>NC_090939.1:884022065-884325095 GCF_040938575.1 Ambystoma mexicanum
GAAATACAGGATGATTTTCCAGCGGACTGGGAGATCTAAGCGAACCATCACCGGGTTGATGAGTTTAGGGACCTAATAAGGTCCAATGAAACAAGGTAATAATGACTTACGCCCTGGCATATGTACATCTTTTGTCGACAACCAAACCCTCATGCCCATCTGATAACATGGAGCAGGAGATCTATGGGTATCAGCTGCCGCTTTAGCACTAGCCTGTGCAAGAAGCAGGTGCTGTTTGATGTTATTTCAAATCACGAATACAAGCAAAAGCAGCTGGACTGTCTCTTGAAGGCATAGGTTGGAGAGGAAGAGAATGCGGATGATGGCCATACATTGCATAGAAGGAGGATGAACCTGTGGAGGAATGGAGAGAGTAGTTGTATGCAAACTCTGCATGCCTAAGACAGACAGCCAAGACTGTTGGTACTGGAGCACAAGACATTGAAGATACTGTTCCAAAGTTGCGTTAAGTCATTCTGTCTGACCATCCGTTTGAAGATGGTAAGTGCTGGATAACCCATCATTGATTCCTAAAGAACAGGTGAGTGCCCTCCAGAATCGAGAGTAATCAATCAGCAGGAGGGTTAGGCAAGACCAATCCAGGGACAAAAGCGTGGGTCCAATTAACCAGAGCACAGATCCAAAGTAACACGAAACAAGAGCCGTAATGCAAATCAGAAGCACCGTGGCAAAACCGCTTAGTGTTTAAATGCCTGTGATCACATGACTCTGTTGAGTCGCACCAAGTGACGTCTAACGTGGGGAGGTCGCCAGCGTCTCCATGGCAACCTCCAACATTTGAGAGTGTCCTGTAATGAATACACGATGCGAGGCATATGCAAAGCGTTGTTGGGAGCGAAAGGGGTGAGTGACATTTTTCCCAGAACATGAAACTCCTTTCCCTCATGCCTGATCCGGATTCATTAATGCAGACACCTTGTGGGTGATCACGGATCGAGCCACGGTTCATGACACACCTCCTACCTAAAGTCAGTGCAGCGTAGTCACCCTTGTCTTCTCAGGGCGACCCAATTACCAATCTGCTTAAATCCCTTCTCTGCGAGGTCCTCTGCAATATTTATATTATGGTTTGAGGCCTCCTCGCCCTCACATACGATTGTCATGGCTTCTTTTCGCTGTTGTTCGGGCAAATGCTCTAAGAGGGAAGCTAGACAGTGCCACATTTTGTGGTCATGGCATGCCACTATCACCAGGGCATTGCCCCGATAGTTAGTACTTTCTTGCCGAAAGCATCAATATATCTGCCTTCATTCTCTGGGGTGTAGCACATTTGTGTTGTGAACGCAATTTGCGACTTGCCGCAGCTGACACTATCATCTCCGGAGAGAATTGAGAGTTAAGACATTTTGGGGTCGTGTCCGGTGCCTTGTTTGTTTGTTTTATTTATTTGTATAGCGCTCCGGACCCGTAGGTAGATGGGCGCTTAAGGAAGCGGTTACAGGCATGAGATATACATTTACATAGTACAACAATTTACATGGTACAACAATTTACATATAATATAAGCATGGTTGCGGCCTTAGGGAGTTAAAGATGTTAGAAAGTGAAGGAGAATGCTATTCTTTGTTCAGTAACCAGCCAATAACATGTTTCCTAAAGATCGGAAAGGACTCAATAGTTTTAATGTTGAGTGGTACGGTGTTCCAAAGTTGGGAGGCAAGCACTGTGAAACTAGCGCCTCCTGCTCTTTTTAGGGCAAATCTAGGCACGGACAGGCATAAGGAGTTGGATGATTTGGTGGTGGATTTTAAAGTGAATTTATTAGTGGGATACGGTGGGGCTAGGTGGTTTAATGACTTGTAAGTGAGGCAAATGGTTTTGAGGTCAATCTTTTGCTGTATGGAAAGCCATTTACACGCTTTCCTGGTTGTGGAAATGTGTTCTCGCCTTGGGATGTTGAGTGCTGCGCATAGAGCATTATTTTGGAGAACCTGGAGTTTGTTGATTATGGATTGGTTGGCTCCTAGGTACAGGCTGTTGCAGTAGTCCGGTTTGGACTGAATGAGGGCTCTGGCAAGAGTGAGGCAGCTGTTGGAGGACAGGAAGGGTCTGCTAGCCCTAATTGGCTTACCCGTATAGGCAGTGGCTGAGGCAGTCGTGTTGATTTGCTTGGAGAGGTTGGTGTTGGCATCAAGGTGGAAGCCTAGGGTTTTCACACTCTTAACAATGGAGATGGTATTACCATCTATGATAATGTTATTGTAGCAGTGACTGAGTTTTGACAGGTTATTGGGCGAGCCGACCAGAAGAAGCTCCGTCTTCTCATCATTCAGGCATAGGCCGTGGGTGGCCATCCATGCCTGAATGATAGAGAAGATTTCGTTAATCCGTGTGACGTCCGCATTGTAGTTGCCCGAGATGGTGAGGAGAATCTGGGTGTCAACTGCATAGTTAGTGTAGGTGACACCCAGACGGTCCAGTTTGTCGAATAGCGGCTTTGTAAATATATTATACAAAGTGGGGGAGACACAGGAGCCTTGTGGGATTCCGCATGTGATGGGGATAGGGTCCACTGCTGCTGTTGTGGAGAAAACTCGCATGGTTCTATTCGCCAGGAAGGATTGTATCCATGAGGAGGCAGAGGAGGAGAAGTGGGCTGCGATAGATAGGTGGCTGCAGAGGATTTCGTGATCGACTAAATCGAAGGCCGCTGAGAGGTCTAAGAGAAGAAGGATTGCGGCATTGCCTTTGATTTCATCAATCTGGCTTTTGAGGTCAACCAGGGCGGTTTCTGTTCCGTGTTGAGGTCTGAAGCCAGATTGACGTATACCTAGCAGTTGGTTAGATTCTAGGTACTCCTGAATCTGGATGTAGGCGACTCTGTCCAGGATTTTTAACAGGAAAGGGACAGTGGTGATGGGTCTATAATTGGCTGGTATGGCTGGGTCTAGTGATTGTTTTTTTAAGAGAGGGAGAACCCAGGATTGTTTTAGGTTGCTGGGGACAGAGTTGTTAGCAAATGAAAGGTTAATTAGCTTGGTGATAAAAGGGGAGAGGTCTCTGGCTGCGTCTTTTATTATTTGGGCAGGACAGCTGTCTCCTTTGCAGTTAGATGGTTTTAAGGAGGTGATAATTTTTTGGACTTCTAAGATAGTTACTTTCTTAAAGGTGAAGCCTATATTATCTTTGATAGGTGTTGGTGAGCTTAGGATTGGGTTAGTGGTCTTGTTGCTGAAGAGTTGTTGACGTTTGTCCTTAATTTTGGTTTGGAGTCCTGTGATTTTGTTGTCGAGGGCGTTCTGGATGCTGGTGCACCAAGGTTTATCTTTTGAGCAGGTCCCTGGAGGTGGATTGGGGGTTTCTAGCTCCTTTAGTATTTTAAAAAGTTCTTTGGTGGAGGAGTCTGCCTGATCTATCCTAACGTTATAGGCATCTTTTTAGTGCTAATTATCTCACTTTTGTATAGCGCGGAAATGTTCTTAAGATTGGATTTGTTTTCAGATGATGGGTTAGTTTTCCATAGGGGTTCTTAATTGGCCTTCTTTTTCCTAAGTAGTTTAAGTTCGGGGGTGTACCACGAATTCAAGTGGCTTATTGGCTTGCTTTTGCGTAGTTTCAAAGGGGCAATGGTATCAATGGCAATGGACATGGAGTTGTTAAAGGTGTCAACAAGTAGGTTTAGATCAGCATTGTCCGGTAGAGCATTAAGGGTGGGTAGGACCACGGGTAATAGGGCTTCGGTGGTGATGTTGCGCTTGTTTCTGGTTGGGCAGGCTGGTGCCATGGGGCACTTTTTAGGAACTGCATGGTTGATGTGAATTTCGAGAGGGATAAGGTAATGATCTGTCCACGTGAGAGGTTGGGGGTCCTTGCAAGTGGTGTTGCAGTTAGGAGTTGCTACCCAGTCGATAATTCTACCTTTCTGGTGAGTCGGTGAAGTACGGAGTTGAGTGAATCCATGCTCAGTTAGGGCGTTTGCTAAGGATGTGGCTGGGGCGTCCTTGGGGTCGTTGTAACCAAGATTGAAGTCTCTGAGGATAATAGTTTGTGCTAGTGGCTTGGAATTTTCAGTGATGAGCGCAGTGATGTCTTCTTTGAAGGCTCCAGGAGGGCCTGGGGGTCTATATATAAGGTGAAGAGTGATCGTGCTTGAGGGAGAGGTTTGTAACTTCACTGTGAGTAGCTCACAGGATTTAAAGGATAGGGTGGAGACTAGTCTACAGCCTAGTAGTGATTTAGAGATGATCGCTACGCCTCCTCCCTTGCCATTAGGTCTGTCAGCTCTGAGGATGGAGTAATTGACAGGAATAGTAACGATAAATGTGGTCCTGATGCCTCGTGTAGCCATGTTTCCGTTAGGGCAAGGAAGTCGAGATCATTGGTTAGAATGTGTCTGCAATTTCTGTGGGGTGTGCGGCCAGGGATCTGACATTGAGTACGGCTCCTTTTAGGGTGAGTGGTTCAGGCTTGTTAGGGGTCTTTAAATTCTTCTTCTTCTGGCAGGGTGGTTGCTAGTTGTATGGCAGAGCCTAGTGACAAGTCTGTTGTTGCGGGTTGGTTGAGCATAAGGGTTTTGGAGATTTCAGTGTGGGAGGCACAGTGTGGCATGGGGCACTGAGTCTACTATGATTGGGCGTTTTGTTAGAAATAGTATTGTCTAGGGAGCTGTTGTCTATGGAAGAGGTATGGTGAGGGTAGTGGTTAGGTGGGAAGAGCGACTGGGAAGGTAGGAAGGGTGTGGGGCAGGGGATCGGGTAGTGCCTAGGACATCCAAGATTGGCTAGGCCATCGTTGAAGGTTATGAAGTTGTTGCCGCTACAGGGTACATTGTCCGGCATGATGCAGAAGGGGAACATGGTGAGAGTAAGCCAGGTGAACATGGTCTGGGCGTAGGGTTACACAATGTAAGTCCAGTACACTCTTAGGCTAGGGTGCAATGGGGCAATGCCTAGATTGGAAGATAAACTCTAAGGTTAAATGCCGTGAGGCAACAACTAGGCGTACATGCTAGGCAGGCGTAGGTAGGCGCATAGAGACACATAGAGACGGAGCACTAAGTACGATGACAAATATGGTAGGTGAAAAAGTGGGCTAATGGGGGCTTCCCCTATCAATAGTTAGGCAGTAGGCCATGGGCAGCCTGGGGCTGGGTGCATCAGAACATATGCAAATCAACATAGGCTATATGCAATAGTCCCGCATGGGCAGATCAACATAGGCTCAATGCAATAGTCCCGCATGGGCAGATCAACATAGGCTAAATGCAATAGTCCCGCATGGGCAGATCAACATAGGCTAATGCCATGATGCCTACCCCCGGGCATCCGGATCGAGTCCATCAGCCCCGGGAGCAGGCATCCAGATACTCATTAAAACCCCAACAGCCCCGGCTGGGGGCTGTTTGGATTCAGTCCTGGAGTCTTAGGCGCCAGGCTCATCATAGAAATCAGTCCTGGCGCCAGGCTCATAGACTTTACTTGCCTTATGCAGACCATGCTGCAAATGAGTCCAAGCCAACGTGAGGCCTGGATGGGACTATTTTATTACAGGGACTATTTTTTACTCGGATGTGGTTCTGGGGAACTTTTTTACCTGGGACTACTTTGCAGGCTATTTAAACCACTCCCGAACAGCAGCTCATGCTTCGTGTTATTCTGCATCCAGCAGCGTAACGCTCACCGTGTCTGCAAGTCAGCACCCAGTCTTCTGCCACGCCCGCCTCGAATCCGGAGCTCCTAGACAAAAGGAAAAGAAAGGAGAAGAGGTCAGATCACGGACATTATTTGATTCTTTACCCGATTCTGGACCCAGCACATCTCCGAGCCTGGAAAGGACATTATTTCAGCACGCGTCGCTTCGCCAGCAGCAGTGCCGCATTATACTCACCAGTCCACCGCATCTTTCAACTCGGCGCTGCCTCCATCATTTTCTTCGTCGAAACCCAGCACCTGGGGGGAAAACAAAAGGAATAACAAGGTGAGCCGAGAAAACTGACAAAGACAATCTCTTTGCTACCACAGGCTTACCTGCTTTATGTCAGGAATTCAGCTCGACACACATGGCGGAAATGGAGAATGAGTCATTCACGATACCAACAATGGAACTCAAGATGGCGGCTCATCAGCGCTATTACCACACGACGATTACCGTACTAGTTGTTTCCAACATGGCGACCGCGTCTGCCCATTCTATATCTTCCTCTCTATGGTTGGGCCAGACGCGTCGCTTCTGTTCGCTTCACCTCGCTTCGCGCTGGTGCTTTTTCTAACTTTCTGCAATACTACCGCGGAGGTTTTCAAAGCCTCTCATCCTCTCTTTTGCACTCTGCGCACTTTGCCTGAGTTCCGTCTCAACTTATTCTACTTTTCCTTACCTTACCTTTTCCCCGTTTCTCCTCTTGCCTTCGTTCCCCGTGCACTCGTGTGCGGTTCATTTCTACTCTACTTCCTTTCTCGCTTCCTTCTTACTTTCTCCTTGCCTACTACATAGAGCTCAACCGGACTTCCTTCCACGTTGCTGCTCGAGTTCCTTTTCGTCGAGCGGAATCCTGTCCGTCCACAAGCCTGCTGCACTCGACTTCCTCTACATTGCTGCTCGACCCTTCTTCCCGAGCGGATTCCTGGAATCGCTCCTCCTTCAGCCTGCAGTACTTACCATTCTTCCACAGCTACTCGGAAGACACCATCTTCTACGAGACACAATTGGGTTTTCTTCCCCACGAGGGTTTCCCAAGGGTACTGCCCCCGGAGTGCACTGAGTCCAGTTCTCTGGCCTCTGAACACTTTGGGGGAATTACCTATATACCTCAGAGCTATTCTACTCCTCTGCTGTTTCCGGACATTCGTGAGTACCTAATTGTAACACTTTACCACCGGAGGTATTATCCGTTAATTCGCTGCATCTTTCTATGCCTCACCTATAAAGGGAGAGAAAACAGCAAGTTAAACTCATGCAACTTTTACCGGACAGTGTTTGGTAATACAGACTCTTACCTGAACGCCATCAGCTGCCTCCAGGCAATATTCTTTTGGACACAGCTGCAACCTAACGAGGGAATGGAACAAGAGTGAACATCGGACATATTGAACTCTTTGAATTTTATAGACACTGGAGTCAATATTCCTCCGGAACTCCTCCAGTACCTTCAAACCAGTGAAGTAACTGGTATCTGCGCGCCCCTGCATGGCATGCAGGATGGAGAGCTCATCATTTAAAAACATAAGGTGAGTTTACCAAGAGGGGATATCGGAGGTGATTAGTGGGGAGAACGAGAACAGTTGGGGGGGGCATCACTAAAGTCCACGGCTGGCTAAATCCCTTTCTCCACTTGCAGGAGAATACTTCTACGAGTCCAGCAGACAAGATTAAGCGGGCCAGTCCAGACTGTCATCTCTTCACTACGCATCACGGTGGTGGAGATCGCAGCTGTCCGGGTCCGATCGATGCCCCTGTGGGAACCAGGTGAACGTAACAGCTAAATGCAATAGTCCCGCATGGGCAGATCAACATAGGCTAGATGCAATGGTCCAGCAAGGGGCAGTCTAGGGCTAGGTGTAACAAGATATAGGGCAGAAGAGCATACGCAAGGTTTGATAATCCAATGTAGAACCATCTAGGTCTAGGTATAACAAAGCAGCATGTCAGATTCAATGCAAGCATGTATCAAGGTTAAGGGTGACTGGCTTACAGTATGTAGGTCACAGGACATGATTAGACAAAGGTAACAATGGGAAATGCTAGTTTGCGCCTAACTAGGCAACATATGGCTTTTCGGCATGGGTGTACAATAGAGGCAACCAGTATATTGCGTGTGCTATCGTTAAGCTGGAGTAGCATAATGCAATATTGTAAAATTAGGCTAGACATGAGTGAAGGTCAAGACAAGAATGGGCCTCTCAAAGCGGCAATATGCAGGTGCACCTTGTGTGCGAGGAGAGGGACAGTTTTTAATCCACCGTGTACCATCAATCTTACTTTTGTGTCGATATAGTCCCGGCGTCAGTGCAGTTGCAGCGGGGTACATGACCTGTGTAGAGGCCAGAAGGACTTTGCAGCATGAGCAGCGTGCAGGGAAGCGGTCGGGGCAGAAATCGTGGCTCCGGGCTCTGCGGGCTCCAGACAGGCTCAAGACAGGAGAGAGCCTTTTTCCGTGTGCCTTTGTGAGTGTGCCGGCTACGCCTGCCGGCTGTTGATTGGTCCTGAAGACAGGCACTGGGACCAATCACAGCGATTTCCAGGATCAGCCAAGGAAGTTAGGATGAGGCAGCTTCGGCGTGGTGGCGAGCAGCCATTTTGGACTGCCTAATCCTCGTGTTGTACAATGGTGGTCAGCACAGCGACCAGTGATGGTATGCCTGTTTAGGCTGGGGCAGGCAGGCTTTCCAATCACGTAGGGTGGATGGCAAATTTAGATGAATGCCAAGGTTAAATGTGGCAAAAAAGACAAAGGTCGGGCTTCGCTTTCTGGATGCAGCTGCAATAAGCCAACGTGCTTACCTTTGGTATAGGTGAGGCCCCGAGGTCTCTTCCTCGCGGGGGGCACTGCTCCTGCAGTGGAGGATAGCTCCAGCTTCCTCAGCGGCACAGGCACTTGAATTGCTTCTCTAGTCTTCCTTTTACTGCAGGTCCAGTGTTCTAAAATGGGTATTGCAAGCTTTTCGGCACTCACCCATATGATCAAAAAGAGTTTTCCTCCGTTGGGGTCAGCCCAAATTCTTGCCACGTCTTTGAGACCATATCGTTGAAAGCACCAATGTTGTCTGGTGGAGAAGGTTGTGCTGGAATTGCCTTGTGTTTCCTGGTCTGGGTAATCTGTATCCCAAGTATCATCTTGGTGAGGAGAGTTGGAAGTGGTGGAAGAGCTCGTGTCCATTGGACCCGTGTCCTGGTCTGTATCCACCAGCTCCCCTTCTTTGTCTATTAGCAGTCCCCCTCTTCGCTGTGGTGGAGATTGAGACATGTGTACTGAAAGTGAGCATTTGGTGTGGTCACAGGATGAGTGCCCCTGATCTCTTCCTTGTACTGATTGTTGACTTGGCGTTAGCTGGTCTCCCCTGCATTGAGGGATCCCCTGAGGCTGAGGAAGCCTAGCACCGAGTTGTCCCAATAGACTTTGTAGAGTTGAAAGTACTTGCAGGGATAGTAGAGATTGTAGATTTATAAAAGGGACATGTTGGCGTCATCCCTCCTGTTCCCGATGGTGTAGAAGGAAAACTGAGGGGTACCCTTTGTAGCCTTACTGGTGTTCTTTCCCCTCTTGATTTGAACCGAAGATCTGTCGTGTATGGGATTGGATCACTGTACATTCCTCAGAATCCGAATCTGTGACTCCTGGGCACCCATCCCTAGGAGGTTCAAAGTTGGACGCTATTTAATGTTGTAGGATTTCAACAGGCATGATGTTGGTGTATTTTATTGGTGACACACCTAGAAGGAGCCTGGACTCTGCTAGTTCCTCCGTTGGATTTCTTAGTATTCCTTTATTGCAGGATAATATAGTTTCTTCGTGCAGCTGTAGGATAGGAGTTTGGGATGTTCCGTGGCTTGAGCCGCAGTAGAACTCGTTGACTGGTGTGTGTATTGGTGCTTCACTCCCTAGAGATTTTTGTTTTGTCGATGAGATGTCCCGATTTTGTTGGAGGGTGTACCGTCGACGATTCTTGTTTGGAAGAGGATCTATGACCCTCTCTGGAAGTACGAGACGCCGACGAGTGGCGTTTCTTCTTCGTCGACAAGGGAGGGCTCTTCGTGGATTTCACCTTATACTTGTCTCAAGTCAGTGAGGTTGTTCTCCACGAATGGGAGGTTGTGTTAGTTGACAGGTGTGAGCCCTTATCCGTATGGTTTGACTACGATGGTATTATTTTGGTCGTTGCTTTCGTCAAAGGGTTCTTCGATGACTGTTTACTCATGGACTGCAAGCCTTCGTTGCCTGCCGGTTTCTTTTTAGGAGGAGACCGGGGCTGTGTGGCAATCTTGTCATGACTCGTCGACGATTTCGTCTCACCTGTTTTCAGTTTTTTTCACAGGTCGTTCTTCCAACCTGGACCTGTGGCTTAATGGCAAATACGTTTCAGAGGGAGTGGTAGCTATTAAACACCTCGACTAGCCCGCCTCCAACGCTGGGTATGCCCCCTCATTTAGCCAGCAAATCAGTCGGCGCTTCCTGTACTGGAGAGTTTTCAGAGAAAAACCCAGACAGATTTCACATTCTTCTGAGGAATGGTTAGGGTATAGGCAGTATAGAAAGTCTACATGCCTGTCGCTTTCATGAACGTTTTTAGGCCGCAAGTCCCTCAGGTCCTGAATAAGGATTTTTTGGAGCCGACGGTCTCCGTGTTCATAGCAAACACCGCAGAAGAGTCGTCGATTGCTCCAGATACGTGTTGTAGAAATATATATATTTTTTTAAGTATAAAGATGATTTCTGAGTGACAAGAAAAACTTGAGGAATCCCAACAGCTAGAAAGACGGTTGAAATCTGAGGGGAAGCTGCTGGGGCGGAGCTACACACTCAACACCCTATTAGTAGGGACCAAAACCACCCACAACGACGTCGATGGGACACTCAAGGTGTCAAAAGTTTCCATAGGAAAAGTACTAAATTAAAGTAACCGGGGATTCCCAGCCTGACAACGGGGAATATTCACAGCATATGAATCTATGAAAGATCCAATCCTGGAGAAAGATGTTTTAAGTAATTTTACATGTGAAATGTAATATTTTTGTGTAGTGTTTAAAAGGTTCTAATGTAAACAAGAACACTTTAATAAAAAATAAATATTATTTGAACTTATATCACTTTCTTTCTATGCAACTCATTTGCGACATATTGTTTGTATATGTTGTAATGCACCACTCTCTTTGTTTCTGTTTGATAAGAGAATAAATATAAACATTCATCAGGAAGGTTGTAATGGTTAAACGCAAAGTATTCAAGAAAAACAGAGTCCTCCAATGAGTACGTGAAGGCTTTATTTATTTTTTCATTTATAGAGTGCAGAAAAACCCAGAGGCATTGAGGTGCTGTTGCAGGTACCAGTTGTATGTGGCTCTTCATAGTGAATGCTGACAGATTCAGTTACATACAGGAACAGGGTTAAACTGTAAAAGAAATTTTAATTTGACGAAAACAAAATCTTGAAGAGACCTGCAAGTGGAAAATTAATAATTTTAGTCTAATTGCATTACAAATATTCTTACAAATAATGAAGGAATATATTTTAAGATTATAAATACCTTATCATGAGTAAGATATCTCATTCACGTCTTCTTTACAATTTAGCAATCGGGTCCCACCTATTTAGAGAAATATATAAGCAGAACCCATTATTTTTTGAGGTAGTGCTCAGACAATCATTCGTAATATAGCAAAATTATAAAAACACATTTTGTATGACCACTTTTTACCCGTTCTTATGCATATGATCTGCAAACAGCTAAGATTTCTCAGTTCTCAAGAGATTTGTTCTTCTATCAAACACGGTCAATCCTCATCTGTTGGGGTACGTTTAAAAAATAATAAAAAACATTGATTTCAATACCACCCCAAATACATTGAAAAAGAGACTTTAATTTATGGATCAGCTGAACTTCACTTACCGCCTAGGTGGATTTCACTATCCACAGGACGCACAACACATTGATTGGTGCTCCGTCAGAGAGGGGCAATATTTGATATTATCCCATCATTCCTGCAAGATCAGACACAAAGGCGTTTTATTACCTAATTTATTGTCTACAACTCGTCTTGTGCTCAAATTCCACACCAGAGAGTATTTCTCTTACCAATACTGGTATACAGGGCAGCCTGCCGTCTCAATGCTGTGACGATTCTTGTTCACTTGCAGCTAGTTCTAAGCTCTCGCAACTGTGTTTTATGTTGCGGTTTGGGCTTTTTGAACAACTAGACCATCACTCTTAGGTGAGAAACACTGGTGAAAACACTGGGCATTTTGAAAAGGTTACAACTGATATAAAGTTCAAAATTTGCAATGCGTTAATGGAGCAGTATTATCGTAGATATTACGAAACTCATTTAGTGTCCAACCATTATTGCTCTTCTGCTCTTTTCACATTGTAACTGTATTCCAACAACCTGTATCACTTTTCAGATGTAAAGTGAAAACTGCCATATTAAGTTAATCAAACAATGTCTCAACTGTGTCTATTATGGGTCAACAGTACCCTTGGCAGGACATCTCTGAATAGTGCAATATTATTAGACAAACTCCCTGGGAATTGATCAAATTATTTTTCAAATGATATTACAATGAAAAAAGAGAACTCCATATTAAAAGTTCTACCAACGGAATCTCAGTTTGTCCCCGTAATAAAGAACTGCTAAAGTATTCACATGTATACAAGCCAGAGTAGCATCATTTCGGAAGCCAACTGGTCTGTCAGTCAGTTCCCTCTTACTTATGAAAGTACTGCTCCCACAAAGGATACTAAATCGTAATCTTATGCCACTCAACACCATCATTAAGACCCAACCACAAACAAATTAGCATATGTAGCAAAGGCTCATCAGACAGGCACTGCAGAGCACGATATCTGCAAAGGCAGAAAAAGCCTCATGGAAACCGGAAGGCTACAAAAATAGGCGTTTTATTTCCCACATAAACAAATAGAACACCAACGTTTTTTATGTTTCCACAGCTTAACCATTGTCGGTCAACTTTTTGCCAAAAAAAAAAATCTTGTTCATGTCTTAGCAATTTTTAGTTTGCCTCAATAGTGTTCTTGAATTTTACCTGTTTGATCACTGTCCATGTGAAGTCATCATATATGTGGTTCAAAGTCAGGAAATGTTTTACCACAGGTACATCTTCAACCTTGTATTTTAGGCAGCTTCTGTGTTCAATAATTCGCATTTTAACTCCCCGGATGGTTTTGCCAATGTATTGTTTCCCACATGGACACGTGATCATATATACAACCTGTTGCAAGCCACAATTCGTGAAACTTTTTTGCATCCATCTAGTTGTCAAATGGCAGACTCCACATTTGCTGCATGGATAGTGACCTTTAACTGTGGATAAACCCCAAACCTCAGTAATGCTGGGTTACGTTTTTTGTTCTGGTTCTAATGTCATTGGTCATAACCATGTCCCTTATGTTATGTTTTTGTTTCTCTTCAAAGCAAAAACTCAGCCGCTCCAGTTTTTTGTTGGGTTTGTCAAAAACCCTGCAGTGTTTCATTATGATGTTTTTAATCTTATAGCGTAGGTCAGTAAAGGTGTTGGCACATACCAGAGAGTTGCTCTCTTTATTCTTCCATTTTGGTTCCAATAAGGCTTCCCTATAATTGTTAAAAGCACCCTTAGCTGCTTTTCTCAATATTCTCTTAGGGTAATACCTGATTTTTAATTTGGGAGCTCAAAATCGCTGCTTCTTGTTCGAAGACCTGATTATTACTGCTGGTTCATCAGAGTCTGAGGAATTGCCGGAAGCCCACATTTTCCCACAAATGTCTTGGGTGATGGCTTTAAGTTTAACAATGCATTTTTATTGGTAGGTTTATGATATGGTTTAATTCGAAGTCTTCCACTAACAGACTGATGTCAAGAAAAACAATCTTGAATTGCAAAAAGGATTCTGTTCATTAATCCACAAGATATGCTTCTGCCTGTACCCTAGAGCCCTTCCATACAGATAAAACATCAATAAACCTTTTCCAAATGATTATATTGGTTAGAAATGGATTGTTATTTGTCTAAATGACCCGCTTTCTGAAGGCTTCCACATACAGATTTGCCAGATTCAGGGCAACAGTTGCCCCCACAGCCGTGGCTTCAATTTGTTGCAGATGTCCTTGAGAAATTGGAAGTAGTATATGTGAGGCAATTTCTGTTCACCAGATAATAAAGGAGTTGGGTCCTGGATCATCATATTTTCTTCCCTACAAACATTACTTTACTAGTTCCAGATTGTCTCTCTGGGGTATCTCAGTGTACAAAGTAACAATGTCAAGGCCTTATTGTAAATCAGCATAAGGATCAAAATGCACATTTTCTACATGTCCGATAATGTCCATTGTGTCTCGTATTTAAGATTTCATTTCCAAAACAAAAGGCTGAAGATAACAATCTGCAACCTTGGAAAGTGGTTCAAATGCAGAGTTTGTGCCAGATACTATGGGTCATCCTGGAGGATCTACTAAAGTGTTTTGTATTTTTGGTAAAATGTAAAAAGTCGAAATGTTCGACTTTTTAGTGATCAGAAATGTTGCGCTTGTTTGTATATCCATTCACGCTCTTATGCTTTTGTTACTTTCGTCTATCATATACAGCAAGTGTTGTGTGGGGTCTTCTGATAGTTTTAAATAACTGGTATCATCATCTAACAATCTCAGGCATTCATCAATGTAGTTAGCTCTATCCATCAATACAATTGCCCTACATGTATCCTCTTTCCTCATTACAATTGCTTCATTAGTATTGAGGCCATTTATAAGATTCTTTTAGTTTCTAGATACATTTTGGAAGTTGTTTCTCCAATTTCTCAACATCCTCAAGTATCTTTCTTTAAACAAGTTATTCTGGTAAAAAGGTAAGTATAAGGTGGTGTAAAACTCAATGGTACTCGAAGATCTGTGCAATTGTGCTGCACATAAAAACTTTGATATTCAAAAAAATACTTGGATTCTGAACTTCCTTAGGAACTGTTGAAATTCTAGATGAAATTCAAATGGATTATGAATTTTATTTGCTACATAACCCAGGCCCTTATTAAGCACTTCCTCCTTAGGTTACATTGTGATGACTTTATCACAAGAGTCTGCAACTCCTGGTTATTCTCCTACTGTCTTCACTGGACCACACTCCAAAAAAAAGGCAGTCTATTTCTTGGTCTATTTCTCTTGTTTCTTCCTCTTCAGTTGCTATTGTCACCTCTTCTGTTTGAGTTGTTCATGCCGAAGTCCGATTGTCCTTCTCTGCTATATTCGTATTCATTACTACTTCTATCCTCAATGGTTCTGTATGAAGTCGTTTTGAAATGTACGCTTTTATTAGAATTAGCAGAACGATTTACTTGTACCTCCTCCTAACTTGTTTTATAGTCCTCTCTGGAGTACAGAAAGGTTTTTGTGACTTCAAATTTACTAAGGTCTTTTTTTAGGCGTTTAATATGGTCTGCTGTGGCCACTTTCTCAAATTCATCCATCTTTATTTGAATTTCTTCAAGTCTCTTTCTGCATGTTTCAAGGGGAACTTTAGATCATCCCCAATCTTTGATAAATCAATTTCTGTTCTCTGAGCCACTTTCTTAGCCATGTGTGAGAAACCTGGGGGTATTCTCCAGAGTTGACCCCCCCCTGTAGAATCCCATATTCAGGTGGCCAGGGAAGGGCCGACACTCTCAGATCCCAACCCTGCGGGTGGACGAGCGAGGGAGGATCACCTGGGTAGGGGAGCCTGGGGCTATGCTCTGGGAATGGCCCCAGGTGAGATGCAGTATTGTACCGGGAAAGAAGCACAGGACGATATACCTGAGGTCTTTGTAGGTTATAACACATTTACTCAGAGACTCTTGGATAACAGTCTCTGACAAGGTGAAGTGTATATCTGAAGCATTCCTTGGAGCTGAAGCAATTGTGATTTATCTGAAGAAAAATTGCCAATACTATCAGAGGTTGCTCAAATGTATTAGACCTGTTTTGAGCAAATAAAAACTGTGCCACTATGCCAGGGCTACAATCGTCTGCAGGCTGGATTATGGCAACGCCTTGATAGCCGGTGCTAACTGCATCGCGCAATGCCAGACCATTCAGAACAACGTTGTGAGGACGATCAAAAGGAAAACAAGAAGAGAGCACATCTCTGAGGACAGAAAGTCTCTTCACTGGTTAGCCTTGGAAGATCGTATTGCCTTTAAAGCCATGACCATTGTACATCATTGTCTCTATGGCTCAGCTCCAGCTTACCTGAAAGAGCAAATAACCTTTTACAAACCAGGTCGGTCCTTGAGATCTGAAACTCAAGGTCTTGTTGGATACACAGGTGCCAAAAGAGTAAAGGGTTGGGACGCTCTTTTGCGGTTAACGCAGCAGATAAAAATTGAATGGGCTCCCTTGCCTCATAAGACTAGAATCAAATTTTCTGATTTTCAGAAAGAAACCGAAACCGCTATTATTTAAATAAATGATTTGCCTGTGGTGACAATGAATCTGCTGTCTCATCTCCTCTTGTCTGCGCCTGAGTGCACGTGCCCTGATGCCTGCGGGCTTTGGCGCGATAGAAATACTCAATCTTCCTCCCGTTGAATCTAGCTTATCAAAATCTACCATCCCTTCTGTACATAACCAACCCCCTAGGATCTCAAATCCCGTCACATTCAGAAACCATGTCCCTTTGAATCCCTATCGTCCTGTTTTACCCGACTACTCCCAATCATTGTTTTCCACGACCCTCTGATAATTCATTCCCCAGTCTATTCCCTCAGTCTACCTTGATAAAACACTACCCTTCCCACAATCCCCTCTGCCCCTTCACGATACTAGCTATTCTCGTTTAGCCCACAAACCCTCCAAACGCCCACTCTTCCGAGATCACCAGAAAACCCTCTAACACAAGGGTCATAATTCCATGTAACACCTCTTCCCTGTCCTACTGCACAGAAACTTTATCTCTCCCCTTTTCCTGACACGAAAAGCAACTGGCTAATTATGCGACCCGTTTACTTGCCATGTCCCAACCCCAGTGTCAGGCAAAGCCAGGCAATTAACCTAAATCACACACACCTGGCGGCACTTTCCTTTCCCCCAGGGATAAATTGTGGAGCAAGAGCACAGTATGAGCAAGGCAGACCGTACGACGAGACAGCTATCCAGGTCGGCAGTTCAAGTGGAGGAGAAAGGCGGCAGATATCGAGAGGCTGGCGAGGAGAGCTACAACCTTGCCCTTTGACAAAACCATGTGAACCCTCGGTAAGACCGAGGCCAAAAGCCCAAGTGTGCTGCAGCAGATGTCAACGGTACACAGAGCGTATTGACGCTGATAAGCCGGAGCGAGGGAGACTCCTGTTTCCGTGGTACTGGCTTGTCTCCAGTAAAGGAAAGCCAAGTGGTTCATCACATCTGGTGAGTTGAGGGGAGAGCCGATAAGAACCGGGCTGTGATGAATGAAATTCACAAAGTGAGAAAGTTCAAAGAACTGTAAAATAGTAAAGGGGGAGACCAGCGTGGGTGCTGCTCTGAGAAACTCTGGTCGATTCCCATCCGAGTAAAACTACAGAAACCAGAAGGCCATAGAATAGCTGCCAAGATAGGCCAACGCGTGGACATATAGGAGGTCAAGCAAAATCCCTGTACTGTCGAAAGCCTTTGATCTGCTAACTATAAAGAAAGCTATGGAAGTGAATCTTGCAAACATTGAAAGTGAATGCAAAGATGAAGTTGGCAAGTGCGAACCCGACCGAGAGATGCTGACAAGAACGGGCAAGTCTAAAGTCCCAAGAAACAAGAGTGTTGACAAGAGTGAACCCGACTGAGGGATGTCCACTGCAACTGTTTAAAAAGACATTGGCCCTCATTACGACCCTTGCGGGAATCGAAAAACGATGGCGGAAATGCAATACCGCCATCGAATAGCGCTCGGTGCGACTATGACCCGTCACCGCAAAGTACGAAGCCATTAGCGACACCGTAGTGAACGCCAACGCTAACTGCACCAAGCACGCGCGCGCGCCATGCCAAACCGCAAACACCACCATGGCGCAAGGGTACGCCAATTCCGACCCTAGCGGACATGCACCTAACGCCATCAGGCATGGCGTAATGTACCATTCCGCCATGGCGAGAAGTACGGCATCGCGAATCAACCGTAAACGGCCCCACTGAGTGCCTGTACACCGCTCCCTGCCCACAAAGTACAACTCCCCGTAGGTGCAATGAAGCCACAATGCAACCATTGAAATGTACAAGTCACCCATGCATGGCAACGAACAAAAGAAACACAAGAGGGGCCAATGGGAGCTGCAGGGCACAGATGGCACGAATACAGAAGCCATCCCAATGGACATGACCACAGTCCCCCACCAAGAAACGCACGCAAGCACAGGCACCTGTGACCAGCAATATTCCGAAAATCACATCATTCCACCAGTCCACCTGGCTGACCGGCATCTGTTACACAAAACCCAATCCCCCGCCCCTGAGCATGACAACATTCAAACAGTCATATTGGCAGCCCCCATCCCTGACCTCACTGGGCTTCGTAGGCAAACGCGCCCAGCACAGTACCACGCAACTAAACCCCGAAGCTGGAACCCAATGCAGATCTCCTCACAAAACATCGCCCCTCAAATAGGCATATGCCACATCACTTGCAAAGAAAAACGCTACACGGGCCAAATCAGAATAGAAATTTTATGCACATCAAAGTCACCAAGCCCATACAGCCATCAGGCCATGAACTCCAAAACACTAATCACCATTGTGGGCTGCTTCCGCAAGAAATGACCAGCCACTACCTGTGTGTCGCCCTGTTCCCCCATGGTACACAGAGCCACATTCACGTACGAAAAGGCAACATGGAAGCGCACAGAACCGCAGGGCCGTCCCAATGGGGAGGCACTAGTCCAGCTGAAAGGCCGAAATGTTGCTCCGAGCCACCAGTACTGCGTAAGGGCATGTGGGCCATTGGCGATCGTCCCATAAGATCGTAATGCTGCTCCACTGATTAACACGAAGCAGCAGGTGTCGGGAGTAAAATCCATCTGCAGGAGTGGCATACAGATGGCAGTGGCAAAAGGGGAGGAGATACCTGTCAACCAAAAGAAAAGAAAAAGAACAGAATGGCCATCAGAACTACATTCGAACAACTCACTTCAATGATCACACGAAATCCACAGCCATATGCATGCTAGCCCACTCCAAAGGATCATCACCACCCCAAAACCACTTGCGACTCATAACCATCTATATCGAGGTGCAAACACCATCACAAACGAGTGTACCTGTGCATGCGTCTGTCAAAACAGATTCCATCAGATGGGAATGTTAACGTGCATGGACACAAGTGTCTGAGGGCGCCTCGAGACAGGGAGGGCTCAACAAGGCCAGATAGACGATGGTCCCACTATGGCAGCCCTGCATCACATAGCGTAGGGGAGGCGGATAGATCCCAAGAAGCCCTGTACATGGCAAACTCTGTATCAAATCACCTGCCCATGCATCCATTCATCATTCCCTCATCCCGGGATCAAAACGCCTGAATAATTACTCACATAACATTAGAAACATCCATTGAGTCTGTGCGTAATGCAGCCTGCTAAATCCACAGTGCCCCAGCCCGTAATTCCAGTGTTGTGAAGTAACATGTATTTGGGAACGGACGGCCTCATCGCCCACGTAGCTATTGCGCATCCCAAACTATTCATATCAATCATTGCTCCCTCGCCATGGGCCCTGTCTCAAGGACATAGAACAATAGAACGTTATATTTGCAGTCAGACCTGTGGGCATCTCCTCGCCGCTAGCTGGAAACCGAAAGCGCCGCCCTTCGAATTCCTCATTTGCAACATCACGTCGAAAAGGCATCTGTGGCCGTTTGAAATCACTAATTATTCCATCGAGTGCGGCTGTGTGTGAAAATGGCAACTGCCTTCACCCACAAATGGGACGCCCCGCCCGTCGTTGCAACTCGGTACAGTGATGCATGAGGGCCCACCGTTACTCGAGTACTACGTTCCACTGACCCTTCACAAGTCTGTTCGCGACTGCACAGATAGTATGGGAAACAATGGGACCACAGCAGAATGAACATATCAACCAATCTTACACGGCCATCGGGTACAAATACATGATTGCAATAGCAAGATACAATTCCCCGAATTGCAGCGTTGTGCGCGGGACGTGCTCGGCCAAAGGGGAGAGCAGTTTGCACAGGTGGAATCAATCACCACAGGTGGAGGCCATACAGCCTGAAAACACATAAATTGCACAGCCAGTCTCCTCCCACAACCACACCGAAATGCTACCGGCAGGACTCGCGATGTTGGCCCTGGGGGACCTGATAGCACTGCAAGTGCTCCGACTCCAAGAAGAAGACGAACACCAACTACAACCAGCCGCACGGAGGAGACGCAGGAGGAGGAGGAGGAGGCCAAGGCAGGGCCAGCAAGGCCCACCAGCACAGCCACTACCACCACGCAGGCAGCCCGCAATACCACGCCTCCGAGCACATCCGTTCAACCTCACTGATGAGCAGATCCACACCCTCTACCGTCTGGACCGGGACACCATAGCCGCCATTGTGGACATGACACAGGCTGACCTTGTCAGCATGATAGATAGCCCAACCGCCATCCCACCCCTACTGAAGGTGGTGTCTGTACTACACTTCCTGGCCACAGGCACCTACCAGCACACAGTCGGACAGTTGCATGGCATTTCTCAGCCACTGTTCTCACGGACACTATTGCAAGTGCTCGATGCCCTCCTGCAGCACGCAGACGACTACATCTCTCTACCACGCTCGGAGCAGGAAATTACCAACACAAAAGTGGGATTCCATGCACTTGCCGGCATACCGGGTTGCATTGGTGCCATCGACTGCACCCATGTGGAATTGGTCGTCCCACATGCCATGGAGGCCCAGTACCGCAACCGAAAACAATTTCATTCCCTGAATGTACAAATGGTGTGTGACTCCAACAGGATCATTACACATTGTTGTGCCCGATTCCCTGGATCAACCCATGATTCTATGGTCTTGAGGAACTCTACAATACCACGCTACATGGAGCGACACGCAGGGAAAAGATCCTGGCTACTCGGTGAGTCTCATTACATGCATGATGATGTGGGGTATGTGAATTGGCAATGACCTTGCAGGAAGGGGGGGGGGGGTGTGCGTACGTATCAATGGCATTCCACATCATTTCTCGTCCACATACAGGTGATGCTGGATATCCACTGAAGAGATGGCTCCTCACACCAGTCCGGAACCCACGGGACCAGCATGAGGAGGACTACAACCATGCCCACTCACGTACCCGTGTAGTCATAGAACAGGCATTCGGCCTACTGAAGGGCCGTTTCCGCTGCCTCAGCAGGTCTGGCGGGGCACTCCTGTACCGCCATGAGAAGGTTGCAAAGATGGTGATGGCATGTGTCATGCTCCACAACATGTGCGTACGTAGAAATGTGCCCATGCCCCCTGACGCAGAACTGCAAGCACCTGATGATGGTCATGATGAGGGTGGGGATGTGGCAGCACCTCATGGAGTCTGCGAGGCACCGGAGGCCCGTGACATTCGTCAGCATCTCATTGATGTGTGCTTCTAGCACTCACGCCTGGTGGCTGATACATGGACACGGGACTCGTGGCACTGCGTGTGTCTGGGACATGCACAATATGGACTGTACGCCTATGATGGCCTAGTACACAAAGATCAATGTCCACACTTCTCATTGGTTGATCGTGCACTTTTTATGGCATATGTGATATAATGTTGAACACCCTATCGACCCGCCACCCAAGTGAGCCCAACACACCCCCTCCACCCTCCTACCTCCCCCCCGAACACCAGTGTCCAAAGATGCTCATTGTCAGTGGGCTGTCGCTATTGCATGCCCCCTCTGCGGGTATCAGGGGCACCCCTGCCTGTGGAGCGCAGGTTCCTTCCAGATCTACGTTGGGGGCTGCCCTGGACGGAACTTGCAACGGATGATGTGTCTGCCTGCTCACGTCCATGCATGTCCCTAAGGGTTTGCGAGAGCTCAGTGAGCACACGGCGCACTGCGGCAAGTTCGGCACATACGTCTTTGGACGTCGCATGCAGTTCCCCCCTCAGGCTCTCGGTGCTTCTCTCAATTTGTGCCCTTAGCGTCTCTGTACCTCTCTCCATTTCTGCCCTAAGTGTCTCAGTTGATGTTTCTATGTCTGCCTTAGTGCCCCCACATTCATCGGCATGGTCCTTGAGGAGTGTGGCCAGTTGCTGCTGTTGTTCGATCAACTGGTCGAGGGACTGTTGCCTCTGCTGGGCCATGGCCATTTGCGGGGGTGTCACAGAGGGGCTGTTGTCCTCATGTTGCCTTGCCACAGGGCTTGTGGGGGATGGCCAGTCGTCGTCTTGTGGGTGCCCCTGCGTGGTATCCTCATGTTGTACGGGATGGGACAGACAGGGGGATTGGGACAGGTCATGGATGGATCTGACTTCGGCATCCCCGTTTTCTGTGTCCGAGCATGCTGCCATCAATGGGGTGTCACCTATGGTGCTGCTGCCACCAGAGGCAGTGCCTTCTGTGGCATCCATTGGGGGGACCTGTGGTGGTGGTGTTGTGGGCATGCTGGCTGCTGGGGTGCCTGTTGATGTTCCCTCCTCTGTGCTGCCACCTGATTTGTGCTGCTGCCGTGTCTTGATGCGTGCAGCTGAGGTGGAGGGTCTCTGGCCGTTGGTCTTGGCCCTCTTTGCAGGTGTGCTGGTAGGGGTGTCCTGTAGCTCGTCGTTTGGATCGGACCCTGTGGTGGAGTAAAGGAGGGCGAGGGTTATTGATGGGTCTGTGGGAATTGGAATGGCATTGTATCACATGCTTTGGGGTGGTACCTGAGGGTGATTTGGGTCGGGGCCTTGGAGGTGCTTTCATTTGTGTGTGGAGTGAGGGTGCAGTTGTTTGGCAGCCTGCAGTTAGGGTGTGCCTGCTGCACGTGTAGTGCGTGTTTTAGGGGTTTTTAATTATTTATGTATTTATTGTGGGTTTTAACGTGCGCTATCAGGCCGATGTGTGTGGACGTTCTCCTGGACATGTGTTTCTGTTGCACTATGTGGACGCATGGTACTTCACATGGATGGACTGTGTGGATTTGTCATTGTTTTATCTGGCCCACCTACCTGAATCTTCGGATGTCTGCACTCCTTTCTCCATCCCTCCGACTCCCTCTATGCTCTCCATTCCGATGGTGGAGGCACAGATTTCTTCCCAGGGGGTCAACTTGATGGGTGATTCAGGACCTCCCCCGGTGGCTGTGGCAATGTTGCGGTTGGCAGAGAGTATGCTGCGGACGCGTATCCGCAGGTCGTCCCATCGCTTGCGGCATTGCTGTGGGGTGCGGGGTGCGGTCCCCACCGCACTTACCCGCTGTGCCACCAGAGCCCATATGGCCTTCTTGTTTCCAAGTGCCGTCCTGGTCATTTGCGTGCAGAAGACGACGGCAGCATTCTCCTGGAGGGTCTCTGTTAGCACGGTGAGTTCCTCACGGGAGAAGTGGACCTGCCGCTTGCGGTCGCACGCTTTCTTCGCTACTTTTCCCATTTTTCTTGGTTTCGCTAGGGTGGTTGACGGGTTGGGGTGTGTTTCAGGGTAGTGATTTTAGTGGTTGTGTGGTTTTAGTGTTTTTATAGGTGTACGCCGGGATGTTTCCCGTTCCGGGCCCGTGTTTTAACTTCCGTTTCCGTATATTTCCGGTCACCGTACTTTGCGGTAGGCGCACACTGCGGTGACCGCTAAGAGGGGTGGCGGTATTGCACCTAGGGCGCCGTACGGCGGCGGTGTGGGCCGTTTTGGGGTCATTTCCGCCATCGCGGACTTTGCACTTCCGCCGTGGCGTGGTGCTCGTGCCCGATGGGTCGGAATGGGCCGCACTTTGCTCCTTCGTGCAATGGCGGAAACGCTATTTACGCTGTGGCGCTCCGGTCAGTCGATTTCCGCAAGGGTCGTAATGAGGGCCATTGACATTTGAGAAGGATCCGAGCCCGAACGAGGGGGATCCAGGAATGAATCCATCACCCAAGAGAAGCCAGAGTGAACCCGGTGCAGGGAGGCTGAAAGCACAGAGGGGTCTGTGCCCGAACGAGGGAGATCCAGGGTTCAATCCATTACCCGGGAAATACGTAGAACATAACTTTGCGTTTGTTTTGATTTGAAAATCTATCAGGACCTCGGAACTAGGGGACACGCCCGGAAGAAGGGGATCCAGGGGTGACAAATCTCACCCAAAAGTGAAATTACGAACCAAACTTTCATTTTAGTTGAAGGAACTTTTATTTGTTATTTTCGCCAGGTCCTCGAAGGCAAGAGACTTTCAAGAGAAATGAGACTTGGTCAATGAGGCTCCTGATAAACTGGAATGGAACTGTCGGCTCGTGCTGGGGAAGCTAGAGTGTGAACTGTGCTCCAGGATCCCACCTTGCCACGTGCTCAAAACATGGGGAAGAACCAAGCTACTGCATCCTGACATATTATTTAAGAACACTTCTTTCTTTCCTTGAAGACCATCCCAGACCCTTTTTGTATTAGTTGTAATGCTTGACAATAAGTTTATTAGTATTGGCCCTTTTTATTTTGACACAACGCCACAAGGACTGCCTTATTTTCATTTGATGGTTGACGCTTGCTCCCATCTTAGATTTAGGTTTAGATTAGGCATTCTTCCAACCTGCATACAGTTTAATAAACACCCTTGAACTGTGATCACTTGTGTCTGTCTTAACTGTTGCCACCATGAGTTCTATAATTATCAGTCCCTTCCACACTTGTTAGCCATGTTATGTTATGGCCTATTTATACAGCGCAACTACCACCAGCGAGGGCATTGTGGCACGAATTGAAAAAGGAGAGAGTCAAACAACCCACAGCAACCTGACTAGGACAGCAGAGATTTCAGCATCCGTCGGAAGGAGAGATGATGTTCAACATCTCGCAGAGAAATAGATATGTATTCCACAGCCTGTAAGCCGCCACAGAAAAAGAACAGCCCTCAATCTCGACTGAATAAATCTAGGAACTTGACTAAGTAGTGCCTCCCATGAACGAAGCCAATGAGATGGAATATAGTGGCAGATTTTTCCTGCAGATATTCCGGGCCTGATTTTTAGCGCAGTCTACCATACAGAATGCCTTAAATTCCACTTGTTTGGCAAATGGGAGTCAGTGTAGACAGGCAAGATATGGGCCCCTAAACGGGTCAAGGAGGTGACTCTCGCTGCAGGGTTTTTAAGCATCTGCAATCGATGCAGTAAATAGGCCATTTGAGAAAGATATAAGCTGTTACAGTAGTCCAGAATTCCGGACATGCAAAACCCACTGGTGCATGAAAATGTTCTGGTATGGAGGGAAGAATTTTCTGCAGAAGTTTAAGTTTAAAATAGCCCTTTTGGCAGACTACACTTACTTGTGCCTCCCTCGATAAGGAGGTTGAGACTTTCACGCCAAAAATCTGGTGTCCACAGAAAGGGCGACCTAGGTGACCCAGCCAAAACAACCAGTTGTTGCTCATCCATAGATGAATTGCCTGCAGACAGAGACGACACTGAACAGCGGTTTCTTGATGAAAAAGATCAAGCCGCATTATCATCTGTGTCGTCCGCGTATGAATAGAATCAAAACCCAAAAGATTGGATAAGCAAGACTGGAGGCTGAATGTACACATTAAATAACAAAGAGGAAGTGCAGAGCCCTGCGGGACACCACAAGAAATAGAAAGGGTAGAAAAGAAAGGGGGTAAAGACAGACTGCAAAGGAAGAACTGAAATAGATGCAGAGGAATTATAGAACAATGTCCTAACCAATCTGAACAGCTCTCTAGGCTGATTAATAGGCTGCTTAATATGGCTAGCGTAGAAGAGGCGTTTGGCAGCAATAATAGCCGCTTGATATGCTCCCATAGCTTTCAGTAAGTTTAGCTTAGCCACAGGGCAGTAGGTCCGGTGCAATCGGGCCTCTGCCTGTCTACACAACAGGCGTAGTTTAGAACGCTGTGGGGTAAACCACAGGTCAGACTGACTTTTCTAACACTGGGCATCTTTAATAGACGCGAATAAGTCGGCTGTAGAGATCAGGATAGAGGACAATGCAGACATATCGATCCCGGTGTGTGTGCGTCGCACCTCTCCTTAAAATGAGCCGCAATCGCCACTGTTCAGGACGACAGTAGAGAGGTTTCAATTTCAAAAGGGACAATAAAGTGGTCAGTCCAAATTACAGGGAAAGGCAGGAATGAAGTGACTAGAGCAGGTGAAGCTAAAATCCATTCAACAGTATAACCACCATAATGAGTCGGGCCCAATGTAAGCTGGCATAGCTCTATTTCCTGCAGAAACGTCAGCAGCCACGCTGCATGAATATCTAATGGTTTACTGTCATGTAGATTGAAGTCTCCCACAACAATAAGATTAATATAGCGCATGTTAAGGTCTGTGACTAAATCAGACAAAGCGCAACCAAATGATGGATCAGGTCAGGGTGGGCAGTAAATTATCAAGGAGTATACAGTCTGCAAAACAGAGATTTGGCACTGAAGGGCCTTCATTTTAAACCCATGAGCCACCAGAGGACGAGCCACAGAATTAAAAGAAGAACTGTAGATCACTGCAATGCCGCCACCCGGGCGATTCTTAGGTCTATCCAACATCAAAATCTTGTAACCGGCCGGTAAAGCATGGAGTAAACAGATATATAGCTCCACTGAATTCTAAATTAATTGTTATCTAGAAAAAGCCTTGATTTGTTGCAGACTATTAATCCCTGGGGTAAAGCTTCATTCTAAAAACACTACAGCAGAATAGCTCTGTATAGTTCAGTGCAAATTAGCCTTTTGCGTGACTGCACCACCTCATCCCAACCAATCATTACTTGACAGCATGAGACTCACCAGAATCGTCCATAAGCAGAGAGGAAGTTGCCATAAGTTCATTTTCATAGCAAAATTGTAAACATTTATCCTCTGCCATTGTTGTAGGACAACACAATCACTCAACTACCTGTTTTTCAGATCAAAATATGCCAAATCGCCATCCTCGCGACTAAACCAACAGCAAAAGTATTATTAACATAGGAGTCCAAGATAATGACTTTGTGATAGAAATACACAGACAAACGTGATAATACTATAAAGAAAACCTACCACAGGGAGAATAATCACTACATGTTTTTTACAAGTCATGTGACTTACATACAGATAGTCTTAAATTTATTTCAATTCAATATAAACATTTTCAAAATACACTAAATCACATAAATATATATGTCATAAATCACCACTCTACATGTTTCAGTTCCTAACGTAAATATAGAACATTCAACAGGACTGTTTTAATGGTCAAACTCAAAGTATTCTCCAGAAGAATCAAGTCCTCAGAGTAGGAGATGGTTTCCTTTTTAAACGTTCAATCCTTTGACGAAAACAAAATCATCTTGAAGAGACCTGCAAGTGGCAAATTGATAATTTTCGTCTAAATTAATAATTTGAAATATTCATACAAATAATGTAGGAATATATAGTAAGGTTATAAAATACCTTATCATGAGTTAGTTATCTAATTCCCATCTTCTTTGCAATTTAGCAATGGGGTGGCTTCCCAGTATATATTGAGCTAGTGCTCAGACATTCAGAGTCGAAGCATGGCAGTGTTATAAAAACACATTGTGTCCCCACTGTTTACCCGTTCTTATGCAAACAATCTGCAAACAGCTAAGATTTCTCAGTTCTCAAGAGATTTGTTCTCATATCAAACTTGGTAAATCCTTCTCACCTGTTGCAGCAAGTTTAAAAAAACATTGGTTTCAATACTCGGTCCACCCCAAGTACATTGAAAAAGGGACTTTAATTCATGAATCGGCTGAATTACTTCCCACCCCAGGTGGATTTCATTATTCACATGATGTACAAAATTGATTAGTGCTCCGTCAAGACAGGGGCGATATTGATATTAGCCCATCATTCCTGCAAAATCAGAAACAAATGTATTACTACTGTGACGATCCTTCTGATGGCATCATTTCTCCCCACAGGGGAGCCCCTTTCCATGAGACTAGGGAGGTGAGGCTGCTAACCAATAGTCCCCCTAGATGTGGTAACATACAGGAGGATCTCATTGAGAGGAAATCCCCTCTTGGGGATAAGGAAGGGAGTTGGAGCCACGGCCCCTTTAAACCCTAACCCTGCAGCCTGAGGATAATGCCTGAATCTTCTATACATAAGATCACGGCCAAAACTATGTGTTATTCTACAATATCAAACTGTTATGTTATGTTATTTAATTTATATTGCGCTCCCGGTACCCGCAGGCTTAGACCTGTAAACACAGGGCAGAAAAAGGTGTTATATACACACAGTCAACAAAAAGTTGGCTCGAACATACAAAGGGTCTAGCAGAATAGGAAGGCCTTTAGTTTTTTCTTAAACACTTCGGTCGACACTAACTCTTAGCTCCCGGGGCAAGAGTTTCCAGGCCAAAGGAACTGCTATAAAATAAGCTCAGTTAGGCACTTTGTTGGTTTTACAGCGTATAGTTTTAAGGAGGTTGGGATTGTCAGATCTTAATGATCTAAGAACATGCTTTTTTTCTACACCTTCCATAAAATACAAGGGCATATGACCCACCAGGCATTTCTGAGTAATTAGTAGCATCCTAAAATGCACTCTCGCTTGTACCGGAAGCCAATGCAGGTTCGGTTTTGCATCCGAAACATGGTCCCTGCAGTTCAATCTTTTCACGACTCTTACTGCCCCGTTCTGCACCACTTGGAGGCGATGAAAATCAGTTTTGGATGAGCCAGCTAAAAGACTGCAGCAGTAGTCTAACTTTGAGCCAAAAATCGCTCTCACTAACGTTTCTGAGTTTTATTCCGAAATAAGAGGACAAAGTTGGCACGACAGTTTGATGTCATATGATAATGATATGATATGATAATATGATATGTTTATTTGTGTAGCGCCTATACACTAAGTGTTTCAAAGCGCTTCAAGGCAAGGAAGGGAACAAAGGAAAATACGTCATTCTTACAGGCCATGAACAGCAAAGATGTGAAATTAACTATCGTACTCGGCCTGACGACATTTCAGTGCAAGAGCTAAGACATAGAAAAGGAAGGGAGGGGGAGAGTGGGAAGGAAATGGAAACAGACAGGTGACTACCTTACTAGGCCTGACGACATTTCTGGTAGTGCCGGAGAAAAACAAAAAGGTGAGGGAGAAGGGTGCAAAAAGGGAGGGGAGGAACAAAACAAGCGACTATCGTACTAGGCCTGATGACATTTCAGATAGTGCTGGAGGGCGGGGGAGGGAAAATAAACAATGGGAGGGGGAGGAGACAGACAAGGTTGCTATCATACTAGGTCCAGGGACAATTCTGATAGAGTAAGTGCATAGAAGAAAGTAAGGGGAGGAGATAGGAAAAGGGAGAAAGGGAGAGGAGGAGATAACAGAGTAAGAAGTCAAAAAGAGCAAATACAATTTCAGAAGTCAGTAACACATAATGTTGCAGGCCAGGATACAAGATGAAGATGGCAACAGCATGATTCAGGGCCACCATGAGTACAAGATGCAAAGGAAATCCAGCATGAGATTTGAGAAAGGGTGACGCATCGTGAATCAATGAAGTCCATGAAAGTCAATCCAGCATTGGCCAGAAGACAGTGAAACCAGAATTTATCGGGACAGACTCCTGCAGAAGTAGGCTAGAAGGGTGAGGGGAAGAGGAGCAGGGTAGAAGAATCAAGCAAAACAGGCAACACCTGTGTGCAAGAAGGGTGGGCACAAAGGAACATCACGGGGGGGCAGATGGGGTGGGCATGGCCTGTGGGGACAGAGGGAGTAACACATGTTAGTGCATGCTTACCTGCTGTCTGAGCAGGAATTCGCGCCCTGGGTCCTCCTGGTCTGAACAGCCCCAACAGGAATTGCCCTTTTCTTCCTCTGCCCTTCGCTTTCCGACGCCCGGGCGACAGACACCCTTGATCTAAGAGTTAAGAGCAGGAAGGAAGAGGCAGGGCTAAGAAGGTGGGTGGTGCTTAGGCCAGGTAACCCAGATACACTTGCACCTGCTTAAGTAGGGAAAAAGAGTGGCCACCAGGAAGGCACCAGGTGGGCAGAGCTTGCTAAGTGGAGAAAAGAGTGGCCACCAGGAAGGCACCAGGTGGGCGGGGCTTGCTAAGTGAAGATAATATATGATAATACCAGGCTGCTATATAATGTATGATGATAATACCAGGCTGCTAATTTGTGCCTTCACAGATTTTTATCCAGAACAACGCCTAGGGTCTTTACTACCCTGATTTAATAGGTACAGAGACGAAGACTAGCCTGAGAACACAACAATTGAGCAAAGAAATGCCCGATCAGCTGCTGTCAATTGCACTGAAGTTACGATGCGCAGTCCCCACTATTTAAACCCTTAAGTGCTTAGGACGAGTATGCTCATCCTATTTCCATAGACTTGTATCAAGTGCAGCATTTAGTGGGTTAAACTGAACAGCAAAAAAAGGCCATCTTCTGAACCGTCTGGCAGTGGCCCATGTAGTTCTAGTATACTGAGAGCTGTTGTACGTCCAGAAAGAGAGGACCCAGTGACTAAGTGGGACGCATCGAACCCTGTAAGGCCGAAATTGGGCTTTGGGAGACTGCAGCGAGACACGTTTCCAAAGTTAGAGACAAACAGCAGGATGCCCCGGAAGCATCTTGTGATTCAGTTAGGAACTGGCGCAGTAGACGGAGAGACGGAAAGGTGGTAGCGCAACCTCTAGTGGGTGGACCATCCGGTCCAACAACGGTGCCGACACAGATTACCGTAGCCTACTGCAGAGCTGTGTAGGCAAGTGTGCGGAGAGTACATAAGAGTGTGGTGGTAGCATGACCTGTCGTGGGTGGACTGAGTGGTCCAATAACAGCGCCGAGACAGCCAACAGTAATTGGCCGCGTAGAAAAGCAGGCTGCAGAAGTAGCATGAAAGAGGAAGCTGAAACAGAGTGGATCCATGACCCCTGGCAAAGCCGGCGACGAGTTCCGCAAGAAAAGGTAACCGGTACAAGTCCGGGAGAGGTCCTGGAATACTCGAGACTGTAAATCATGAAGAAGTAGTGAATCACTTTGTAGCACAATTTTCTATTTAGTTCCATAAGAGTGTGGTGCTGGAGAGTCGAGAGAGACTTGTGGGAGCATCGTCGTTGTCCCAGTGGGCACAGGATAAAGAGAAGGAACATTGGGGAACCAGGTAGGAGAAGGGAGGCATTTGCCTAGCCCCACGAGGATCGTGTAGAACTGTTTTGGTTTTTACAAAAAGCTTGGAACTTCAATGGAACATTTACTTTGAGAAGACTTGGTGTCTTTGGGACACTTTGCATCCAGAAGATTCCCCTGGGTCACGACCAGAACCCAAACTTTATTCTTTATTGTAGTGACCAGGATAGTGTAGGAGCTTTTGGATTGGGATGGTGACTTTTGATTTGGACTTTCACTGACTTCCAGACGAGCACCCAAGTTTCTTTAGTTAAGGTAGGGAAACCCCATAGAGTGAAGGACAGATAGGTTAGCTTTTACTTTAACAAAAAGTCTATAACAATCACCATGGCACCACTTGAACAGTATTCCTTGTTGCCACACTACCTAATCTATTGTCTACAACTAGTCTTGTGCTCAAATGCACACCAGAGAGTATTTCTCTTACCGTTATTGGTATACGGGACAACCTGCAATCTTAATGCTGTGACAACTTTCGTTCACTTGGTGGCGAGTTCTACGCCCTCTCAACTGTTTCTTTTTGCTGTTTGTTCTTTTTTAACAACTAGACCATTGCTCCATATGTTCCTACATGTCTTTTTACTGAAAGTATAGGGGTGTTACAAGGGCTGGCTGCGGGTAAAGACACCTTGCTTCAATAGAGATTCTAAAGCTGATGCAATGCATTCTTCAGCATCTGGGTGTAAAGGATACTTGGGAATCCATAAGTCTTTTAGAGTGATCTACTCTACTCTTGGCTGGCTCGGTGTTTCAAATAAAGCCTACACCATTGTTGATTATGGACCATAAGGTTTCTGAGGCTGCACTTATTGGCTGCTCCAAGTCTGAACCAGTGAAAGTCTGTACTGTCTGTTTTGTCGTCATGGCATGCAAGGTGGCTAAAGCTGCTTCCACATTTCTGCTGGGGATATCTAGAAATACTCCATCCGAAGCGCAATGTATTTCGCAATTAAATTTGCAAAGCATTTCTCTACCCGGTAGGTTAATAAGTGCCAAAAGGCTCAACGGAAAGGCAGGTTTATGGGTAATCTGCCCCGCGGTAACGGATACAAGTTCTGTGGGAGGGTGAGGTACTGGGGTATTGAAGAAAGGCCCATTGCATTGATGGTCTCAGAGGATAAATAAAATGTCAGGAAAGCTATCAAATCTCTGAAAAGCACTGCCCCGGGCCCTGATGGGCTCACAGCAAAGTTTTACTAACTCTACACACATACTGGCCCCACAACTCATGTCCTTATTCAACCCATTTCTATTAACGGGAAGGGTTACCAAATCAATGGCACAATCACTAACGATACTAGTTCATAAACCAGGGAAAGACCCAGAGCAAACAGCCTCCTACAGACCAATAATGTTGATGAACAACGATGGGAAGATTTTTTCTAAGGTTCTGGTGTTCAGACTGAAAAACACCTCCCAGAAATAATAGCCTGTGATCAGACAGAATTCGGGCCAGGGCAGGGGACACACGACAACATTACGATGTACGATCAACCTCATTGAAAGTGCAGACAGAATGGGGGAGAACCTACTGGTCATCTCACTGGATGCCCACAAAGCATTCGATCTGGTGGACTTGGGGGTACATCAGACACACACTTACATACCTAGGATTCAGCCCGAATTACGTGAAAATGGCCAACTACCAAAACCCAGTTAGCCAACTCCGGGCGAATGGTATCATATCGGAAAATATAAATATAACCAGAGGAACACGGCAGAGCTGCCCGCTTTCACCCCTGGTGTTTGCTTTATCCATGGAACCTTTCGCGGATAGGATCTGTCAAAACCCAGGAATACGGGGACGCACAGTGGAGGGAAGGGAGTATAAAGTCGCATACGCCGATGACGTACTCTTAACCATAACCCAGCCGGACACATCTCTGGATCCTCTCAGGGAGGAGATCGATGCGTTTGGGAGGGCCTCCGGATTCACAGTAAATTACGACAAATCGTCAGCGTTAGCAATTAATCTTATGAAGAAACAGAGGGATCTTAGCCCCCTGCTCCCTATCCCATGAGCAGACACCGTGATTGGATATCTGCAGGTCCAGATCCCCAGAAACCCCACACGTATCTACAAAAGTAACTTCCCACAGCCATTGAATGATTTCCGGAAAGATCTGGAGCACTGCAAAAAAACAGATCTCCTGGCTGGGCAGAATAACGGCCGTAAAAATGAATCCAATACCCAGACTAATATACCAATGTGCAGCACTCCTGACATATTCCAAAGAACGAATTGACTACCCTGCAGAGAATCATATTAAAATGTATCTGGGGAGTGCGGGGGGCATGGGGAGAAGAAACCCCGAATAGCTAGGAGGGTCAGGCTCTGCGGGCAGAGCTCAGGGGGACTGGGAGTGACAGACGTGTCCAGATACAGGCAGGCAGCACAACTATCACACGCATTTACATGGGCCCAGACCATAGAGCAACCATACTGGAAACAGACAGAGGAAGCATGGTGCAAGCCCCCACTAGCAGACCTCCCACATATTCCGAACCCGAGAATCCAGGCAAACCTAGGCCCTCTCCCATCAATGCAAAACACGGTGGCAAACTGGAAAGCAGCAGCACACAAATGGGTAATATATACGGGGACTCTAGGCCCACTCACACCAATATGGAATAAACCAGAGTTTTCACTGAGATTCCACTCACAAGCTTTGCTTCCTGAAAGGAGAAGGGTCTCTGGAAAATCTCCAATTTCTTGGAGGGGGCAGCCCACTCACATGCAAAGCAAAATTCAAAATCACAGAGGGGGAGTGGTTTCATTACGCTCAGCTCCAACCCTGGATTTCTCAAAGGGTAGTCAGTGAAAAAGGAGCCAGAGATCTAACAGCATTAGAGCTGACCCTAATATCAACCACCCCACGGGGGAAAATCTCCACTCTGTACCGCCTATTGGACAAAACAGACCCCACCACCAAAGAAAAATATATGCTCAACTGGGAAAGAGACCTCGGGCGCACAATTGAAAAAGAAGAATGGGGCAAGATTTGGACCAGATTACATAAAAGCACCAGATGCATCACAAACAGAGAGGGGGGTACAAAATCTGCTACAGATACTATGTCACACCGGAACAGCTACACATATCCAACCCAGGCATCCCACTGGGCTGCTGGAGGGGCTGCACCTCCAAGGGAACAATGTTCCATTTACTATGGACCTGCCCAAAGGGGACGGACTACTGGCGGGGGGTGCTGGAACAGATCAAATCAATCACAGGTCTGGCAAACCCATGGGATCTGGGGATAATACTGCAGTGAGATACCGGCAAAGGGAAATTTCCGCTCACAGGCCAAATAGCGCGCCTATGCCCTCACCTGCCAAGATTGCACTGGCCCGGCTTTGGAAGAACCCAGACGGCCCATCAATTCCATTATGGCGGTCAAAATGTTGTGACATTGTAGTGGCTGAAAAGATCACAGCAACTCCTTTCGAAAGACTATGCAGAAAAATACCCAGGATTCACCCAAAGGCCCCCACTACCCTGCTGGCTGCAATGAGATCTGAGAGGGTAGGGGTTGGGGGGAAATACGCCACACCCAAGGCCTGAATATCTGAAGAATAATAGAGCACCCTAGGACTGAATCCCGTGGAGAACCTCCTTTGAATGAACTAGTGTTATGTACTATATACCTATACTATGCTAATCTGATGTCTTGTCAATCGATTTGAAATTCCTAATAAAAAGTATTATTGAAGAAAAATTATTAAAATTATTATTACTAGTCCCATGCAACTAAGACGGCGTAAACAATATGACCCGACAAAGCCCTTACGAAGGAAAGCACTTGGGGTCTCTTGGAGGAGAAGGTATACACCTTCTATTCATCAGCACATGGGGGCTTCTCAAGGCTAGAAATGAACCTGGTTTCCGCCACCCTCATCTCGTCAGGGGAATAGAAATCCCACCTAAGGCCCTCACAGACCACTCCCTGGTGAAACTAGGAATGGAGTTGGGTCAAGGCAACCCCCAATCCTAAATCATATAGCCGCCATGATCTCCATAGAAGAAGCGATAGTCCACTACTTCGAAGAAAACAAAACAGAGGGCATGCGCAAAGTATGGGATGCTGGAAAGGCAGTCTTTCGAAGAGTCATCATAGGGAAATCAGCGGCCTGGTACAGACCCCAAAGCATTAACAGGAAAGACTGGAGGGGTCAATGCAAGAGAAAAGAGAGACACATGCAGAGAAAGGGAATAGGCGAACACTCCGAGATCTCAGAATAGCTAGACAAGCCCTGGAAACTCATATTGGGGAAAGCGGCGCAATCTTTACTCGAAACAAAACAGTATGGCTACACCAGGGGCAACAAGACGAACAAATTAATGGCAGCAAAGCTTCGAAAAGCAGCAACCCACAATTATATTGGGGTCATAAAGAGCATACCAGAGAAGAGAGGTCACAGAAAATGGGAAACTAAAGATCATGGAAGAGTTCTTTTAGTAAGACTGCAACCCCACACCAAGGGGACATCACCCAATTCCGGGACTTCATAGATCAAGCAAAGCTCCCCTGAATCACTGAGGCCATGAGGGAAACATTGGAGAGCCTCATATCAGCCCAAGAAGTCATCCAAGCAATAAGCTCCATTCCAACCGGAAAGGCCCGGGGCCCAGACGGGTTAACTAATAGATTCTTTAGGACGCCCTAATCCCACACATCACCACACTGTTCAACTCTTTCCTTAAATCAGGGAAAATAAACAATGGCCAAATCCACGGCCACCCTATTATCGGAACCCAGTAAAGACCCAGAAAACGGCACCTCTTACTGCCCCATAGCCCTCGTGAACACGGACGCAAAAATCTATAGCAAGATCCTGACCATAAGACTGGGCAAAGTTCTCCCGCACATAATCAATGAGGACCAGACAGGGTTCATCAAAAACAGAGGTGCCCACAACAACATCAGGAAGGTGGTGGACTTATAGCATTAGCCCCAAAACTCCCCGGAGGACTCTCACTCCTCTCTCTCGATGCCCATGGAGAATTTGTCAGCATGTCATGGATTTCCTCAAAATGTTACAGCAATCTACGGATTTGGTCCGGTCTTTATCAAACTAGTACTGGCGAACTTCCAAATTCCATCCACTTTAGTGGTCAATGGAGCCAAGACAGCCCCAATTCCACTGGGCAGAGGCACAAGACAAGGCTGCCCACTGTCACCCATGGTTTTTGCTCTAGCGATGAAACCCCTCGCACAGTTGATCAGGAACACCCCGTCCATCAAGGGCCTGACATATGAACGCAACACTCAAAGTGGCACTCTATGCAGACGTTATTTGCTTCCTCCAGAATCCCCTCCAGTCGACTCCACCCCCTCACGGCCCACCTAGATAGATTCCAACTACTCTCTGGATTTGGGGTAAATCAACATAAATCAGTAGGGATGTCACTCTATGAAGCACAGGCAACCCAATTAGCAATAAGAGCAACATTCCCTTTCAAATGGGTAGACGACGAGTTCACATAGAGTTCAAATCACCGAATCATAGAAGACACACATGGGGGCCAACATCCGGAAACTATGGACCGTAGCTACTGTAAAAAGCTGGGAGATCAAGAAAACCCATTCCTGGAAAGAATCGCAGCAATTAAAATGACAATCCTACCGAGACTCCTGTTCATCTTCCAGGCACTTCCAATTACAATATCAGACAAAGACCTACTAGACTTGCAAAAAACAATTGGCCAATACATGTGTAGGAAGAAACCACCGAGAATGTCACGTCATACTCCTGCTCTCAAAGGGAATTAGGGGGCAGCTGGGGGATCCATCAATACTGCGATACTACCGCACAGCGCACTTAGCTGCAATGTTGGAATGGGCGCTAGAAGATAAAAACTCAAATGGGAAATTATAAGAGCAAGCTTGCACCCGCACTCCCTTACCAAAGATCCTGTTCCTGCCAAAACCCGTCGGGCCCCTTTGCTGGAGTCCACCCGAGTCACACTCTAAGCTTGGGACAAATCTGGCGCACATCTGGGAACGAGAACAGGATTGGGCCCACTATCACCAATGCTACAAAACCCAGAATTCTCCCAGGCATGATGAAGCGCACATTTGCGCACTGGGACTCGAATGGGACCATGAGGCTTAAAGGCATGTACAAAGACGAACTCCCCCTTACATTAATCGAATGCAAAGAGAAGTTCACACTCCCTGAAACAGAAAGATTTATGTACTCCCAAATCAGGCATTGGTCTCTAACAACAAAGTAAGCAGAGCAGGCACACGGCCCCCTATAAGAATCGAGCTCCCGATCTTAGAAGGCCACAGCACAAGGAAAATATCCACTTGCTACTGCTTACTGGGAAAAACCACCCCCGATGACAAACTAGCGTATATGACAAGACCGTAAAAAGACATTGGGACAGAAATCACACCAGACTCCTCGCAGAAAATATGGACTTGAACCACCAGAAGCTCCAGATGCACCATGTAAAAGGAGTGTGACAAGAGATATGCTAGAGATGGTACATGACCCATCAGAGATTACACACAATATCACCAGAATACTCAGATCGCTGCTGGCATGGATGCGGCCAACTGGGGGACATATACATATGTGGCGGCAATGCCCCAAAATACAAACGCACTGGCAAGAAATGTAATCTAGGATCAAAGATATCACTGGGGAGTCTCTGCCAATGTGCCCCTGCACCATCTTACTAGGGGATGTACCATGGGATGGCACGTACCCTGCATCAGACCCTAGGGTGGAGCTCCAAGGCAGCTGCTCTTGGCCGCAAAGCTGACCCGAGCACGTTTCTGGAAAACAGACAAGGGACTGATCTTGTCCTACTGGTGGGTTAAGATTTGGGAACTCATAGCCATGGAAAAACTAAGGGCACATACGACGGGGACCATGAAATGATTATCACGCTTTTGGGCCCCTTTCTTTGAGTTTGCCCAGGAAAAGGAACATGTTGCCCAGGAAAAGGAACATGCTCTTCAGGCCACAAACATTGAAACACCTTTTACAGAACTAGAGATCTGGACAATAAAAGACACTCGGGACAGAGGTACACGTTGCAGAGGAAGGCAGACTTGACACATGGAGAAGGAGGCAGTAAGCGTGTCATGACAGCCAATGGAACCAACATAATATTATTTATTATGCTCATTTACCTGTTAATTTGATTTATAATTTAATTTGGAGGGGATTATAAGAAAAACCCAACAAGCTTTCCATGGTCTTACTGTAAGCAATTGTTGATGTGACTAAATGCCATGTTAACTGAGATTTCAATCAAAACCCTATTGAAAAAAAGAAAATGGAACAAAATTCAGAAGCAAGCTAATCATAACCAGTATTGGCAAAAGCCAGCTAATTACAAACATCAACCCAAAATAAAGAAGGGACACAAGCTAATTGTAACCAGCATTGCCAAAGTAAAGAGGGAGCAATACTTCAGAGTTCATAAATCATGTTGGCTGAATGACGAGAGAACATTGTTGCAGGCAGATTGTAACTGTTGTTGCCAAAACGAGGAAGAAGCAATAGTTAAGCAAGATAATAACAAGTATTGCCCAAACCAAACGGAAGCAAGTGTAAGAAAGAAACCTTATCAGCAGTTTGTTGATGTGATTGTGGGAAAACAGAAGTGGCAGGAGAGGGGCCCTCCTGCTATAGAGTATTCAGGAGGAGAGGAGCACAACCTGTATTGCCTTGTGGCTAAACTGAGAGGGGAACAAACGGCACCAATGTGTAATATGTTTCTCTAAAAGAAGTAGTGAATGGTGATGTGGTTGAAAGCTAATGACTTTCTTCAAGATTTGAAGTAGACCTTACCACAGAGTACGTGTAGTAGTGTTAGATTTTGTCCTGACAGTCGAGTTTACCAGCATAGGGACTTTTGAGTGGTAGTCCTGGCATGTTAGTGGGCCAGGAAGAAATAATTGAAGAAATGCATTGTGGTTGAAGGATTTGTGAAGAGGAAGAAGAGTCAAAGTCACTAAAGTATTTCATGAATTGTTGTGGAATCATCCTGACCAACTTTGTTGTTGATATTTAAACTGAACTATTGGTTAAAGTCCAAGTGGAAGACTTTTGGAGCCAGAAGAACTTTAAGGTTACAAATCTGAACTTTCCTATTTTGAACTAGCGATTGAAAATCCTGCTTTGAATCTGGGGAAGGAGAACTAACCCAGGTTCCAAGGGTATACAGTGATCAGGTTTATGTTGGACACAACTGTTATTTCTATTATCTTTGAATTGCCATATATTCCGTTTATGAGTTTGATGTATGTAGAAGTGTGAGGGACAGATTACTTTTGTTAGTGTTTTTCCATTAGTTTATTTTGATAGACAGGGAAATCCTCTTCAGGGCAGGGTGTGAAGGGTCAGAAATGGGAGGCGGACAACTCTGAAGTTTTTTCAACAAATGCCATTTTATTATATTAAAAGGTTGGATGAACGCCTCACTATCCCTACCCTGAAAATGATTTCCCTGCATAAAATAAACTAAAGGAAACACTCTAACAAAGAAGATCTGTCCCTCACACTTATACATAGAATAAACAAACAAGGAAATACATGGCAGTTCAAAACAATAATGATTGAATTTGCAATGTAACCACAGTCTCACTTTATAACCTGGGTGAGTTCCCGTTCCCCAGGTTTAAATATGATTCTGCTTCACAGTTCAAAGAAAGAAAACAAGGAAATCCTGATTTGCAACAGTGTTCAGACAGTTCGAATTAACTTCAATTGATCAACAGAAAGTTCCAACACAGAAAATAGAAGGCTATTCCTCTTTCTTGACCAAGTTCTCAGTTCATCAAAAGCAACAATAATGGTGTTAGCCAGGATGATTTGCCACAACTGATGTTTTGCCATCCAGGTATAATCCCCTCCCGAACAGTGTTTAACAACAAGTGCTTTTGTGGTTGGGGTTCACAACATATTCATAATATTCAACAAATTGCAGATTGAAAACTTCAACAAGATTCACATTGATGCTCTTTAATACTCTTTTGTAAATAATGCTCTTCTCCTTCTGACACTGCTTTTCCAGAAGGGCAGCCTTTTTGCCACTCTTGTTTCCCCACTACACAAGTAACCAAAGACTGACAGCGATGGGCGCTTTGCCTGTTCCTCCCTTGGCTTTGGCAATGGGAGTTTATACCAGCATTTACCCTATGTTGTGCAAAGTATCGGCAATAAGTTTCACAGTTTATGCACTTTTCAAGAGCGCCCCTGACTTAATTGCCTGTGGTCAGGAGTGATTCCAGCCCCCTTTCCTCACCTCAGTTGTGGTTGTGGGAAGTGGACATGGAATCGGAAGTTGTGTTTTGTGATAATAGGTACCCCAGGAGTCGACCTAGCGCTTGGGACAACCTTCCTGAGTTTTTCACCTATTAGCATAATTCAAGAAAATACAGCCAGGAAATTTGTGAAATTCTTTTGGACTCAAAGAGACACCATTATGAAGCATTACTCAGAAAAATGCAATTGACAATGAGGATAGTAAGTTCATATATTTTTAATATCACATTTATCTTCTACAAGCTCTAATTTGCATTGCACAGGCAATAACAACAGCAACTGTGAAATAGCATATTACATACATATGAAAATGACTTCGCGTAAGCGAAGAGCATGGTTTACATTTATCTAGGAAAGGACCTTTTAGTTTTAGCAGTTTGAGTGACCTGGGATTTCTACTATGTTCAGCTATGCTATGTAGTGGTGCAACATACTAAATGCCCCTAGTCTCAAGATGCACACAGCAAGACCTCCACATTTTAACTCACGCTTTAGGACAAGATGTGCTGCATACGACCCGACCATGTCTTCCTGTTTGGAGTGTCCTGCTCATCTCTCTCTCTCGCCTCTGCTCTGGGCTCTGCAATGACCAACCTCTTCCCAGCCCCCAGGACTTGAGTTCTGCCGATTGCGTTGCAAACCTCCGTCCCCTGCCCCGTCAGCTTGTGCTTTATATCTTAATACAGGACTTGGTCTGTCTAGCATGTGTGCGTCATTTCCGCCACCTGGAAGGTTAAAGCCTAACGCTTAAGATTGTTCCTTTGCTTTGAACATATGACATACATATGTGCAAACTTGAGAGACAGGTGCTGCCTGTGTCCCCTGGTTTTCTCTACCATAGTAAGTGGACTTCCGTTCATTGAACGGGTCAAGCATGTCAATTACTTCCACACAACTTTATTAAGTGGGCTTCTGAAGGGGTAACGCAGATCACTTGCTTCCACACACTTAACTGTGCGCGTGTATTTGGGTGTCGTGCTTCCTGTCCTTTGGCTGATTATCAGATCTGAATGGTGTAAAAAGCATCTTTCGACCTTGCCATGTGCCATTTAAGGCAGGAAGTAACCACTTACGGTTTGGTTTTTCTGCTGGAGGGGGAAAGCTACAGTTTCCTGCTCATCGCCTTTCGCTAAACCCAAGCAGCAAGTGTATGTGTGTGCTTTTAGTTACAAACACGTGCGTTATTTAGTCACTTAACTATATTATCAGAAACAAGTGTCTGCGTTTGTCCCTTGTCAAAAAGCCCCTGCCTTGTTGGACAGTATGTACGTTTTTACCAAGGAACATGTGTAGCACCCTGCTATTGAATGTTTCCTCTGCAAAGTGCAAAGTCGCCTGATGTGAACCAAATTGTCTTCTTAGAGTCATTATCCCTGACACTTTTCTGTTATTGACAATATTTGCTACCTGGTAATCGCTTTGGTTTTAGTCTCTTTGCTTGGGCAAAACCTGTTTGCGTCAACTCTTAACAATGTTGCCCCCTTGGTCTCTAAATATTCCACAGACTCATATTTTTAAAGGTTACAATCATTTGGCTTTCTTACAATATGTTTTTGCTGCTTTTCACTAGTTCGGTATTCAAGATCACCTTGGTAACCACTTCCACTCATACGCGAGTGCTGCTTCTGCTGCTTACCAACAGTTCGAAATTCAAAAGTGCATTAAAAACAACTTTCACACATACGAAAGTGTTCCTCACTCGCTGAATGCCTGCCTTGCACACTCGTGCAGGGAAGGATCGCTCCAAGGTCAATGTCAGCATGTGAACTCACCGGGTAAAACGTGCGCTTCCATTCCTCTCGCTGTATGCAGGACTTTGGTTTCTATGGCTCCTCGCGACCCAGCAAACTTCTTCCTTTAGTCCGCAGTCACCCACGCTACCCTCCACTGGAGCTCCCTTCACTCTCGAGGCACTCTGATGCAGACCAGTCACCAGAGACAGACTCCTGGGAAGGAAAGGTTCCCTTGCCTTTGCTTCCTGCCGCGGAATCGCTGCAGATTAGATTTCCAGAGGGCAAGCTTCCCTCCTGAACGCTTCCAGACCTCTGAACTTCAGGAATGGAGAGGTACAGACCCTCTCAGGGCTGGCAGCTGTTATCTGCCAAATAGTGGTCCGGGCATTGTCTCTCTACTCCAGCCTCTGCCTGCACGAACCACGATGCTTCTTTCTTCCTCTGCTGTACTCTCCTCCTATGGTCTGCACCCGAGGGGGCCTTTAAAGCCTCTCGGTCTCCCTCATATGTGGATCATTTGCATTAACAATTTTACCGCTCCTGCAACATTGTACCTTTTTATCCTTCTTCCTCGTCGCAGTACTTACAGGGAAAGTTGAAGAGGGGAGGTTTCCCATTCCTCCTGACCTATGTTACCCCTCATGTGATCCTCCCGCGGAACACCACCCCCAGGGTGGGATCAGAAAGCGTCTGCCTTTCCCTGGCAACACGAGAAGGGTTCCAGGTCAGGTTTTCTGTGGGAATCATTGCTGATTCACCACAAGGGATAGTGGGGCGTTTGGCAAACCCTTTTCAGTTAATAAAATGACATCTTATGAAAAACCTTTACCAAGTTGTCCGCCTTACATTTCTGACTCCTCACTGAAGTTTAGGCTGAAGGCCTGTGAGGGGCAGCTGAGAAGGCATTTCACCGTCAACTCGCTAAACACTATCACACAGCCATTCGAGAGGCCACACAAGCCTTCTTTACTCTTCAAATTGAGCATGCCCTTAACCAGACAAGGGAGCAGTTCTCAGTGGCTGAATCTATTTCCTCTGCCACCAACCTTACACCTATTGTTGAAAGGCATAAAATAAACAGTGTCGCATAGCAATTTGCAACGCAATATTGTAGGTTTGCTAATCAAATTGACACTTGTGTAGCATACTTAGCTGTTTGTTACCCTTTTAAATGAAAGCACAACTTGCCCTGCATTCCTCTTGCCCTCGAGGCTCGCTTCACCCTTTTTTTTCCATTCCAAAAGAGTGCAGCCGTAATCATCTCCTCCGTTCTTAAGTGCCAAAAGCATGTGTGGGACTGCTAGGCAAGACTTTCTTTTTCAAATAATTGCAAACCAGAAATAATCAGGATGATAATTTTACTAAGCCAACTATATCCTATCTTGCAAATACCACTACGTGGTAACTTGTCAGTCATGCAATTTAATTCCTAAAATTGTAAGTTGTTACATAATGCATAATTACAGTATTGATATCGAAAAGAAAACACTGCATCATCGCTATGCTTCACAGTAAAATGTAGGTTAGTGTATCCAAATCTAATAGTGCCAACTATATTTCTGCCAATTAATTAATTTCATTTTTTTGGGGAAGATGCATTATATTGACGAGTGAACACTTTTGAAAATGTACATGATCATATGCCCACATTCCTTTAATGGCAAACCTGGTTCTGTAACTTGCTGTTTGCATTCATCTGTACAACTTGTGCACAACCGATGAGCTGATCCCATACGTCTTGTCATTCTATCTGATCATCCTGTTGCTCATTTTAGTCTTCCGTACAACAACTTCTGGTGACATATCAAATGGGTTTGTTTGCTAATCAAGAAAGTTTTAAATAGCAAACTCTGCTAATCAATTTCTGAAAACTATTTTATGCCTTGTGTTGTTCCTACTCCACTGCTCTGTGACTCACTGGCTAAATTCATTATCACAAAAATAGAAGATTTACGTGCCAATATCCATCTGGCATCGTGTGTGCTGTCAGTATGGATTCTGTGATGGTAAAGGCGCACTCCCTACAGAAATGGTAAAATGTTCTTATTTTTTCTGCGGAAGCAGTTAATAGTGCTGTTATGCAGCTTACATCGGCTGCTCCTTCCGATTCATTCCTTTGGATGTTCTTAAAAATATTACACTTGGAATGATTTCCTGGGTTTCCCAGGCTGTTCATCTATCATGTCAGTCAGACTGCATTCCGGTAGAGCTTTTACAGGCCATTGTCATCCCCCTTCTTAAAACACAGTCACTGGACTCATCTGTTCCTGCTAATTTCTGCCCGATTTCCCTCTTGCCTTTCTTCATGAAATTGTTGGAAACCTTGGTATCCCACTCTTTACTTTTTTTTTTAAATCCTCTGTTTTTTTACCCCTTTCAGCCTGGCTTCTGCCCAGGACGTGATAGAGAGTGTCCTGGCATCTGTTGTTGATGACATGGCCAGGTTGTTGGACGGCAGGGGAGTGGGTGCCCCGATACCGCTAGATCTTTCAGCGGCTTTCGACATGGTCGACCACTCTATCCTCCTGTCCCACCTGGCCTCAACAGGTCTCTCTGGGCCCATTCCTGGTGTGGTTTACTTCTTTCCTGGCTGATAGGGGCCAATCCCTTTCTCTTCCTCTCTCTCTCACTCACTATCTTGTGGTGTCCCACAACTTTCCGCCTTGTCTCGTATGCTTTTTAACACCTATATTCAGCATCTTGGATGGCTCGTCTGCTCCTTCCGCCTCCGGTGCCATTCATATGCCGATCCACCTAGTTTGTTTAGATCTTAATCAGGTGGAGGTGTCGTTGTGCATCTGTCAGTGCCTGACAGTTGTAAGGGGGTGGGGGGTGGATGGACAGCAATAGGCTGACGTTGAATGGGGACCAGATGGAGGTTCTGGTTGTGGGTTCTGCCAATACCACACTCTGGACCCCATCCGTTTAGCCTTCTGAACTGGGTGATTTTCCTATGCCAGTGACGGTGGATAAGAACCTAGGGGTGTGTGTGTCTACATCACTTTAGTTGGCCCCTCAGGTCGGTGCAGTTTGTAAAGCTGGTCACTTTCACCTTAGGATACTGTGCAAGGTTCTGCCATTTTTGCCTAGACATTTACGACCTTTGGTAGTGGCCTCACTAGTTCTAAGCTGAATAGATTATTGCAACGCCTTGCTCTTAGCCCACCCAGTGGGTCTCATCCACCGGCTACAGGTGTTGCAATATCTTGCTGCCCAAGTGGCTACCAACTCACCCTATGGTGCCCATATCACTCCTGTTTTGTGCTCTCGCCATTGGCTCCAAGTGGCCAGACAAATTGAGTTTAAATCTCTTTACCTGGCTTATCAGGCATATTCAGCTCCCTGGCAATAATATCTCCAAGATACGTGTGTTCTGATCTCCCTGGTTGGGCTCTCCGCTCTGGCAGCGCTTGCCTAGTTTTGGTCCCCAAGTTCTGCCTTTCTAGGGCGGGTGCCGTGCATTCTCAATTGCCGCTGCCAAATTGTGGAACTCTCTGCCCTTGGCCTTAGGCGTATTGAAAATCACCTGCAATTTAGACTCTTTGAAGACGCTACTCTTCTAGGTGTAGTCCTTTGTGTGCTTCCTAGCGCCAAGATGCCCTTGGGTGAACGTGCACTATATACATTTTGCCAACTATAATAGGAATACATTAGCTACTGCCTCTTGAGCATTATCTTCATATTTGACAATGTCTGAATATTAGGTAAATACCATCTTTTAATGGTCTAAATATGCCACTGGAGTTCCCATTTATTCGGTTTACAGTTATTAATCTTGTCCCATTCTGACTTCCAAGAGCACACTGAGAATTGTTGTCTATTCTGGGCCTGCTCTTGGTCATTCCCTATTCCTAGCTCTGTCATTGGCCATTGAACCTTCTGAGTGAGCCTACGTCTAACTCCCAAGAGCATAACAACACGCACAAGCTGGTTCAGATCAACCCAAGTAGGATTATAATTTAAGCTCCTGGTTTAATGGTATTTATTTTTTTCACCATTTTCATCTGCATTCATCCATATTTATTTTTTGGTTTGTAGAATAAGCAGCAAAAGTATTTTTCCACATTTATTGAAATAAACGTGTAGTGCTTCGATCCTCACAGAGATGGGTTGCTGCACATCTAGCCAGGATCCATTTTGACTTTAAAAATATACATCTGCTCCTCTTATTGTTGCTCTGAACAACAACAACAATGCAGTAGCCATTTAAACATCTCCAAAGGGATTTTTTAATCTTCTCCTTTGTGTTACATTGCGCAGATATCGGCCTGCAAGGCATAATTGGCAATTTTGATAGCTGACCCAGAGACCTGGTTTTGGGCTTTCTTTCCACTTTTTACAAATAAACACTGTATTTATGTGCAAAATCGGAAAACAAGGAGTCTTTGTTATAATACTACACTACAATCCGAAGCGCCTCAATAAAAATCTGGAGGTTCCTCCCCAATGTTAAGGAATCTAGTCAAAGAAGTCCCTAAATTGCCTTTGGTCCATGGAGCATGCACAGTCACCAGATTACTTTCTTCTGCATCAGAACCCATTGTCCCAAACCTCAGATGTGTCTCAAACTTGCCTGAAATGTCCCGTTGACAGCGTACCTCCTCTCGTCAGAGAAGAGTTACAAGGAAAAGCAATAGGCATCCGAGAATCTGGGACAGCCTCCACCTCAGAGGTCGAGGTTTGAAAGTTAAGGGTTCCTGGCAAAACATTACTAAAAGGTCTACCATATCCTCTGTGGTATCTATCACTTACGGATTTATGGTAGAGCAGTCAGCTGTGGATCCTTATTCACCCTATATTCCATAGGATTTTAACATAATCTTTACATTTTTCTTTGGAATCTTTAATTGTTGATGCATTGCGCCTTCAGATGCCTCATTACACATACGCCCCCCACCTTTTTAGACTAAATCGTCCCCTTGTATCAGGGGTGCTCCCAAGGCAAGTAACGACTGGAAAACCAAAGTAATCCAAAAAGGAGCATACACTAAGTAGGAAGTAACCATTCAATTCTAGGCCCAGACGCAGCTGAAAGAGCACGGTTCAAACAGCTGGGTGGAACGAAACTGAGTGGAGAGAGCTGTCGAAGCTGCCTATTGCGGGCAAACTTTTTATACATTATTCACATAATTAGCACAAACAAAAATGTAGCAGTTGTTAGATCATCCTATAAAGCTTTTTGGCGGGACTACGTCAGTCCTTTAGCTAGGCACACAGTACCTTCTCATGATTGGAGCAGGGCATCCCGACGCCCGCTGTCCAACACTACCCGTTGTGACATCACAAACCTTCCCACAACGCCCCATAATGAGGTTTATTAACATTACGTGATTGTGCTGACCGATGGAACTTTATTATCCTGCCATTCATCAGTTCTCATGAGACACACAAGACAACTTAAGCTCGGGAAAGGGGAGAATTCACACAGCATCCAACCAATGAGGTGTTCCGCGGACATCAGCAAGGACAAACACTGTTGCACCCTATGTACACAAACTCTCCCAATGATTGGTCTGCTCCCGGCACACCCTCACACCCCACAGCCCCCTTCAAAGGCCCATCTGCCAAGTGGCAATTTGAAACTGCTTAACCCACCGTGATCTTACTTGTATTTGCCTGCGTTTTTTGTTGAATCCCTACATTTCCCATTGAGCACCCAGGTGCCTGGCTCGCTGACCTCGAAAGCGTCTGCTGGTCCCATTTCCCAGCGACTACGGTCTCCTCGGAACAGCCAGCTTGTAACATTTCTCCAGCACACTCATGTAGCGGAGCGTTCAAGAAATTCAGGTCTGCTCATGACACATGGCCTGTGGCTGTGAAAAGACAAATGGTGTACTTGCCTGCGGCTTATGCTCCAAAATGGCTGTACTGTGGTTCATATTGTACTACGCTGCCACTTCTACCCATTACCCCTAATCCCTATCCCTGTGTGCCCCTCTGCCCAATGTTCCCTCTTGGTGCCCCCAACCCTGCTCTTCCCAACCGAGACACGGCACATAGGTTACATTGCACAGCTGTCAATGTTCCTACCTCTATGAAAGTCCCCTCCATGTCAGTCATGCAAGTGACAGGTATCCCCCTATCCTCTTAGCAACACCGATTCTGCACCTTTACCACATTCCCTGCTTCGACTGATCTAGCGGTCATCACTATTTTGCCCACCATTGTCTTAATGTTCTGGGGATCCACAACCTTGTTACCCTGTTCATGCACTTCCCCCCCCAGGGACGGGTCCATTATCATACATTCCTGCCCATCAGCTGAGCACACGACCCAAAAAGCATCATACTTGTCCACGTTTGCAGGCGGCATTGCAAGTACCACTTATCACACTCATTTGCTCCAGATTGTGTGGCACCCAATTTTTTACCCTGTGGTGTACCCTCTTCCCCACCAACATTCATAGACATTGTATAGCTCTTTCTCTCATTTTTACATTTAAAGTGTTGCAATATCAGCTGGCCCACACAGAAGGTAATGAACACCAGAACAAGCACCGGGAATGTCACTTTAAAAATGTTCGCCACCAAACTGTCCGACGATACTGCATGCGTTTCACTTGTCATTTTCTCATGCAGTCTGCAGATTTCCTCTATTGCTTAGGTCAGCATCCCATTGGCTGCATCGCTTGCCACAAAAAAGGCAGCAGCTGCTGTACCGGGATTCCAGCCAACGCCACCCATATCCAATACGTAGCGATTTTGAAGTGCCACTAGTCTTACTACACAAATCTCTGCCCTCGCTGCATTGAGTCCCTTCTCATTCGAGATTGCCAGTTGTAGTACCTCATAACGGGTCACCTGGAGCCAATTGGCATTCATGGACACTTGGACCCAGAGGGCAAGAGGGACACAAAGAAGACGGAAGCCTTTGTGACCAATCGAAAGTGCGATTGGATAGCAGCCAGACTTTGTGACGATGCGCTAGACCAGTAATTACCGCAGTGCCTCCTCCTGTTCAATGTGCCTTTTCTTCCTCCATCATTTTCCTTTTCAGTATCGCTGGGTGATTGTTGAAGGGCATCATGTCTGCTCGAGGTAATGCAACGCTTACCTGGACTCCTCGGGAGCGTAATGCCTTCTCAGCCTGTGGACCTGTTACTTGGGCACTTTTATAAACAACAACTACAAATAGAACTGCTATAATACCCAATTTCTGAGAAGTTACTGTATAACTGTGTGCTTTTGGTAATCGCTCCCTTCTCACCTGTGTTTATGTTTTGTGGAGCTCTCCATCCTGTTATTCTACAGGGGCACGCTGGAATGAAGAAACTTTAACTTGGAAGGCTGAGGTATTCAATAGACTCTTGCCTTTATAATGTCTTTGCTTTTCCAAAATTTGTCTTGGGTAAGTATCTGGAGAAAATACTATAGCCTGTTAGATTTGGAATAGTCCCTACGTTGGAGAGCTCTCTCTTTCTAATATTTCCCCTTTTTCTTGCAGGTTCTCAGAATTCGGAGAGTCTACTGCGGGATAACTGCGACGTTACTCGGGATGGAGAAACATTCAACTAGCGTAAATTCGTCTATGCAGAGTAACTGCAGCCTTTTTGTTGGAGGAAGAGTGTGGCAATAACTGAGTAATGAAAACTTGAAGAAACTTCAGGTACGTAAACGTATTTAAAATTCTTCTTTCTTATTTTCTATTAAGTTTGTTCATTAATTAAATACCATATTTGTCTGCAGGTTTTCGGAAAGCTGAGAAAAAATACCTTCAGAAGATGCGGTGGCTGCTGAGGAAACTTCTGAATGAAGGTACTGCGACTGCGAACAATGAATGCTGCTTGACGATGCTGCGGCTGTGAGAACTTCTGACAGAAGATGCTACGGCTACGAACGAACACAGCTGACTGAAAAACTACTTCGGAGATAACGTTGGTCTTTTCAATAACTCTGGAATTCTGTTTTTTCTGTGAAAACTAAGGTCTCTGATTTTTCCTTTGACATGTTCTGTGAGGAGACACGCCGGTAGCGTTACCCGCTGTCAGCGGAGAAGACGCGAAGCGAGTGCTCCGGCGGACCTTAAGTAGCTCCCTCTGCAATAAGTATAGAGCGTGCTTTAAGTTATCAATGGATCTGGCCGCGGCCATGTTAGTGTATGAGACCACTGTAAGCACTAAGATACTATGGGAGCATATGCTATGAATGGTACAAATGCCATGATTGCCAGGCTTGTACCCACTTTTGACCTGCTAACTGATGTGCTGTACCTTGCTTCTCCTGCATGCCTGAATGGGAACTGTGCTCACTTACTGGGATCATGACAGGAACTGGCAGGGCGATGAAGCATGACAAGGTAGCACAATCGCCCTCCAATCGGGAGGCAGCTGGGCGTATGCCTGGGTCTCACCAATGATGCATCACCGCCGCTGTCCCAGTCTGCAGTGCTGGAATATTCATCACCTTGGTGCACTCAGCGTTAGCCCCCCAGATACGTCGACTCTGGACAGAAACATAAGGAGAATCGTTTAAGAGGTTTTATGTGGACCGGTTGATGTCTCATCTATCCAGATTAAAGCATGTACATATTACTTCCATACTGCCCTTCAACAATAATTTATGTTTGCTAATATATCCCCTTCAAACCTCACTAATCCCTCAGCTCGATATTGTACCATTCCCACTCCCATTTTCCATCATGAAATACCGGTCCATGTATTCTCATAAAGGGCCTTGTGTGGCATCATGGATTATGATGTCCTGATGAATTTCTGCAGTGCACCCTGTTGTGAGTTGTGAACAACTGCTCCCCCTTCCTTGCATTGTCCGTTATGTATTCTAGTATTATGTGCTACGTAGCCTTATTTATGGGCATTCTCCTCATTTATATATAAATTATCGGCATACACATTCTCCCCTTCATTTATCCAGTGAACAGGCACCGTCTGGCCCTGAAAAAGACCTTGTGTTTTACAGAATGACAAGTGCATAATTCATCCCTCCTCCTCCACTTTCACTTCCTGGGTCAGAAAAAACATGGGTGTCCCTGTGATGTATGGGTCTAGAGAGCACACGTAACAAGTATCATTAGTCCTTTCTTGCCCCACACGCTGCACATCTTCATACCACACATTGCCAGATGCCTTGTCTTACCTTCCCTAATGCCATTGTGAAACACATCGGCATTAAGTACATTTCTTTTGTTCTTCTATGTTTGTAATTATTTTTGATAGTGTTGTCTAACCCTTTATATAATAGAAACCAGAGAAAAGGAAGAGAACATAGAAAAAAGGTCAGAACAAACCCTAACACATTGGGCCTTATTATAATGTTGCCGATCTGGAAACAAGGGTGCCGGTAAGCTTACTGGCACCCTTGTTTCCGGACCGGCAAACTACAAGTTTGCCTGCCAGAGCCGCTGTGCCCGACAGGTCTAACTGCCGGCACAGCAGCCACAGTAGGCAGACTTGTCACAGGAGCACCGGCACTGTTGATAACGGTGCCGGTGCTCCAATGTCACCACTCCCATAGATGGATTGGGGATTAACATATGTACCAGCGTCTGACTTCCCGGCCGCCGGACTTGTAATAGCCCGATGGCACCAGAAAGTCAGGCTCAGTAAATTATTACAGGTCTGGCTGCAACACGCCGGTACCGGAAGGGTTACCGCGGGCCAGTAAATGAGGCCCATTATCTTTATGCTTTCTGTTATTACCAACACTACTGCAAGGTGTATCGTCCACTTCCTCCATAGGCCTCCTGTAAAACCTGATAGCAGAAGAAAAAGTAAATGAAAGCTGTGCTATACTCCCCATCAAGCTGTGCTCCTCTTCTCTTCTCTGGGGGAGCCATTGCTGTTGTCTCTACAGACGTTGGAAAGATGAATCCATGGCCTCTTGTCCGAAACCTTGACAGCAGTTGGAGTGCAGTAGACTACAGTCAGCGGGCCCGTAAAGCGAGTTTATTTCCAGTTTCTAGTGAAATTCTTGACAAATATTTTATCTCCTGGGCAGAGATGTAGTGCTGTTGGTGGGGGGGGAATCTCTGCCTTTTCTGTCGAGGTGGTCTCACTGGCCGGTCGCAGCGTGGGTGCACCCGACGAGATATATATTGAAGAGCGTTTGTAAATTCCATTAAGTAGATATGGAAATTACAAAGGATCTGGGTTGAGCTATTAGCATCCGAAATTGAACACTCTACTAAACCACTGACTTGTGGGTAGTTCACAGAGCATAAGAAGTGCTTTATACCCAGGTGGGCAGTAACCTCCTTGAAGAGATCATTGGCAAAGAGTTGCCCATTGTCTGACCTCAATTCATCACATATGCCCCACCTTGGAAATACCTCCTGCATCAAAGATTAGGCCGCCGATTTTGCGTCATTATGTGCACAGGGTCCCACCTCAAGCCAACATGAAAAAGGACAAGTTACAACAAGCATGTACCTATAAGAGGCCCATCTGTCTTGCATATCAAGAAAGTCAATATGCAGGTGCCAGAATGGCCCCTCTGCTCGCGGTAATGTTGACCTAACATTTTCCAACATATGCCATGCCCAGAACTTCTTGCAGGTCATACAATTGCCTGTGAATTTAGCCACTAATTCATAAAGCTTGGGTATAATTCCCTTTTCATTTATCTCTGCAGCCACGTGTTTTCACACATGGGCCAGATGATATAGCTGTTCTAATGCTACATTAATACATTTTCTGGGCAGGACTTGTTACCCTGTGCTGTTCCGCCTCTACACCAATCAGTGGGGGAGAGGGCACACCCGCTCTTTATCCATAGCTCCTTTTCCCCCTCGGGTGCTTCTCCCAGCAGTTCAATTATCTGGACAAAGGGCAGTGCATTGAAGGGCTCTGTAGTTTCAGCACTCTCAGGTTGCTTGGACCACCAGTGCCATTATGGTACTTTTGTACCTGGATATAACTTAGTTGTGCTTTTGGACAGGTCGGCTGCTTCTTTAGCTGCTCGGTTGGCGATATAATTTCCTTGGGAAATAAAGTCCAGGCCGCCTTTGTGGGCGGTGAACTTTATTATCGCTACCTCTACTTGGAGTGTCAGCACCTCAATTAGCCGCGCCAACAACTCGGACCGGTGACCCATCACTCCTCTTGAACCGCCTCTTTTCCCAATCGGGCCAACCCTAAGTGCACTGTGGAGGTGACGTAAGCAGAGTCTGAGAAAATGTTGGCTATGTGCCCCTATCTAATGCTCTTATTAGGGCCGCCAGAATTCTGTCTACTGTGCTGAATAACGAGCTAGCAATCGCACTTGAGAGCAAATGCAAAATTCTCCCTCCATGTGACACCACTGCGGCACCAGTATGCCTGCATCCCATTCTAGAATCGATCGTCGATGACCTATCAACAAAGAGCATGCCCCCCACATAACTTCCTCCTTCACCTGGGCGTTCCCTTACATTCTGTCCATGTAAGATGCGCAGTCATGAACATATTCTCCAGGCACAGCTGGCTGCGCTTTGAATGTTGTTGGGTTCACAAAATGACATCTAACAACTTCAATTGCTAGATTTGTCAGTATCACCTCTTATCCAGTGGCCCTCTGAGTGGTTAATATGGATTTTGATTTCTCAAGTATCGCAAAAACCGAGTGCTCCACATATACATTTATGGGACACCCCATTGTTATAATTGTGGCCTTCTCTATGGCAAACGCTGCATCACTGGGTCCAACAGACCCTGTGTTTTTTTTCTGGGTGAGGTCAGCCATCATCACTGTGCCATCAGAATGTGACAAATAGAACTTATCTTTATAGTTGGGGGTTGCCAACACTGGTGCATGTGTCAGTGCCTCTGAATTCGGCAAAATATTTGTTCATCTGCGAGGTCCATTTAATGCAGCCCTTATCCCTTCAGGCTTCTTTGAGTGCTTGGAGGAGGGGCTTTGTGAAGGTTGAATAAACACCCATGCCCTGCAGTAATTATACAATCCCAAGAACTGCTGCATCTCTTTTACCCTGCGGGTGGTGGGGTCCTGTGTATTGCTTGCAACTTTCTAGTGGTATTTTCCGCCCCTCTGTAGATAACCTAATTACACCACTTCTGCTTTGCAATAAAGTAGCTTCTCCTTGTCTACCTTGTATCCTTCTGCTGGCAGGGCCAAAAGAAGGATGGAACCTGCCCTGCACTGTTCCTCTGTTGCACTGCACACTGGGAGGTCATCCACATACTATATCACTGTGCTAGGTACTTGCAAATTGCTTATATCCATCTGGATCACCCTGTTGAACACACTGGGGACTCGCAGTAACCCTGTGGTAACCATGTGTGTTCAAATCGGACCCTGCGATATGTGAATGCTGTGAGATAACTGGAGTCGGGATGTAAAAGAACGTTTTTTTAGCTCAACCACAGTGAAATATATTGCGTTTGCTGGAATGTTAAACAATATTGTAGTGGGGTGCAACACAAGTGGGAACTCAGCCTCTACCACATTGTTCAGAGGGTATAGAGCCTGTATAAATCTGCAGACCCCTCCATTGGTCTTTTTAACCGGGTATATGACTTTGTTGCATGGGGAAGTTGAAGTTTGTAATATACCCTGCTGCCAAAACACAAGGAGTGTGTCATAAATGCCCTCATCTGCTTCGCGGGAAAGTGGGTATGTTTTACCGGGGACAGCAATGCCCCTTCTTTTCATTTTATGCGGACCGCCCCAGCTCCTTTGAGCAATCCCACATCATGGGGGCCCCTTTTGTCCATAATCGTCTGGGACCTTCTTCAAATCTTCCGGAGTGTAGCTTTTCTACTAGCTGTGGCACTAGCCTTTCTATCAATTGTATGGGGCATGGGATGTGTACCTGGAACACTACTTCTCCCCCCTCCTCCTCCTTCTCCTCCTGCTCCTCCTCCTCTTCCCCATTTGCAAAAAGCTGTTGTTCAGTCACATAAGTCAATGTCAATGTGGGGGTCAATGGTCAATACAGAGAGCTGTATGCCATTCAATGTCATCCTCATCTGTCCCACATAGTATCACCATATCCATTTGTGTCATCACCTCCTCAAAGTACAATAACATTTGCGAACCCCAAGGGCCTGAACAAGAATTCTGTTGATAGTCTTTCCTTTCATCCCTGGCACCCATCCAAATAGTACGTGGACCCCATAGGTACACCTCTGGGTGCATGGGCTGCCCTCATAATGTGCCGTGGGTATTGTAGGCCTGTATAATGGCCGCCACCCTTGCTGGTATGAAGGCATCATGAAGCAAGATACAAACAACAGTTTCCAAGTTCAAAATAAAATGGTTTACCAACTCAAATGTCAGGATGGTTGGAGGCTTAACTTGCTCTAAGCTAAGGTGGGATTTCCCTACCTGAACAAAACTAAGGAAAGGGAGTCCGAAGGTTTGCTTAAAAGTCTGTTTGTGTCCAAAGCCTATCCCTGCCCTCACAACTAAAGCTAAACAATGTTTGGGGATGTCAACAACAAACTGGTGATTGAGTCAAAGTTCTGAGCTTCTTCCAAATCCTAACTTTCTTTTCAGCTTCCCTTCCACAAGTTCAAGAAAGTTCCCAAAAAGTCTTGGGATTTCCTTTCCCAAGTTCAAAATAGTTCCACAAATCCTCAGGGTTCCCTTCCCCAAATTTAAGGCAACACAGTTCCAAAGAAAAGGGTCTTGAGGGCTTCTTCCTCAAGACAGCATTAAAGTTCATTAAGTCTCAGGGTTCCCTTCCCAAAGACGTCAACTTGCCAAATTATTCTTGATTTCAGTCTTTCAATGTTCCACACAACTCCAGATCAATCTGAAACTCCTTCTGGATTAGGTTAACAGTTGACTTTAAATTGCTTATTCTTGGTTTACTTCTACAATGTCTCTGGCTTTCATAATGGAGGGTTCCCTGGTCTAGGCGCAGTTGTCGGACCACACGGCCCACCCATCTGAGGCTGCGCAACCAGGAACCCTCGGCTCTTCAGCCCACAGAGATTCTACGTTATCTGCGCCTCTGTCAAGGTTCACTCACTTAATTTCTGTGTCGGACGTTTGGCTTCATGTGAAGATTGACACTCACTCGGCCTCTCCAGATTGGCCTCTTGGCTTTGCCACAATGGTTCACATATCCTTTTGCTAGTCTTTGGGCTTGCTGCACTGTATTCATGCATAAAGTTCACTTTAGGGTGGTTTTATTTCTTCCCACCTTTCCGTCATGCTCTTTCGTAAACTTCCACACTTGCTCTCTTATTTCGTACTTTGCTTTCAAATTGGTAATTTCACATTTATCTCTCATCAGATCATAGCTTTGCCCATAAAAGTTTAATTCAGTTCAGTGTTCAATATTAGTGACCGTTCACTTTACTGCTTGATTTTCATTGAACCCGTGGCCGTTTTTGCTTCAATCTGCACGCGTTATTCTGGTCATTCGGCTCGCTCTGACGCACCCCTAGGAGTTAGAGTGTTGTTCCCCTTCACTAACCGGCCTCTGCGTTCCTTTCGGGCAGCTGCGTTGTTCCCCTTCTGCTCCATCTGCTGGCTTGCTTTGGAGTGAGAGCCCCGCTCACACTTCTGAAGCTTCTCTGTTCCCGCCGGCAGCTCCACTTCTCTTACGCGGATGCTGGCGGCTATTGCGCTTTCCTTTCTGTGTCTGCTCCAGTCTTCCAAACATTTGGATTTTTTACAGGCTGCCTGCTCCTGAGCGCCACAGTACGGCGTCCTGGCTTCCCTGCAAGGCCCACCACGGCTGCCTCCTCTCAAACAGGACTCGCTGCTGGTCTCCCTGTCGGTCCCTTTGTTGCTGGTTTCCTCCCTTCTTATACACCTGGAACCACTTGACAGGTTTCAGGTGTGAGTTCCCACTTGGCATTGCTTGACTGCAATTAAAAAGGGACATGCCTGACCTTTACAGTACTTTGCAGCCATCCTCCTTGTCTCAGTACTAGAGCGGTGAAATGACCTACTGGTGTTCACTACTCCTAGTCGCCTCTTACCCGACCCTGTACTGTAATAGGTTGAATGAGTAAAATTTAGGGGAGCTGTTTTACAGTAGCCCTTAAAGGCCGGGGAGGGGGGGGTGGGTTGGTTGTCATAAGGGAAAGGGGGATTCCATGTCTCGCCTGTGGGTACCCTCTACCCAATCCCCAAGGACCTCCACCCAGGTGGATCCAGGGGGAGTAGGAGTAAGGATACCCTTGGGTTTCTCACACTGGAAACATGCCAGGAGTTGAGCACCACATACCTTTTTCTCTGTATGAAATGGTTGCATTTAGCTTGCTTAACAAGTCTCTTTCGAATAAGTTTATGGGAGTATCGTTTGAGTATAGTAGAGGAGCTACAAGGTGTTAGGTGCCTATTGGGTGCCTATTGTTCAGGGTAAATCCTATGTAACTGGAACTGCAACAAAAGCCCCAAAGCTCTGTGTGTCCACAACTTTGACCGTGGGAACCCACCATCCCTTATGCAAGATTTGGTGGACCCCGCATCTATCAAGGAGAAATATTTCTGTGCTATCTTCACTGCTACCTCGAGTTCCTCTTCGGGGTCGTCAGTGACTGCAAGGAGTGGACAAATGCACTTTCTGTGGGCACTCCTATTGGGCATTATATTCTGCGGTAGTGGGTTCCCCGCCACAACTGTTACTCCTGTGTAATGGGGTACCACGCTCTGGCTCAATAGTATACTGTGCCCTTGTGGGTGTGTTTGCGCTGGTGCTTGCAATGCAAGTGTGGGCGTCTCCAAGATCCCTAACGGCCCTGCTTGGACAAACATCTGCATTTGCGGGGGCTGTGGATTGGTGGGCAACACTTGCTTCAGTCGTGGGGACTGTTGCTGCGTCGGTTGGACCCCTGGGTGTGGTCCTCAGGATTTTAATATAGTTGTTGTGAAGTGGCCCTGTTGACCACAGAAAACATGGCCCAAAAAACCTAGGCCCTGCCTCTGTACTGGACCCGAGATCCTCTGCGGGTACCCCCCCCTTGTGGGTAGTATCCCATTGCTGGTAAGTCCCCTCTTGTGGGTAAAACCTGGGTGGCTGGCCCCCCCCCAAAGGGGCGTACTCTGGCTGTATGTACCCTCCATGCTGTGCCCCACCCTCTACTGGGGCAAGCACGGCCCCTTCCATGGAGAGCTTTGGCAGCTTCTTTTGTACTAGCTTGTTCTCTGCCTTTGTGGCGTTTTCTGCGGACTCCTCTCCCTCTTGCTTCCATTTGAAAAAGTGTATGATAGTTGATTGTATCTCTAGCCACCCTTTTGCTTCTATCCCCACTATTTTATGAAGGTAGGTCTGCACATTTGGGGGGAAGCCCTCGGACCAGTATATGGTTAAAAAAAAAAAAAAAAAAAAAATCGGTATGTATTCGTCCCAGGATTTTTGAGTCTCTAGCGTCCAAAGCTCCTGTAACTGTCATATATATTCCTCATCTGGCTTCATCCGTTAAGGATTTCATTCAGGCGACACAAACTTTGGTCTCGGCCTAGTATGCAGCGCACAACTGAAATGCTTATTTTTATGTTAGATTCAATATTGAGATGGTACACCACTCAGACCACATCCTCTTTTCAAATACCCCGGGTCACAATGGACCATGAAACAGGCTGCTTGGTCAAATACAATATTTATTTATTTAAAAATCAAAAGAAATCATACACTTTTTAATATGGGGCAGCAATCACCAGTGGGGTTATAACAAAAGGAACGTAAGCAATGCACTTAGTTTTACCCTCTATTGACACATCTACAAAACACCAGGGAATAGGAGCACTTTTTGATTTTAGGAAAGATAGCACGCAAGTTAGAATTTCCCCCTGCAAGGTTCCCTCAACTCACCAATACTCAATTCTGAGTGGATAAACAGAAGCAGCAGGTAATCAGGAATGACAAATAGGAAACAGAATTGAAATCTGACCAATGTTGTAAAATGACACTCAGAAATGGACAATTAAATAATGAATGTGTGTGAAAATGTCACGCCTACCTGAGTCTCTGCAGGAGCAATGGAGTCCCCCCGGTTCCTTCTCTGGTTCTACACCACCCCTCAGTTAGTGGGAAGTCAGGCCCGCCAAAAGAGTGAATGGTTAGGATTGGTTTTAAGGGGGTGCCTGACCCTCCTCCTTCCCCAACCCACTTAGATACCTTATTCACTGCAGTGCGTGTCTCACCTGTGTGTTTATTCTGGTGCGCACTCCATCCTGCTCGTGCAGGGGCGTTATTTTCTGGGTAATGCCTCGGGTGTTGGTTCTTGAGAACTGCCTCCCGCAGTTTGTTGCTTTATTTCAAAGAGTTCGTGATTACCCATTTGCTGCACTGGGATTGTCAGTTCAAGTAAGTGGCCTTGCAACACCACTAGTGCCAGATTTGTAAAGTCACCAAGTCCGTGACTACCCAGTTACATCACTGCGGTTATTCAATGCAATATTTCAGATCTGCCGTAGCGCTTGCTGACTTGCGTGCCAGTTACAGCACTGGACTGCAGCAATAGCGATAAGTGGAGATGGAGGAAGAGTTCGAATTGCTTTTCTCTTTCCTTGCAGGGTTACCGGAGTCGGGTAAATGGTGCGCGAAATGATGGTGTGGAAATCGATATAATATTGTGACCCCAATCGCATTGTTTGAATGTATGTTGGCCTACGCCAAGTTGTCTAAAAATACCATATACATAGGTTCCGCGGCAAGGTCTTGACCTTATCGTATTGTGTAAGCCGCCATCTTGGATCTAGCCGCCATTTTAGGTACTCTTGCAGTGTGGAAGTCACCCTGAATCACAAAATGGAGGCCGAATGACATTTCAAATAAGATTCCGGCCATGGTGACCTCCACACACGTGAATAAGTAATATGTCCGCAGGCCACTTGTTAGGGTCACGAACTAAGACCTTGTCCTCTCTTTAACCTGTGTGTAAATATGTAACTGTATCAGCGGAACTGATCAAATTATGTAAATTGTGTGTTCGACCTGGCTACGAACCCTAGCCACAGTTCAAAGAATGGTTAACTTACGAGAGGGCTGGCCAATGCAGGACAAAACGTATAAAAACCCAAGCATCCCGATGATCGGTCTCTCCCACTTTCAGTGCGAACCTAACGTTGAAGGTTCGTGTGTTAGTCAGAGGGCCGAATAGCTATTCGTATGTCAATTGACTTTGGTAACTTTGAAATAAAGCGCTTTGTATGTCCTTTGTAACCTGTGTTGGTGTGTTTCCTCTTGGGCTTCCCGGCCTCATATCAATTTCTCTGTTTCCACAGTTGGCGCCTGAATAGGGACCCTCAAGATTGATGCCGGATCATTGAAGGTTGACGCAGACTATCGAATCGGGATCGGACGGTGTGATTCTGCGGGCCCGACCGATCGAGACGCGATACCTCGGCAGCGCTGCACGATCCGATCCTTGGGCGATAGTCGTGCGGTCTGACACGGCATCTTGACGAGGGTCCAAATCCGAGGCGGGCAGATTTGCCGAAACCACCGAACGCAGGTAAAAAATTTGTTAGTTGAAGTCCTTTGTAAACCGTACGGTCCTCCTTAGGTTTGGTCAGGTGCAGTCGTGACCCGGCTCTTAATTTAACCCTGACAATTTGAATTTGGCGTATTGTATCTGCAGACACAATTATTGGACCAGGTAGCACCAATTCTTTGAGAAATGCCTGGGAAATTGTCTAGCTGCTTTAGGGCTCTGTTCCGCAGCGATCGACAATCTTTGGAATTTAGCCGTCCGGCACCACAGGAGGGGTCGCCGGTGTGTACTATGTACTGTAAGTATGGCATTGGTAGTATTGTATTTAATGACATTTGGCACAGACAGACCAGAAATGCCTCCGAATTTCAGTGGCCAATCAATGGTAGTTTTGAGATCCCCCGTATTGAATACTTAGAATCGATCTTGCTTAAGAAAAAGGCTAGGCCAGCAGCCTTTGATGTATTACAAAATTGGAAAAAGGAAGCATTGCAGCAGCTTAAAAGTAGGGATAAACATGCACGTCGTCATAAAACAAATGCCGAAAAAGCATTGTTGTATGACAAGGAAAAACGATTAGAAGAAGCCCAGAAAAAGGATAGAGCTTTCTCGCTCGAGGTCCAGAAAATTTACCCCTCTAAACATTTCCATGTTTCCGAGGAGTTTATTGAGAAAATATTGAACGAACGGAGGCCTGATTCTTCAGCGCCACCTCCGTATGCTCCTGTTGTGGGCACCTTGCCCGTTCCTGCTATTGTTCCCGTTGCTATTTCTACTCCCCCTGCACAGCCTACTGTTCCTAGTTCTTTGGTTGTCGCTCCTTTGTCTATTACTCTGCCTCTCTCCCCTGCACCCTTGTTAAGTCCACCTACACTTTCGATTCCGGGGAGCCCCGTGTTCGTTAAAACAGGTCCCGGTGCAGGGTCAACAATTGTGACTCGTAGTACTGTTCCTGCTGGCAGGAAACAGGAACTATTTGCTTGGGCTAAGCATTGCATGGAAAAAGGTGATCAAACTGATGCATTTTCAACATTATCTAATTTGCTCGATTTTCCCGAGAAAAATGTTTTTATTGAAGGACTGGGGATTCACTTAGGGGTAATGTGGGGTAGATTGCAGACTTCGGATCTCCCACAAGGGGTGAGAGATCTGAATGCTTTGGCACTTTCGAGGGACACAGAGCAGAAAGTATATGGACATGTTGATAGGTTGTTTGAGTTTAGGAGGGATTTTGAAAGATTACAAAACGAGGATGATGAGGACGATAGGATATATGTACAGAAACGGTTCCTTTCGTGCCGGAGATCAGCACCTGAGGAAGTAAAATTTGTACCAAAGACGCGATTCGATGGATCTCGGATTCATCGATACCGCCAGATGAGGTGTATGACACATACAGTCAATACACGGTAGAGATGCAAAGAAAGGTAATCCAAGTGATGGTACAACACTTACAGGAGGAATGTATAAGGAAGAAGGTTGGTTGCCCCATAGAGTTATTAGATATTTGTAAAAGAGCTTTTTCACCCGACACTTCTACAGCTGCTTTAGCGCTTGATTTGGCCCTATTGCTCAGTAAGCGGTCGGAGGTCCCTATATCTCAGTTGCCTATGAGAGAGGTCCCTCTAACCCTTGTCCCAAAAGTAGAAATCCCCGCCGACGCGGCGGCTGGTACTCCCGCGGTGGATATCCCTGCACATTACGTATCGCAGTTTGTTCACGTCCCGTTCTCTCGACAGGAAGTGAACACGATTAGACAATCAGTCCCTGATATTAGGAAAAACCCGACAGGGTTTTATAAAGAGATAGAATCCGTCCTACAGTCTTCTGTGTTCACCTTAAGTGACATGGACTTATTGTTTCCAGTGCTTTTACCAGTTGATATATGGAAACAGATACGGACAGTAGATGATGTGCCGGGGCTAGGGGATACATGGGTAAATCTGATTAGAATAGATGGGGAACGGCCAGCTGGTGAGAAACCACCCCTGGTAATACTTACCTTACCCGATAGAATAGTTGCTAAACTAAAAACTATAATCCCAGAAAAAAGGATTATTTGGGACAAGCTTACGGCCTGCGTCCAAGGGAAAACTGAAGGTACTACTGAATTCTTTAATAGATTTGAACAGGTGTTCTCTGACTTCAGTGGACAGGATTTAGGCACAGAGTCGGGGAAGAGGTTGTTTGTGGACAAATTTGTACGTGGATTGTTGCCCGACATCCAGTCACAAATTATGTCCTCAGAGAGCGCTTGGCAGGCAAAATCTCAGTCAGAGTTTTTGCATATGGCTCAGTATTATGAGAATCGGGTTAATAATGAAAAAGAGAAAATCGAAAAAAGAAGGGGCGACTTAAAGACTAAGGTATTGTTGCAGCAAATTGTCAGACACCCCAGAGGAGGTACGACACAGACTAGAGGTCAGTACATTCCAAGAGGAAATACTCCTCTGAATTCTATAAATATTAATCAGTGTGCTTATTGTCGCCAGGAAGGTCACTGGCGAGCACAGTGCCCTGCCCTTCGTCAGAGGTCAGGAGGCACATTTGGAGGTATGGGTAGGCGACCAAGGGGCCGCCCCGGAGCAGGGGGCCCTGATAGGGGTCAGCTTCTACAAGATCCACAGCAACCTTTTTCACGGGAAAATCAGACTCCAAGTATGGATTCGAGAAATATATTTGATCACCCTTCTGCTGCCTATCTTTCTGAAGAACTTCCCTTTGACGAAGTTCTGCCTTACTAGGATTGCCCGAAGCAGCGTTTGGAACCTTTACCTATTCCCGTTATTCAGAAGGGCCCCTACGTTGAATTATTGGTGGGGAATAGGAAACACCAGTTCTTGATTGACACTGGAGCACAAAAGTGCTCCATTGACCATTCTAGGGTTCCAAACATCCCACTGTAAGGGCAAACAAACGTTTCTATAGGGTTCTCTGGTATACCAACTGTTTGTCCGGTTTCTGCGCCGGTATCTGTTTCTTTGGGTCCTTTCACAGACCAGTGCCCTTTTCTTCTTACTTCAAACTGCGGAGAAAATTTGCTAGGGTTGAATTTGTTAAAGAAACTAAATGCAGTGATTCATTGTTCCCCTGACGGAATAAGATTAACAGTTTCACCACAGCAACCCTTTAACTCCCAGTACTTGACCTGACCTCTACCTCCCGAGTTTGACATTGTCCCGGAATGTTTGTGGGCAATAGACGACAATGATGTCGGGATATTACACATCAAGCCTGTTAAGATAGTCTTGAAACATGGGGTTAAGCTACCGCGCATTCCGCAATATAAAATTTCAATTGAAGGTGAGCGTGCTCTGAAATGCATTGTCTCCGATTTTGTACATCGTGGAGTGATCGAAGAGATAACAGGTAGCTTATGTAATAGTCCGATCTTGCCAGTATATAAGAAAGGCGACAATGCAATTCCGTACCGGTTTATAATAGATCTTCGTGCTATTAACCGGGTGGTAGTCCCACAATTTCCAATCGTGCCTGATGTAACAACGATCTTAACAATGATCCCTGCTACGGCTACACACTTTAGTGTAGTAGATTTGAAAAACGCCTTCTTTAGTATTCCGATACATGAGGAGAGCAGGTATTTGTTCGCGTTCACCTTGGGGGGACGCTCGTTTACATTCACAAGAGCACCTCAAGGGTATACTGAAAGTCCTAGTATCTATAGTAGAGCCTTAAAGGAGCAGCTCGACACCCTTGAATTGCCACCTACTTGCACGCTGCTTCAATATGTAGACGATTTGCTCTTGGCTGCAGACTCTGAGAAAGCTTGTAAGGAAGGCACTATATTGTTGCTTGTTCATTTAGCTGAAAATGGTCACAAAGCTTCACTTAAAAAATTTCAATATTGTTGCCAGGAGGTTGCCTATTTAGGCTACCTCCTGTCAAAGGAGGGGAGAAGATTGACACCTGAACGAATAAAACACATTTCTGGCATGTCTGTCCCAAAAACACAGAAGGAAGTCAGAGCCCTGATAGGGATGGCATCCTACTGTAGACTGTGGATCCCGAATTTTGCCCTAGTGGTAAATCCGATGTTGGCTTTGACGAAGAAGGGCATTTCTCTGCCACTGCCATGGGAATCGGAACATCAACGATCATTTGAGCTTCTCAAAACCGCGCTGTGTTCAGCACCGGTTCTGGGTACACCAAATTACGATAAGGCCTTTGTGTTGTTTGTGCATGAATGTGATGGATGTGCTTTGTCTGTGTTAACACAGGAACATGGAGGGAAGAATAGGCCGTGCGGCTATTATTCCTCCGCCCTCGATCCTGTTGCATGCTCTTTGCCGCGATGTCTGCGCGCTGTTGCTGCTGCCGCTGCGTCTGTAAAACAGAGTGAGGGGATGGTCTTAGGCCACGATTTAATTTTGATGGTACCTCACTCTGTTGATATTCTATTGAATAAAACTCAAACGCAACACCTTACCTCTGCCCGGTTGACAAGGTACGAATTAGTCCTATTTGCTCCTCATATCCAAATTAAAAGGTGTTGTGTTCTCAATCCGGCTGAACTCTTACCTCTCCCGCAAAATATTGTTTGCGGTGATGAAGGATCACATGACTGCCTGTATGCCACCGAACAAGAAACGAAGGGCAGGATAGACCTCTCAGATACTCCTTTAGAGAATGCGGAAGGGGAGCTGTTTTGCGATGGCTCCTGCTTCAAACTTCCGAATGGCACATCTACAGCTGCTTATGCAGTTACTACTTTGAACAAGATTGTTGAAACTAAAAGGATTCCGCATAACTCCGCGCAGGCCGCAGAGATTATAGCGTTGACCCGCGCTTGTGAGCTCTCCCAAGGGCATAGAGTCAATATTTATACGGATAGCCAGTACGCCTTTGGGGTGGCTCACAACTTCGGAAAACTGTGGTCAGAAAGAGGGTTTCTGACCTCACATGGGACCAAGATTCAGCATGGTCCCTTAATAGTATAACTACTTTCAGCGCTCTCACTCCCTGAACAATTAGCGATCATGAAATGTGCAGCACATCGCAAGGTCATAGACAATGTGGGCAGAGGAAATGCTTTTGCAGATTTGATAGCTAGACAAACAGCCACAGACCTTAGCACAGACATGTACACCTCGAGGGAAGTGAGAGATGTTTGTATAATAGATGAAGGCATTGGGTCTGTGCGAGACATGCAGACTGATGCCTCAGTTGAAGAGTCTAGGAAGTGGGCTGAAGGCATGGGAAAATTGGATGACGAAGGGTGTTGGGTGGACGCATCCAACGGGAAATGGTTGCTTCCTGATTCTTATGTGTTAGCAATGGTTACAATGGCACACGGTCCAACGCATGTGTGTGCCCAGCAAATTACGAAGATATTACAGCAGGTTTGGGTGAATGATAAAATTTTGGAAACTGCAAAGAGACATGTTCAGAATTGCATGATTTGCCTGCAGCACAATGTGGGTAAAGGGACAGTGACTCCAAGGGGAAGTTTCGGGCCCCCCTCTGTCCCCTTTGAAACCATTCACCTTGATTTTATTGAAATGGAGCGATGTAATAACTTGAAATATGTTCTTGTCATCATTTGTGCTTTTAGCAAATGGGTCGAGGCCTTCCCTGTCAAAGATGCTACCGCTATGACCACCGCAAAGATCCTGGTGAAAGAGTACTTCCCTCGATTTGGGCTCCCGAGGATAATTTGGTCGGACAACGGCCCCCATTTCATCGCAGCCGTAATGTTGCAAATATGTATTGCCCTAGGGATTGAGAAACGTTTTCATTCAGCTAGGCACCCTCAAAGTGCGGGGTTGGTAGAGAGACACAACGGTATTTTGAAAAACAAACTTGCAAAAACATGTGCCGACACTAAGCTAAAATGGCCCGACACTTTACCTATTGTGTTGTTAGCTATGCGCACCACACCCCAGACTAGAACTGGGCTCTCTCCGTTCGAGGTGGTAATGGGAAGGCCTGCTAATATTTGGGGTCTCCCTAAACCTAAAGCCCTGAGGGATGTGGATAATGTATTGCTCATAGATTACTGTAATCAATTGACTAAAAATCTGTATTTCATTTACCACCAGGTGAATGCCGCCTTACCTGTACGGTTTACGGGCCCAGGACACGATATACTACCCGGTAGCTGGATCCTGGTGAAGGCCTACGAAAGGTCTTCCTGTCTTGCGCCTCGCTGGCGCGGACCCTACCAGCTATTATTGGTCACCAGGACGGCAGTGCGGGTGGCAGGAAAGAAGAACTGGATACATGCAACACACATTAAGAAGATCCCTCACCCGACGCCACACGCTACAGAAGAAACAGAACCCTTCGCTGGTGCTACAATCTCTGATCTCGGAGTAGCAGGCAGCATTGTGAGTGCGTCGGAGAAATTCTCTGAGCCTGAGGAGCTCGGGGAGCCGCCCATTTTGTCTCCGCACTCTCTTGATCAATCACTTCCGGAAAATCTTGTTTCGAGCTCTGTGACTTCCGTCGCCACCGATACGACGCTCCCCTCAGGGAGCGACGATACTTTGCTTTCGGATTCAACAAACTTGGGTACCATCAGGTACAACCTTCGACCACGGAAATAGGACTACGGCACGAGTATCGTGCATCTGGAAGGAAAAAAAAAGGTGATTGAAGTACTGTTGTCTTTCCTTTTTTCGAACGAAGAAAAGGAGGGTTCTGTTGGCTAGGGTTGGGAAGGACTTAGAAATCTCGCGGCCGAAGTGCCGCCAGCAACGAACATTGGGGCCGTCGATCGGGATGACCATGATGCCTGCCGCCTTCACCGCTGCTCCCCGTATTGAACTATTAGATAAGGAGGTGACCAAATCGAACAATGAACAATGTGCCTGGGCCCCGAAAACGTGCTGTTGTGTTCTCGTTTTGATTATTGTTACTTTTGCAACTGCTGCCGTGGGGCTTTGGTATTTTGAAGAAATGTATCCTTTGAAGCCTCTGTTACCGACCAAAATCGTACCAACTGTTTTGACTCCCTCTGTACACCTTCACACTCTGTCCCCTAGAGACTCTCGGCATAGACAGAAATATCATAATAACACTTTGATGATAGTGATGAATGCTACGCATGCTATTTTGAATAAGAGTAATTGTTGGATCTGCACCCACTTACCACAACATGGGAACAAGGGACTGGGATGGTATATACATCCCTTACCTTTAACAACTTCTTGCTATGCCTCTCTTAGAGCACTCTTCTTTGGCCGATGGAATGATAGCATCTCAGGGAATTTCGATGGGACTAATTTGAATGAATTTGAAAAACGTGAATTGACTCCCCTGGGATGCTCGCTTTTCGCAAATAGAAGTAAACCTAACGTCGCTTCTATTAGGCCGTATGATAAACTATCTTTTCCTTTCCAAAATCTAGTTTCTTTTAAGATGGCTCCGATAGGCAATAAGGATGCCATGCCTCCTTCTTATTCTGTGAATCATAGTCCTGATTCAGTTCCCTTCTGTGTACAAAGAAATGGCACTAGGCCAATGGGAGACTTCGAGCCTTGTGTAAATACTGTAAACTTGACTGGGGAAAATAGGCCTTTGTATGTAGGGGGACCCGTTTATTTTGTTTGTGGTAGTTTAGCTTTTCCCTGGTTGCCCAAGGATTGGCAGGGGACTTGTTATTTAGGGATATTGTTACCAGGTGTATTTATAGTCAGTACCTTAGAGGTATCTAAGGCTCGCCCGCGACGGGATAGTAATGGAGATACCCCCGGACAAGTGTTCGGGGATATAGCCAAATCAGTAGTGCCCTTTTGGGGACAAATAGCAAATTCAGAAAACATTAGGGGATTAGCGAGGGTGTTGGAGAAAACGATCAACCGGACCACGGACATACTTTACAATATGACCTTAGAGCAAAAAGCGATAAGATTGGTAGCACTTCAAAATCGGATGGCATTAGATGTCATTTTAGCTGAACGAGGTGGAGTATGTAAATTAGTGGGGTCCGCTTGTTGTGTTTTCGTCCAGATTCTTCGCCAACAATTTTTAAAGCAATTCAGAATTTACACACTCTCAGTTCTGAAGTTCATATCCCTGTAGGAGACTGGAACCTTAGTACTTGGTTTTGGGATTCCTTACGATCTTGGGGGTGGAAGGTGCTTTCTGTCATTTTAGGTATTTTAGGGATTCTGTTAGTTCTTTGTTGTTGTTTTCAATGCCTCCCGAGTATATGTGGAATGATGGGGGGATGTTGTGCTCAGGTAATGAGCGCAATAGGGCATAAGATATACACCCCGAAGACAGCATCTAAAGAGTTCATGTTGCAAGAAGTTCTTATGAACAACTTTATGGCTATTGATATTTCGGACAATGATGCGGAACCTATGGATGATGATGCCTTCAGTTATTTCCGAAAGCATTAGGAAATGATGTATTAGCACTTGGCATAGGCCAAAAAGGAGGGTCTGTGGAAATCGATATAATATTGTGACCCCAATCGCATTGTTTGAATGTATGTTGGCCTACGCCAAGTTGTCTAAAGAATACCATATACATAGGTTCCGCGGCAAGGTCTTGACCTTATCGTATTGTGTAAGCCGCCATCTTGGATCTAGCCGCCATTTTAGGTACTCTTGCAGTGTGGAAGTCACCCTGAATCACAAAATGGAGGCCGAATGACATTTCAAATAAGATTCCGGCCATGGTGACCTCCACACACGTGAATAAGTAATATGTCCGCAGGCCACTTGTTAGGGTCACGAACTAAGACCTTGTCCTCTCTTTAACCTGTGTGTAAATATGTAACTGTATCAGCGGAACTGATCAAATTATGTAAATTGTGTGTTCGACCTGGCTACGAACCCTAGCCACAGTTCAAAGAATGGTTAACTTACGAGAGGGCTGGCCAATGCAGGACAAAACGTATAAAAACCCAAGCATCCCGATGATCGGTCTCTCCCACTTTCAGTGCGAACCTAACGTTGAAGGTTCGTGTGTTAGTCAGAGGGCCGAATAGCTATTCGTATGTCAATTGACTTTGGTAACTTTGTAACTTTGAAATAAAGCGCTTTGTATGTCCTTTGTAACCTGTGTTGGTGTGTTTCCTCTTGGGCTTCCCGGCCTCATATCAATTTCTCTGTTTCCACAGTGGGAAAGCTGGTTCATGCTCCGAATGATGCGCAAGGTAAGTTTTGCAGTTCTGCCTGAAGCAGAGATTTGCATGTGCGCGAAACGCACTGCAAAACTAAGTATTGGATCCGATGATGCGAGCGCGGACTCCGGCCACGGAAAAGAAACTGGATCAGGAAACTGAAGACCGAGCGGCGGTAAGCGTGTGCTCTAAGCTTACAGGAAGCACACGAAGCACAGGCTGATCTCTGGGCGTGGCTTTTAAATGCACTGTACCTTCCGGATGTCACACAATGTCCATATTGGAGTGGCAGGAAGTGTAGTAAAACCATGGTTAAACAGGAAACAAGGTGTGCAACTTCTAGGTGATGGTAGTGTCAGTTCTAAGTAACTAATGTGAGTGTTTTAACTGTCAGGCCTTCACCCACATGGCACCTACCTGATTTCCCCACCTGCCTCCACTTGCTTATGCTAAAGGATAGAGGGGTTTAGTAATTATGACAGTTCTCCCCCTCAAGGCCCCTCTCAACTATATATTCCCTGGTCTGGGTTTAGTGGGATTATCTCGGTGGAATTTACGTAACAACCGACAAGCATGGATATTTGTGCTAGGATCCCACAATTTATCCTGGGGCCCATATCCCTTCCAGTCTACTAGATAGTATAGGACCTTTTTTACCACTTTGGAATCTAGGATGCTTTTAACCTCAAATTCTGGTTTGTCACTTTCTAATGCTATTGGGTCTGGGGCTTTTGGTAACCGAGTCCCTGTGTGTAGCAGCTTTAGCAATGACACATGGAATACCAGGTGAATATGCATGTGGGGCGGTAAGGATACTTTCACGGCCACTGGGGAGATCACAGCTTCTATGGTAAATGGACCCAGGAATTTGGGTTGAAACTTTCTAGGGCCTTTTAATGAGATGTATTTGGAAGCCAACCAAACTAAATCCACTACTTGATAACTCTGGGCCATTTTTCGATGACTATCGGCATACCTCTTCTGTGTACCTTTGGTTGCTTGTAGGTGTACTGCTGCATCTTTGACTGCTTGTGTAATACTTTTGTGCAGGATTTTGACCGCTGGCATTTCAATTGTTTCGGGTGGATCATAGACAGATGTCCGGGGATTCCGTCCATATAATGTGTAGAAGGGGGTTTGTTGTGTGGAAGTGTGCATTGCATTATTATATGCATATTCTGCCATCCATGAGACCTTCACCCAGTTGTGGTCCGTTTGGTGTAGGAGACAGCAAAGGTATTGTTCCATGGTTTGGTTTGTGCGCTCCGTTTGTCCATCTGTTTGTGGATGGTGACTATTGGACAGGTGGACTTCCACTCCAGCCAGAGAGCAACATTTCTTCCAAAACTGCGATACAAATTGACTGCCTCTGTCAGGGATAACCAGGGAAGGAAACCCATGTAGTTTCACAATGCGATCCAGAAGACTTGGGCTAGAACTTGAGTTGAAAGAAGTCCTTTTAAGGCAATGAAATGGGCCATTTTAGAGAAAAAAGTCAACCACCACTAAAATGGTAGTATAACCTGAACTAGATGGTAAGTCTGTGACGAAGTCCATTGATACGGTGGTGCCACGAGCGGGTGGTATTGCCCCAAGGGTTGGAGTAATCCAGCTGGGTTCTGCCGAAATGCTTTATTTTGAGCGCAAGCACCACATGCTTTAACAAAATCTGTGGTGTCTTCTTGCCAAGTTGGCCACCAATAGGATCCTCTGATTTTTCTGGAGTGTCTTAACTACGCCGGGATGACCTTCTACAGGTGAACTGTGATAATGGATGAGTACTCTTTCTTGTAAAGCTCGTGTCGGAGGTTATAGGCGTTTGATAGAATGGGAGGCCGTCTTGAATGGAAAAGTGCGATCCTTTCATGTTCCATGTTCTTAACTCTTCCGTGGGTAAGTCTTGTCTAATTTCTTCGAGTACGTCCAACAGTGAAGGGTTATTCCCGCAGAGGCCTAAGATTTTATTTCCCAATGATGTCTACTGGATTGGGTTTGTTATAGGCTTCTTCACCCTTGCCTTTGTGGGAAAGAGCATCGGCTTTACCGTTATTAACTCCGGGTCGTAGGTCACTACAACGTCATATTCCATCAGGAACAGAGCCCAGCGGGGCTGTCGGGATGACTGAGCCTTGGCTGGTCTTAGGTATTGTAAATTTCGATGGTCCGTTATGATGATAATGGTATGTTTGGCTCCCAGCAAGTAGTGTTTACATTCTTGGAGGGCATTTTTGATTGCCAGCAGCTCCTTTTCCGTAATTAAGTTCAGCTGGAGAGAATTTCCTCGACCAAAATGGCACTGGGTGTAAATGGCCTGTATTAGGATTTTTCTACGATAAGGCCGCTCCCATGGCCACACTTGAGGCATCTGTTTCAACGATATAAGGGAGGTCTGGTTGTGGATGTTGAAGCACCGAAGCTGCGGTGTTGTCCTTCAGGGCACAAAATGCTTCTTCTGCTGCAGATGTCCATTCAAATGTATGATTTTTGCGTAATAAAGATGTAATCGGGTGCATCAGATGTGAAAAGCCAGGTATAAAGCGCTGATAAAAGTTTGCAAAACTGAGAAAGGTTTGTACTCCCTTGAGTGACGTGGGGGATGGCCAGGTGAGGATAGCATCCACTTCGGTAACATGGAAGAAACATTTTTCAAGCTTAACGTATAGGTGGTTCTCATGCAGCTTGTGGAGTACTGCCTGCACGTGTGATACATGTTCTTGGATGTTTGCGGAGTAAATAAGGATATCGTCAATGTATACTATCGCACATACATTGAGTAATTCCTGTAGTATGTCATTCATGCAGTATTGAAATGCTGCCAGAGCATTGCAAAGCCCGAACGGCATCACCTGATAATCGTACACGCCGTATCTGGTGCAGAACGCTGCCTTCCATTCATCACCCTCTTTGACGCGCATGCGGGGATAGGCCCCTCGGAGGTCTAACTTTGTGAAGACTTGTGCTTGTCGTACCTGATCCAGCAGTACCGGAATCAACAGTAGTGGCTATTTGTTTTTTCACAGTAATCTGGTTTAAGGCTCTATAACCAATACATGTCCTGAGATCTCTCTCCTTCTTGGGTACAAAGAAGAGGGGAGAGGCAGCGGGCGACTTTGAGGGACGGATGAAACCGTTTGCAAGATATTGTTCCAGGTATTTTTTTAGATCGGTGTTTTCTCCTTCCGTTAAAGCGTAGATACACTACATGGTACTTGTGCCCCAGGTATTAGGTCAATTTGGCAGTCGTATGAGCGATGCGGGGAAAGCGCGTTAGCCTGTTCTTTAGCAAATACATCATGAAACTCTTGATATTCGGTGGGGAAAATCCCTATTGCGTTTGACGTTGGTACTGACTTCAGGGATGCGAGTAGAGGGTGTACTGAAACTCGGTCTTTGGCATAACAGCGATTGCATTCACTTGGGAATGTCAGGGTTCTAGTATGCCAGTTTATCAGTGGGTTATTTGTTTCCAACCAAGGCATTCCGAGTATCATTTGGAACTGTGGAGCTGTGATGAGATCAAACAGGATTTCCTCCCTATGGTAGTCTTGGCAGATCAACGTAACTTCCACCGTGCGTTGAGTAACTAGACCGGAGAGTAGCTGCGTGCCATCCACTGTGGTTACGTTATCCGCAGTGCTCTTGGAGCACACTGGTAACCCCATCCTACCAGCAATTCCCAAGTCCATGTATTTACCTACGACCCCACTGTCTATGAAGGCTTCAAGTGCATGCATTCTGGAAGAATATCGTGGACCGCTGAGGACTACTGGGATAGCAAAATGTGAGGTCAAATGAGGTTTTTCCACGCTCGACATACCAACCTTTAGATCTGCTGGGTATTGGAGTTTTCCAACTTAGCCATTTCTTTACTCCCATCCATTGCTCCAACTGTCTTCTGCAGAGGTTTGGCAGGGCAACTACGAAGGAAGTGACCAGATTTTCCACAGTAGACATAGCAGTTCTTGACGTCTTCTGTCTTGCTCCGCTTTTGAAAGTGGTCCCTGAATTACGCCCAATTGCATGGGCTTGGCATGTGTTTCAGTGGTTTGACGAGCGGGCGTTTACTTAGGTCGCACGTAAAATTTTCTATTTTCAGAACGGGCGTGATCGGTTTTCCGGTTTTGCAGTCGATCAAGCTGAAGGGCTAAATCTATATTATCCACACAGTTATCTAGAGGATTTACTACTTGTGCCAGTATGTCTTTAAGCTCCCCCGTAGACCGCTATAAAACAGTGTGGTTCGTTTTTCTTCTGGCCAATTTGCCTCTGCCACCAGACGATTAAACGTAGCTACATAAGCCAGGAGATCTTGACTGCCTTGTCTGAGGGATAAGAGTTCGTCGTCTAAGGCCTGTCCCTGTGTGCGACGTGCAAGGAGTTTTTCTAATTCACGTTGGAAACCTGCAAAATTACAAAGTAACGGGTCGTCCCTATTCACTAATGGGACCAACCAGTCTGCTGCATGTCACCCCAGGTATGACAATACAAAGGCCACTTTCGACTGGTCTGTAGGGAACAAACAGGGTTTGCACAAGAAGTGCAAGTGACACTGATTCATAAAGGTTCCAAACCTTTTAGGGTCCCCTAAAAACCTGTCCGGTGACGCTAATGGGATATTCCCTGGGATCCCACCTGTACTAGAGCAACGGGTGGAGACTGTCAAGACTCCTGCTGCACGAGGAAAAGATAGAGGCCCGTTTTCTCTCTATAGGGCTCTACGGACAACACATTTCTGGCCCTTTAAGGTTTGAACTACCAGGTGCATGGAAGTTGGCATGGCAACGCTGGCGTCCGCCTTCTCTTCCATGTCCCGCCTGCAGCGCCGTGCTACACTCACTACGGTCATGTGACCAGAGTTCAAAGCGCCCGTTGTCCTCTGCTCCGCTGCTTCTGAATGTTTACCTCCAGTGGCGTTTTGTGATCCTTCTCGTTCTTGTTTCTTGGCCCGTTTTCCCCGTTACTTTTTGAATCCCTTCCCTTATCCTTGCATCCTCTTAACTCTTGCCTTCCTGTGGAATTGACCCGGACTGCACACGGACTGTTTTCTGCCTGCTACCAGCTTCGACTGGGATTGTCCCTGAAACTGCTCTGTCTTCATTTTGGCTTTTGTCCCACTGCACGGCTCGGAACATCCCCACACCTGCTTTTGTGTACTTTTTGATTTTGCTCCTGGCTCTGGATACGACCACGGACTTGTATAGGATTGGCTTCACCTTCTGGCTACATTTTGGATTGCTTGGGACTTTTGAACTTTTCAGGGTTAAAGTACACAGACTAGAGACTGCCTGTGTGTACTGGTTAGGCGTCCTCGTGCCGTCGGGCTAGGTTTTGGACTACCTGCTTCCACTTCGGATGAACTATTGACTGCACCACTCCTAGCTTCGCCCCTAGATAGGATACCCTCACAGTAAGGTTGCATTGTTATTTACCTGCTGCTTATACCGCATGTTGTGATTAGTTGTTAAGAAATCTATTTTGGGGATTTCTTATTGCAGAAAAGACCAGTAGGCTGCTTTCCCTTCTTTCCTCAGTCAGAGGTTTTTCTGGTTGTTAAGACTTAGGTCAGTGGGCGGGATATCACCGTTTATAGCCTTTCACTGCTACGGATTGCCTTGTATTAATCCTCGCTTTCCTTGCAGTTTATTCCAACAACCCACCGTGCTCCCGAGCCGGCGCCTACCATCTCAGCTTATTACTGCCATATTTGTCTTCGTTTGGCATCCCATCTTTTGGTTAATCGACCTTTCTAGTTGTTAGCAGTCTTCAACCAGTTGGGTATATTAGCTAGAAGAAATCTTCTGCTACACTACGTGTGCAACTCACATCTGACAGACTGTGGTATCGGGGCTGAGGTAGCTCCACTAGGTAAGGGAGCCAAACCTGCTTGTGTTTGCAGTAGCTGCCGGACTATTTCATCAGTCTTGTCCTTATTAACTATCAGCTCCCGCCTGAACGCATTAGTCTCAGCGTGGGCTGCATGGACCTCTGCTCTCAAATCCCCCAGTAACTGGGATAGCTGATCCACCTCCGAAGTCTCCATTGATCAGGCAGAGTAGTTTAAGGATGGCTCACGCAGGGGCGCTATTTTCGGGGTGATGCCTCGGGTGTTGCTGTTCTTGAGAACTGCCTCCCGCAGTTCGCTGCTTTAGTTCAAAGAGTTTGTGATTACCCAGTTGCTGCACTGGGATTGTCAGTTCAGGTAAGTTCAAGTAAGTGGCCTTGCAACACCACTGGTGCCAGATTTGTAAAGTCACCAAGTCTTTGACTGCCCAGTTACCTCACTGGGGTTATTCAATGCAATATTTCAGATCTTGCTGACTTGTGTGCCAGTTACAGCACTGGACTGCAGCAATAGCGGTGAGCGGAGATGGAGGAAGAGTTCTAATTGCTTTTCTCTTTCCTTGCAGGGTTCCCGGAGTCGGGTAAATGGTGCGCGAAATGATGGGAAAGCTGGTTCCTGCTCCGAACGATGCGCACGTTAGGTTTTACAGTTCTGCCCGACAGCGCACTGAAGCAGGGATTTGCATGCGCGCTTAACTCACTGCAAAACGAACTAGTTTCTCTCTCTTCTTCTCGTTCCAGGATTGGATCTGATGATGCGAGCGCTGACTGCGGCCACGGAAAAGAAACTGAATCGGGAAACTGAAGACTGAAGAGTGTGCTCTAAGCTTACAGGAAGCACACGAAGCACAGGCTGATCTCCGGCCGTGCCGTTTAAAGACAGCCACGCCCAAAGACTAGAATGCACTGTAGCTTCCGGATGTCACACAATGTCCATATTGGAGTGGCAGGAAGTGAAGTAAAACCATGGTTAAACAGGAAAGAAGGTGTGCAACTTCCTATGTGATGGGAGTGTCAGTTCTAAGTAACTGATGTGAGTGTTTTAACTGCCATGCCTTCACCCACATGGCCCCTACCTGATTTCCCCACCTGCCTCCACTTGCTTGTGCTGAAGGGGAGATGGGTTTAGTAATCATGACAGAAAAACCTTGAAGCAAATAGAATTCCTCCCTAAAACTACAATGCAAGTACACTAACAATCACAAAGAATGGATAACCAAGAGCAGACAGTTCGAAAATGAGTGGCAGGATTTAACACATGTTGCAGCAAATGACACGTTGGAAACTTTGCAATTCCCGCCTGAAACTACCCAAACGGTTTTTAATAAAAACGGGTGAAATACACTGATTTGAAGGGGGATGGCTATAGATCACAGGTACAATATGGAAGTGAAATTAAGTCTCTAGAAAGGTGCATTTTGAGTAAAATTGAGCGGTGAAAAAGGAAAGGAAATCAGCTTTGACAAGACCACTGATTACTCTACACTAGAGTATTCAGGCTAGGACACCAAAGAGGGACACAGTAAGCTCCAGGGTTGATTCGCGAGTTCAACCCTAGTACATGAGCGCCCGACTCTGGCGGAACCAGTCTGATCACTCGAAATAGGACTAAGGCCTTAGGATTTACACATGGCAGGATTACTGAAGAGATGGCGCAAGCACTAGAAATCAAAGGCAGGGTTGCAAGAATGATTCTGACGGTATTACAAGTTATCAGGGTATGGATAGGATGACTTGGAGAGGAGAACTAAGGACAAGGCAACGTATACCATGGTTTTCTATGGTTCCTATTGATACTCACAGTCCACTTTAGTTTAGGATTTCGGGACAGTCAGCGTTCTGGTCACCACATGGATCTGGTCTAACAAAGAACAGCCGGACAAAATCAGCAGGACAGGATCAGCTGGGCAGGGACTGGATACCAAAGGATAGTACTGGTCACCGGACGGCACAGGTACCTCTGGATGCAGTTATTGGGCAGCAATTGGTCGGCCGCAAGCCAAGTTGGTGTCAGGAGGCTTCCTACAAAAATACTACCGCTTCTCTCCTTGAAGTATTGGGATTTTAAAATTGAGGCCTTGCTGGAAGGGTCAGCAATGCTTGGCCTGGTAGTTGGATCTGGAATCTGGATCAGTGCAAGATGAAGGAAACAGGAACAGGACGCCGCGCAGGAAATCAGGAAGAGAGTGTGTCTAGAGTCTTGTCAGGGACACTTATTTATAGTGCATAATGACATCAAAGTGTAGGCTGGGCAGGGTTAACTACGCTTGCCCCTAAACTACTTGGATTGGGCAGGGGTGCTAGTCTCTGCCTTGCTCTCAATTGGTAGGATTTCCAAGGGAATGATGTCAGGTTTATCAGGTGAGCTTTACAATGTCCAAAAACTCCCACATTTACTTTACTGAAAATCAGATTTTGCCAAAAACATACATTTACACCCTTGTAATCTCTTGGCAAATTATACACAGAGGTTACATATGATGTGCAGCACATATCAGTTCAATCCTCAAGTCTGTGGGACCTCGTTTCGCCCTTCTGACACATTTTGAGCACAAAAGAGTTGTCCTAAAATTCCATAATTATGTACACAGATGCAAATTATCCCTAAGGATGTATGTATAAAAATGTATGTTTGCAACATTGATACTTTTCGATTTATCCTCAATACTTTGCCCTTTCTGTCCCCAATGCGTCAGTGAGTTCTACCATGTTTCTAAAGCAAGCACGAAAAATCACTTTTTAAACTGAGACCTTTTTTACAATTTTTCAGTCTTGCTACAAAGATAGAAGTCTTTAAAGTTTATTCCTGAAATAGTCTTGGGGAACAAAAGGCAGTCTCTTTGTTCCTGGGTCCATTTTTTTGTCTGTCCTTCCACTGCTGCCAACTGTCATTTCCTTTAGAGCAGGGTGGAGGTTTCTCCCTTCATTGAAGTTATATTGCCTCCTTCACACCTCTGGCTTCCTTCCCTGGGAGCGTCATTGTTTGGGTCCCAGCAGAGACAAAAGTCTGTTCAACCCCGTAATTATCAGGGGGTTGTCAGCATCTCCTGAGAGAGAGAGTCCTCCTTTTTGTGCCACCCCTCCAAGCAGAAACCTGTTTTTCAAGTTGCAGCTCCAGCCACCATAATTTTAATCTTGAATTTCTGATCTTAGATCCAGAATTAAAGCAAGCCGGTTGCATTAAATACATGTTATACAGTCTCCCCAGCAACAATCTCCTTCATATTGCTGAAGACTGGCAGGCTATCATTCACCAATGTACTGTTCCAAAACACAGGCATTTGTTTTTCTTTAATTTTGCAAAAGCCTTATTTTTTTTACATGTGGTGCAGCCGGCCTTTTCCTTCTTGAATACAACTTTTCATCTAAAGCAGCTTGACACGCTGTCTTGCAGCTATAGTTACTCTCTTGAAGGCTGGAGTTGGTCTGCAGCACAGATACATTAACACAGATATAGCTCAGCTAGTTAGAGTCTCTCTCTGAACAGCTGAGTTTTGGATACTTTTGCCAAGAAAATGAACGTGTTTCCAGTGTAAGTAAAAGTAAAGTTCCTGGTTGATTTTTTTTTAGTTGGTTTGACTGGGCCTGTTACACAGGAATTATGCCTGGTTTTGGTGAAGCACAGTGAAATATCCTGGACTTGACATGGCCTTTTTAAATCACAGTGGTTTCAAGGAACAGAGGGAATTAGCATCAACGTCTCTTTTTTAAAGGTGAAAAAGGGTTTCTTTTCAATTGATATTTTGGTTTTGCAGCAAAGCAACGCTGCTTTTTCCACTTTCTTCCTTTTGTTTATGTGGGAACCCACTGGCAATCTCCTTTAATGTGCCCCCTGGTTCCATATTGCCCGATGTGTGCTTGGCAGGACGGTGCAGCCATTATTATTGTTGTTGCAAAATGCAGTTTTGAGCCATGGCGCTCACAGGAGCCAGCGCAACCCTTTTGTGGTTTCTGTGCAATTGCAGCTTAATGATGTGGGGCAACGCCGTTGAGTGGGTCAATATATCCCACACATCTTCCGTGCCAATATGGTGCCCAGATCCAAGGTATCAGGGTACCTACTTCTTAGCACCTTCCACATGTGGGCGCACAGCAGTTATTTAAGGGTGCTCCATCGTGTTCATTAGTAGTCATCTTTACCCAGTTGTATCCTGCTTGTTCCCATATTTTGCCCCCTTGCTCCACTATTATCGCCACAAAGAAGCTCTTCATATCCCCCATCGCCAGGATGACCCCTGCTTTCTCCTTTATGAGAGCGTATATCCACTTACTCACTCCTGCCATAAGGGAAGGCAAACTGTAATTCAAAGTGTATCTATCCATCATCTGCCACAGCACATAGTGCACGTCTCCGTTCCCCTTCTGTAACAGGGGCATTTTGATTGTTCGGGGTCAGGGACTGGCCCATCTCTTGTAACCTTTGCCATAACCATCTTTTCCTTTATCTTGCAGAGGTTTGTTGATCAGTTTCTGCTCATCGCCCCTTTATACCCCTTTTTCCCCGCCTCCTCCTCTGAGACAACACAGTCCTTGTCAGACTTGTCCGCCCCTTGCTCCCCCTCGTCATACTTCTCATTGTCCAATTTAAACTATCTTCCCTGATGTCCACCCAGCTCTACCCCCAGTGGTCCCCTGCTCCATCTCCTCACCTTCTTTTCTATCACCCCTCTCCGTCTCCTTAAACATAGTGTCCAACTGCTGCTGTGTGCCCTTTTCTATGTCGGCTTAATACATTCGGGCACCCTTTTCCTTCTGTTCCCTGGCACCGTTCTCCTCGCACTTCTTTCTCCCCTTAACAGATTCCCACCTGCTTGGGGACAAGCGCTGTGGGTTGGTGTACCACAGGGCAGGTTTTCAATGTTGGGTACAACAAGTAGGGAGGAGACAGAGCACTAGGTGGTCCTGTCACATCAATGTCCTACCCACCCACCTTCCTGGTCGCCTCTTTCTCCTCGAAGAGCCTCCCGGGCCCCAGAATATTTTGCCTGCTCAACCTTTAATCCTTTATATATTGCTAAGTACGAGAACATATGCTCTATATTTCCACTATCGAAAGTTCCCTCTCCTGGCCATTCGTGAAAACAGTGTCCCGAACCTACTGAAAGTGGTATTTTAATATTTTAGCATGATATTGGGGCAACTTATTACATAAATAATCTAGGGGTGTGTCCATCCTAAAAGCCATCCCCCCCGTATGTACTCCCAACTATGCCACCGTCTGGAGTTCCCTCCTCTCAATTTACTTTGAGCCTACCCCACAGTTCATATTACCCTTATACCATTCAAACCTCCCCAAATCCACACTTCACTGTCCCCTTTCACACACCCCCACCTTCTTCCCACACATCCATACTTACCATTCATCAGCTCACACCCTATCCACATTCACTGGCCCTCTCCACAGACCCACCCACTCACACCGGTCACGCTCACCGGCCTTCTACTCAGGCCCGCCCATTCACTCTGTTAGTACAATAAAGGCCCTCTCCACAAGCCCACTGATTTCCTAAAATCTCCAGGCAAATATGCAACTGCCTGGCCACACCTCTCCTTCGGCCCTGCACTTGACACTATTAAGCCAAGCACAACTATGTATACATTATCTCTGGTGTCGACATTTGCACCTCAGATCCACATAAACCAACAAATACTTCAACCACTACTAGATCAACAAGACACCAAAAGTGAGAATAGACGTACTCAACATAGTACCCCCATCGCGTGCACTCCCTTCAGCAAAACAAATCAATACCGCACCAGCCCAAAAATTTGCCATTTAATCGTCTCCACTATTCGCAACACCCATCTAATGTGGTCCGCCACTTTCTACGAACTCTTCTGCTCTAATGCAGACATGTCAGCCGCAAATCCGTTCCCCATCGGAGGGGTGGAACTAAACTCTAAGACTACGGCTGATCATCCTTCCCTGGAGGATGCATCCTAAACACCACAAATCAGGGCATGCAACCACTGAATTGTGCCTTCATGCAAGGGTACACTTACATGTCCTACAGATCCTTGAGTCCTCCCAGGACTGAGCCTTCCCTATGCTCGCCCCTTCACCAAAGCGGCGCTCAGGACAAAGGAGACCTTTGTGAACTCTCTGTCTGCAGGGCCATCTCAGTGTGCATGCGAGACTAGTCTGCGCTTGGGTCATGCAAGCGCAGAAGAGGGTGGCTGGAATACCCTGAGCTGGCCGAGGGAACTGAGGATCTCACTGGGGCCTCCAAATGCATCAGGGGTGCCCCCACTGCAAGTAACGACTGGAAAACCAAAGTAATCCAAAAAGGAGCAGAGAGCTGTCAACACTGTCTACTGTGGGCAGATTTTGTATACATTCCTCACATAATTAGCATAAACAAAAAATGTAGTAGTTGTTAGATCATCCTACAACGCTTATTGGTGGTACTACGTCAGTCCCCTATAGCTAAGCATACAGTACCTCCTCATAATTGGAGCAGGCCATCCTGCCCCCCCGCTGTTCAACACCACCTCTTGTGACGTCAAGAACCTTCCCACACCACCCCATGATGAAGTTTATTAACATTACGTGATTATGCGTGCTGGAGTGTTACTATCCTGCCATTGGTCAGTTCTCATGAGATACATAAGACAACCTGAGCTTGGAAAAGGGGAGATATTCACACAGCACGCCTCCCCAGAGCAGCTTGAAGTCCCATGAGGAGCTACACAAAAACAACACTTACTGTCAGTCTCCTCCAGACCACCCACTGAAGTTTTGAAATATGAATCCCCACCACCTATCTGCACATGTCAGAGGCATTTGTGAGGAAGAGGTCCACAAGCTGATGATGCTCCCATGCAACAGCAGGTCCAAGACACAGCATCAGACTTATCAGCGAAACCAAGTGTAATGCTGGAAATGCATAGGAGGGACAGGGCCTCCGTATCCTTGTCCTTTACTGCTTTTCATCGTGTGTTCTGCCGTGTTTTCTGCGAAGGAGTTCATGTGGGACGCCTGGCGGTGCAGCTCTCTCCTTTGGTTTTGGCGAACAGACCCATGGAATACTAATAGGGCACCCATGGGTAGGGGTGCAACCCTGTGCCCCCAGTGTATGTTTTTGGGCACCTGTGTGTGACCCACAGAGCAGGGTACGGGCTTGTGGCAGCTTCGTGCTGAATTGACCGGTGCCCTGAGCGTCCTCCATTTTGGGAGATCCAGGCCCTCCCATTGGAATCGGTAGATTCCCGATGGAGACAAAATGGCCCCCATGGCCTCTTGCCTTTCATCGCCTGTTACCTTGATCTTCCCGAAGTCCCGGGAAGCCCTGACTCTGTCCCTTCCCCCTGAATGGCTGTTGGGTGGAAGTTCCATATATGGTGGTGTTGTGAAGTCCAGGCCAGACTGGCTGGAGCCTTCCCAATGACTATGTTGTGGGTACGCCTGTGGGTGGGACCTGGGTGAATGGAGTGTGTGACGAATACGCATTCTGTGTTGTGGGTGTCTAGTATCTGGTGTTTGACACAATGACTGAGACAGCCCTGCCTGAAACTGGTATGAATGCAGTGTGGAGTGTTGAATGGCTGGGTACTTGTCGCAATGCACATAACTTGTTGTGAGAGTCAGGAGAAGAGTGAATGGCCTGAATGCACTATGCACCGGATTGGCTGCTTGCCTGCATGAATGCCCTTCTGACCGATTGGTTTCCTGAGTGTGACCCAGCAGAATGAATGGGAGATCAACTAGTATATCTGGGGGTCTCTCACTGCTAGAATTCATGTTAAGAAGCTGAAGAGAAACTGGAGTTGAAACTGAAGCTTAACCTTGAAGCCCTGATGGATGAGAAGAATTGCTGTTGCTCTCCTTCACAATCTGAAAGCTGCTCTGTCTCCAAGGACTGACCCAGAGAGAACCTGGTAAGGCGCCCTCTTCCCGAGCTACGACGGACCATTGTGCACCAGCTGATCTTTGCCAAAGCTCCCTGGTAGACAGACCTACGACAGGCTGCCGACCGGAGACGGGGACTGAGAGAAGTGCCCGGACTGTTGTCCGCCACCGTCGACCACCGCCGTCGCCGACCGGAGCCGCAGCGCTCCCGTTTGCCTAACAACTCTTGATTCAAGGACGCTCTCGTCCGCATCGTCGCCCGCTTGATCCCGCTGGAGAAGGCCAGACCGTCCGCGCCGAGGAGTATCTGCCGGTGGGTTTCCCGCCACCCAAAGACCACAGAGATGCAGACGACTCGACGCCCTTGCTGGGCCACAGTTCTTCATACTCTTTGCGGTCCAGAACTATCCTCATCTCGGTGCCCCGCATGCCTCTTCCTTGCAGGACGTTTACGCCTCCCCGTCGACGAGCACTGCTAGGACAGAAGCTGCCACTCAACCGCCGTAGTTCGCCCTGTTCTCCGGACGTTCGACGACCCGTGACTCGTGCCTTAAAGGGAGGGCACTCAAGAAGGGCCGTTGATTACCCGATGAGGAACGCTACAATTCCAGGTACATTGGGGCTGTAGAACTATTGTATAGGGAATTAAGACTCGTAGAACAATATATGGACTGGGCGTGTGATACATCTTTGCTTTACAGGTTGCCCAGGTGGGGGGGGGGATCTCCACACAGAACTGTGCTTAACGGTAGAGGGCAGTATTTTGCCTATTGTTTCAACCATCTTTCTTTCCTTCCTATTTCTATTGCTGGTTTTCTGTTTATTGATCTGTGTGACATTTTGACAGTATAGTTGATGCACTTTAATGAGATCTGATAATAATTGTGGTACCACTTTAGAACTGTATATATTTACTTTTATTGATTTTCTGAGCACAAAGTGAGTTATTGTGATAGTGTACATTACCTTGAATATTAATTATATAAAGACGGTGTTTTAACTAAACAGTGTGTGGACATTCCTTTGTGGGGGCTTGGGGACTACACCGTACTTAAGAACCAGCCTGCATCACCTCCCGAGAAGCTAGGCCTTGATTGCTCGTCCATTGCTACCACAATAGAGAATCTTGGCTGGGGTCCACTGTGCCTCTCCTCTACCATATAGAGAGCAGAGGTACAGGACTCCCCCCCCTCCAGTCTTTACACTGGTGGCAGCAGTGGGATGCTTATGGTTTTAAGAATCAGTGCATAACCGTGCCACTTACGAAGGATATCTGCACTTTATTAAATTGAGGTTTAGTTGTGTACAAGATAACTGCATTACAAGCAATGGAATCTATTGCAAATGGTAAATTGACTCGGATGAGCTTAGAGGCTCTCCAGAGTGCTTGTGAAGCCAGGGAGTTAGACTTTGTGGATAAGTCTAGGGCTGAGCTGATGACTACCAGACTGATTGTGAAACTCTTGAAGGGGGGATGCAACCAATGAGGACTCTACCCCAAGGGTTGTCGCCGAATCTGAATCTGGGAATGCCACCATTCCTGCTGCCTATGTCCCAAACCCCAGCCATTCCTTGGAGCTTGAGTTATTAAGGATGGCCTTTGAATATCGCAGGTTGGAAATAGATGCTCAGCTTAAGAAAGAGGAGTTGGCACAGCAAGTGGAACTCAAGATTAGGGATCTTGAACTCCAAGACAAGGACACTGAATGTCAGCGAATCCAGGTAGAGAAAGCTTGAGTGGAGACTTCAGCAAAACCAGTCGAGTGTGTCAGGTCCACAGCAACCAAATTTATGAAAGATTTGGTTTGTGTGTATGCGGAGGGTTCGGATATCCTCCAATGGATTGAAGCATTTGAAATGGCTTGTGCAATTCATGATGTTGATAAGAGAGATTGGGCTAAGTGTTTGTTAAGCAGAGTGCCTCAAACTGGATATGACTGTATTCTAAAACTGAGTGTGTGAAGTCTGCTTAAATCGCCAAGTTTGGTAAAACACTGACCCAATACCTTAAACGGTTCAGGGATTTTAAGAAACGAGAGAATGTGTCTTGGATTGACTGGGTGAGTGCTGTGCACAGGAACATGATGGGGTGGATTGATGGTTACAAAGTGAAAACGTTTGTTGAATTGTCCCACCTTTTGTTTTTTGAGCATTTTTCAGAAGCCTGTTCACCTGAGCTGCGTCAGTATGTTGCTGACCAGAACATTTTGGACCCCTTTAAGCTGGCTAGGTTGGCTGACAAGTGGGTCTCCCACCGGGTGTCCCTTAAGGACTCCAGTGGGAAGGACAAGGACAAAGAAAAGGGGACCTCTCAGAAAGCTGAGGAGTCCCAGAAGCAATCACAGTCGAGCAAATCAAAACCTTCCTCTCCTAAGACCCAAAAATCTAGTGGGGATAAGTCATCTGTGGGTGGGAATAAGAGTAGTGGTCCACCTGCTGCAAAGCAGGCTCCCAGTGGTTCCAGTACCGTACCCCGCATTCCTGGCACTTGTTGGGACTGTGGAGGTCTGGATCACCGAAGGGGTGACCCCAAGTGTAAGGGTAAGGCACTTGGAGTCCAGGCTGTCAGCCTGACCTATCCCTACTCCGTACCTGAGGTGGAGGCCACTGTCCTCCCCTCCTCTACTGGGATCACCTTCGGTGCTCCCGTAAAGATTTCCTTAGTGTCCCTTGGGGCCCCGGGACCAGTATGCAGAAGTACTGGCGACTATCCCGCAAAACACTTGTAGGTTTTTGAGAAGTGTCCTCTTGAAAGGCCAGCCTTCTACTGGTTTGAGAGACACTGGGGCAAGCATGACAGTGGTGGACAGGACCCTGCTCAAGCCAGAGGACTATGCAAGTGCTCCTCTGAGAACCACCAGGTTAGCTGGTGGGCCTCCCAAATTATCGCCTGTAGCCTTAATCTACATTACGATTGGAGACGAGACAGCGGAGCTTCCGGTCCTGGTTCAGGACAACGTGCCTGCGAACATTTTGTTGGGAAACGATTTGGTCGAGTTGGGGATGATCACGGATGGTCTACCCATGGCTGCTGTGGCGGTCACCCGATCGTAGGTCACACAGGGTCCGGCTGCGAGCCCCGTACCCTCGCCGACGGGGAAACCCAAGGCGCGAAGGAAATGGAAGAGTAAGAAGGCCACCTCTGTGGAGGGAGCCCCTGCTCTTCCTTCTGTTCCAACAGCACCCATTGGGATCCAGGCTACGGACGGGCTGGATCCAGTGGTGAATACCGTCTCAACTCCTGTGGGAGAAGAGACAGAAGACTCTCCTGTGAGAGAGGTTCTCAACCCGGAGGATCATCCCGACCTTCAATGCTTGTTAGCTGAAGGGGGACCCCCCCGGGCGGACTTCTGTAAGGGACAGAGTGAGTGCCACTCTCTGGAGGGCCTGAGGAAACAGGCCCTGTCCCAGGCACAAGGAGAAGTGCCTAGGACATTCTGAATCTATTGGGAGGGTGAGCTCCTTGTTAGTGAGCCCACTAAGCCTGAACCTGGTGCCCTCAAGAGGTTGGTGGTACCCCAGGTTTACAGGCCCTTCCTGCTGCAATTGGCGCATGAGGTGCCCTTGGCTGGTCATCTTGGGACCAAGCAGACTAAGCAGTGGCTCTCTGCCCATTTCTACTGGCCACGGATGGGAGTAGAGGTGGAGTCCCACTGCAGGACCTGCCCAACTTGTCAGTTGTCTGGCAATGACACTGCCTCCAGTCTTGCCCCACTGCAGCCGTTGCCAGTGGTTGGCACACCGTTTGAGAGGGTGGGCATCGACATTGTCGGTCCCCTTGACCCTCCCACTTCAGGTGGATATAGGTTCGTCCTGGTCTTGGTAAATCATGCCACCAGGTACCCTGAGGCTATACCCCTTCAGACGGTTACTGCCAAGGTGGTTGCCAGGGCTCTCCTGGGCATTTTTACCCGTGTTGGATTCCTCAAAGAGGTTGTCTCTTACAGAGGATCCAACTTCATGTCTAGTTACATGAAAACCAGGTGGAAAGGGTGCGGAATAACCTACAAGTTCTCCAACTCTTACCATCCCCAGAACAATGGTTTGGTTGAGAGATTTAATAAAACTCTCAAGGGCATGCTAGGCGCTTTGGAAGGGCCCCTAAGGAGGAAATGGGATCTCTGCCTGCCATGCCTGCTGTTTGCTTACAGAGAGGTACCTCAAGAGGGTGTTGGTTTCAGCCCCTTTGAGTTACTCTTTGGACATCCCGTGAGGGGGGCCCTTTCCTTGATCAGAGAAGGTTGGGAGGCCACCCCTCCAGGGCTCGCCAAGCAAGTGGGGACTATGTGTTAGGCATCAGACAGCGGATGACACAGATGATGGGTCAAGCAACAGCAAATCTCAAGGCCAGCCAGGAATTAAATAAGTACTGGCATGACCTTAAAGCCTCACAGGTGGATTGGACTCTGGGACAGGAAATCCTTGTGATGGAGCCTACCAAGCCTATAGCTTTGGCAGACAAGTGGACTGGACCCTTCAGGATCATCTCCAAGATAGGCGAAGTCAATTATCTGGTTGACATGGGAATCCCAGGGGTAGCCCCTCAGGTATTCCATGTTAACAGGCTCAAGCCTTTCTACAGGCGAGCAGAAGTCTCATGTCTCTTGCTAGCTTCAGAGCAAAAAGAGGATGAGAGTGAGCCCCTTCCTGATTTGCTGAATAGCAACCCCCAGGATGGCTCAGTGGAGGGAGTACATCTCTCTCCGGGTCTGACGACAGAGCAGCAGAGGGCCTGCAGGGCTTTGCTCCAGCAGTATGCCTCTCTGTTTTCCCTGACACCAGGCCTTACACCGTGGTGTAGGCACGAAATTGAAACTGGTGACATGTGCCTGTCAAAAGCAGGTGCTACCGTATGTCAGACACAGTTAAGAACCACATCCAGGCTGAGGTCGCCAGGATGTTGGATTTGGGTGTTATTGAACCCTCAACCAGTCCCTAGTCCTTGTCCCCAAGGCAAGTTCCCAGGGAGGTACCAAGGATTGGAGGTTCTGTGTGGACTACCGAAGAGTCAATGCTGTCACCAAAACTGACGTTCACCCATTGCCCAGGGCTGATGAGCTCGTGGACACCATAGGTGCTGCCAAATTTGTGAGCACCTTTGACCTTACATCAGGCTATTGGCAAATAGCTCTGACGGACCATGCCAAGGAAAAGACAGTGTTCTCAACACATGAGGGACTCTACCAGTTTAGGGTCGTGCCTTTTGGGTTGAAGAATGCCCCTGCCACCTTCCAGAGATTGGTCCATCATGCGCTCGGTAGGCCTTTTGTGTGGCCTACCTAGACAGCATTGCCGTCTACAGTTCCACCTGGGAAGAGCATTTGACACACCTGGATAAGGTGTTGCAGGCCTTGAAAAGGGCTAACCTCACTATCAGGGCCACCAAGTGCCAGATAGCTCAGGGGAAAGTCACGTATCTTGGTCATGAGGTAGGAGGGGGTCAAATCAAATCTCTCCCCAGTAAAGTACAGGACGTACATGACTGAGAGACTCCCACTACTCAAACCCAGGTGAGAGCCTTTTTGAGTCTCACTGGGTACTATCACAATTTCATGGCAGACTATGGAACCATAGCTGCACCCCTGACAGCTCTGACTTCACCCAAACAACCTAGGAAGGTTAATTGGACTGAAGACTGAAAGGGCCTTTGATGGCTTGAAGGAAAGTCTGTGTAGGGCACCTGTGCTGTGTGCGCCCGACTACAGCAAGCCCTTTATCATCCAGACGGATGCCTGCGACACCAGAATTGGAGATGTCCTGTCTCAGTTCGATGAGAAGGAAGAGAACATCCAATCATATTCATCGGTAGACAATTTAAGGGTAGGGAACTTAGGTGGGCTACTGTTAAAAAGGAATGTTATAGTATAGTTTGGAGCTTTAGGCGTTTTAGACCCTACCTTACCGGGTCTACCTTCAAGGTCCAAACCGATCATAAGCCCCTGAAGTGGCTTATGCAGATGAAGGGTGAAAACCCAAAACTGCTGAGGTGGTCCATTAGCCTGCAAGGGCCTGACTTCCCCATTGAGCATAGACCAGGGAAGAGTCACGATAATGCAGATGGCCTTTCCAGAAGGTATGTTGACCGTCTGGATGAGGGTGTATCTCGTGGTAGATTAGGCACCCTAACCTCAGTCTGGTGGCTGGGGGGGGGGGCGACCGAGGCTGGAAATGCATTGGAGGGACAGCGCCTCCGTATCCTTGTCCTTTACTGCTTTTCATCCTGTGTTCTGCCGTGTTTTCCACGCAGGAGTTCATGTGGGACGCGTGGCGGTGCAGCTCTCTCCTTTGGATTTGGTGAACAGACCCATGGAATACCAATAGGGCACCCATGGGTAGGGGTGCAACCCTGTGGCCCCAGTGTATGTTTTTGGGCACCTGTGTGTAACCCACAGAGCAGGGTACGGGCTGGTGGCAGTTCCGTGCTGAATTGACCGGTGCCCTGAGCGTCTTCCATTTTGGGAGGCCCAGGCCCCGTCATTGGAATCGGTAGATTCCTGATGGAGACAAAATGGCCCCCATGACCGCTTCCCTTCCATCGCCTGTTATCTTGATCTTCCCGAAGTCCCGGGAAGCCCTGACTCTGTCCCTTCCCCCAACTGGCTGTTGGGTGGAAGTTCTATATTTGCTGTTGTTGTGAAGTCCAGGCCAGACTGGCTGGAGCCTTCCCAATGACTGTATGTTGTGGGTACACCTGTGGGTGGGACCTGGGTGAATGGAGTGTGTGACGAATACGCATTCTTTGTTGTGGGTGTCTAGTATCTGGTGTTTGACCCAATGACTGAAACAGCCCTGCCCGAAACTGGCATGAATGCAGTGTGGAGTGTTGAATGGCTGGGTACTTGTCCCAATACACATAACTTGTGAGTGTCTGAAGAGGAGTGAATGGCCTGAATGCACTATGCACCCGATTGGCTGCCTGCCTGCATGAATGCCCTTCTGACCGATTTGTTGCCCGAGTGTGACCCAGCAGAATGAATGGGAGATCAACTAGTATATCTGTGGGCCTCTCACTGCTAGAATTTGTGTTCAGAAACTGAAGAGAAACTGGAGTTGAAACTGAAGCTTAACCTTGAAGCCCTGCTGGACGAGAAGAATTGCTGTTGCTCTCCTTCACAATCTGAAAGCTGCTGTGTATCCAAGGACTGAACCAGAGAGGACCTGGTAAGGCGCCCTCTTCCCAAGCTACGAGGGACCATCGTGCACCAGCTGATCTTTGCCAAAGCTACCTGGTAGACAGACCTACGACAGGCTGCCGACGGGGACTGCCGCGGAATCACAAAGAGAAGCGCCTGGACTGTTGTCCGCCACCGTCGACCACCGCCGTTGCCTACTGGAGCCGCAGCGCTCCCGTTTGCCTAAGAGCCCTTGATTCAAGGACGCTCTCGTCCGCATCGTCGCCCGCTTGATCCCGCTGGAGAAGGCCAGACCGTTGACGCGCCGAGGTGTATCCGCCGTTGGTTTTCCCGCCACCCAAAGATCACAGAGACGCTGACGACTCGACGCCCTTGCTGGGCCACAGTTCTTCATACTCTTTGTGGTCCAGAACTATCGTCATTGAGGTGCCCCGCACGCCTCTTCCTTGCAGGACGTTTATGCTTCCCCGTCGACGAGCACCGCTAGGATAGAAGCTGTCACTTCACCGCCGTAGTTCACCCTGTTCTCCATCGGACGAAGGATGACCCATGACTCCTGCCTTAAAGGGAGGGCGCTCAAGAAGGGCTGTCGATTACCCGACAAGGAACGCTACAATTCCAGGTACATTGGGGCTGTAGAACTATTGTAGAGGGAAATGAGACTCATAGAACAATATTTGGACTGGGCTTGTGATACATCTTTGCTTTACAGGTTGCTGAAGTGGGGGGGGGGGATTTCCACACAGAACTGTGCTTAACGGTAGAGGCCAGTATTCTGCTATTGTTTCAACCATCTTGCTTTCCTTCCTATTTCTATTGCTGATTTTCTTGTTATTGATCTGTGTGATATTTTGACATTATAGTTGATACACTTTAATGAGATCTGATAATAATTGTGGTACTACTTTAGAACTATATATATTTACCATTATTGATTTTCTGAGCACAAAGTGAGTTATTGTGATAGTGTACATAACCTTGAATGTTAATTATATAAAGACTGTTTAACTAATACAGTGTGTGGACATTCCTTTGTGGGGGCTTGGGCACTACACTGTACTTAAGAACCACCCTGCATCACCTCCCGAGAAGCTAGGCCTTGATTGCTCGTCCATTGCTACCACAATAGAGAATCTTGGCTGGGGTCCTCTGTGCCTCTCCTCTACCATATAGAGAGCGGAAGTACAGACCCCCCCCTCCAGTCTTTACACCAAGCTCACGTATCAAGGGTACTGACAAACCAGAAACAGATTCATCTTGCAAGACAAAGGACCAGATGCATCTTCACCTTACAGAAATGACTGCAACAAACTTGTATATGTCACTTCTTAGGTGACCAATTGTAAACCTAACCATAGGCCTTGCAGGGAGATAGCCCCCTCCCAACCCATATAACACACTGTAAACATTTACTACAGGTGTCCATCGTGGGTGCAGATGTCCAACTGATGTATCATGTGACTAGTTCCTTCTGTTTGCTTCTGCCGAAGGATTTCAGTCAACCCCTTCCATGGAGGCAACTCCCCATACTCCAACAATTCCTTTGTATAAGCAGGACAAAACCGGTTCCATTGATCACGTGGTCTAAAGCAGCCTTGGCACAAAAAAGTGCCAGAGAGCAGTTATAGTAAGGTCCATCTGCGCATGTCAAAACAGACCAAGCTGTAAGGGAACAAGCATTGTAAAGACCCAAATGTCTAACTTTAAATATAAGGAAAGTCAGCTGAAAAAGTTTGTTGCCCAGTCCCACACTTGAGTCCAGCATAAAGCGGGATATAAAAGCCAATGTAATAGAAAAGAGAAAAGACATTAAGCTATTGCTGCAAGGAATATATGCCCCCACAATTCTCACATTGAAGTAGGGTGGCCAATCGTCCCATATTTTGCGGAACTGTCCCGAATTGAAAGTTAGCATCGCCCACACACCCTCGCCTGGACAAGGAAAAGTCCTGAGTTTGCTTTAGGCCTTATTAAAGCCTTTTCAGCTCTCGATCTCACTTTAGTGTGAACGTTGGATGGCAGGGCAGCCCAGCGGCCCTCACAGGGGTTTGTAAAACATCTTCACCCTTAACTGTCAAAGCATTATAATGGGAGAAAATAGACATTTAAGTAAGGGAGGGGAGACTACTAGCAAGTCCTTTATCCCTTAAGAAATGTGAAGTGTGTGATGATAAATGAGAAGGCTGCATAATGCTGCATACTATGAGAAATAAGACTATAATTTTATGGCCAAGGGCGATTTGTTTAGGCTCACATTACTTTGCATACTGTGACCTTTCATGCAGGATGGGAAAAATAAACCTAAAGCCATACTCTTTTTGCTGAACGAGTTTCTATAACTATGTATATACTGTAAAACAGAGGGGGGTCTGGGAAACTCTACCAGCACGAACACCTCCCATTGACTTGTTCTTGAGTGAATGGCCCCTGGGAGAGTCTCAACCAAGTCTTTAGCTCACTGTTCTTTTCACAGAGAAGGAATTTCCCGGCATATCAGTCCAGCACCGAAATGCTAGGCAATTCTCCTCTGAACAAGAGTACCACAGCAACCCCAGACATGCGTTTCAGCCTAGTTGGGCATCATCAGTAAGGTGAAGCTGTGCCTCTCTAAGAGCAGTGAGCAAGGGGTCCATGTCTGGATTCCCCTGGTAACTTAGGTTGAGACCCACAGTTACTTGGTATGCAAAACAGGGGGGGGCGTCTGGGGAAATTCTCTACCAGCACAAACACAGCCCATTGATTTGTTCTTGGGTGAATGACCCCTGGGAGAGTCTCAACCAGGTCTTTAGCTCACTGTTCTTTTCACAGAGAAGACAAGACTTGGTTGAGACTCTCCCAGGGGCACCCACCCAAGAACAAGTCAATGGGCTGTGTTTGTGCTGGTAGAGAGCTTCCCAGACCCCCCTGTTTTATATAGTGTTAGGTGAGTTTATTATAAAACTCTAGTATATAATGTAATGTGTAGTCTTTTCACAGCATTGTTATAAACAAAGGATTATTTAAGCACATGAAACCCAAACTAAAACATATATAACTAAACCTGGGAAGATACATGGGCAAGTTCTGAAATTGCCCACACAACAATTTCACCACTACACCAAAGTGTGTGATCCTGGGCAAATCATCTAATCTCACTGTTTTTATTAATCTGGAGTCCCTATAAGTGAGTCAATTCATAGCTCATGTTATTATTATGATGTTAAATGTCATTCTAAAAAAAGGTTTAACTGAGGGTTTACTACTTTAAATAGAATAGTGACCATTAATGCATTTCACACCACAAAGTGTTTTACAACTCTGCTTACTCATGGCAAATTCTTGTAATGTCACTTCCCGTAGTGCCACCAAGAATCAAAGATTGATGGTGAGCCTTGGAATGCCCTTTTCTGTGAAGTCACTTGGTTGGTGTAAATACATATGCAATTTAGGAGGGTTGCACGTCTCTTACTCCAACTCGGGTTAGAGTCCTGCATGCATAATAGTTTTTCTTCACATGACTCAATATTTATTTATACATACAGGAGGAACAATGCTCTTTTGATCACAAAGGAAAGAACAATAGATACATCAGATTTGACGGGAAGCAGTGAGCTTCTTACAATGGGGTGAGTTTGAGGGACATTTTGACCAGGTTGTGGGGGACTGTCACTGGGGACAATACATAAGAGGACATACCTAGATAAAGAACAACAATATTTCACTATTTTAAGTGCAGTACCGCTAGCTGTGCTCGGGATGTTCCAATGATGTGTGAAGTGCTAGAGTGGAGGTAGAGGTAAGGGGGAAAATGTTAGCTAGCAGGTAGATGAGAGGTAAGTGAGAGGCGAGAGGTAGGCTTTTCGTTTGGTTTTGAAGAAATCTGTGTTGACTTTCTTGGATGTCTGGAAGAGAATTACATGTAAGTGGAGCAAGGAGAGCGGAAACGATAGGACACACAGGGATAGAGTAGCCACAAGGGTAGTCTAGGAGGAAGAGCAGAGATTACGAGAAGACTAGTAGAGTTGAATAGATACAGTGGTGCAATACCATGGATAGATTTTTGTACCAGGAGAAGACATTTTAATCTGGCCTTGTCTTGCATTGTCAGCCATCCAGCCTGGTGACGCTACGAGGAAATAGGTTTGAAGTGAGAGAGTTCAAAGAGAGTCCTGGTAGCAAAGTTGAAGATCTTGCCGATAGGACAGAAAGCATAGTTGGGGAGAACAGAAAGCATAGTTGGGGAGAACAGAGGATGCTGGCACATTAGTCCAGTTTAGAGAAGACAAGAGTGGTTAAGAGATGCTTAGCGGTGTTGAAAGGAACAAGGTGCCTGATTTTCCAAATATTTAGGAGGTTGAGACAAGTTGCTGTTCCAGTTTTGGAGATGAAAGTAGAGAAGGTGTGAGAAGAGTCATAGATGACCCTGAGGTTTCTAGCTGAAGAAGGGGAGGGCGTCAGGTGGGAACCGGAAAGGCAGAAGAAGAGCTGAGAGAGTGCTTTGGGCCAAGAAGAGCACCTCCGTTTTGGTCAAATTTAACATCAGAGAGTGTGACGTCATCAATATTTAATGGCGAGAGAATGTTGAAAATTTTGATGGAGAGTTCAGTAAAAGATGATTTGGGTGTTGGCCGCAAAGCGTTGGTACAAGAACCGAAAGGAGGAGATTGGTGCCCCAAGAGCAGAGGTGTAGAGTGTAAAGAGAAGCAGACCCAAGAAAGAGTCTTGTGGAACACCAACAGTTAAGAGGCGTGAGTTGAGAGGTGTTGTTGCTCCAGGAGACAGAATTGCTGAGGTGCAAGGTAGGATTCAATCCAGGCAAGGGCTTGATCGAGAATCCCAAGAAGAAAGAAAATTAAAGGAAATCAAAGTGATTGACAGTGCCAAAGGCCGCAGACAGGTCATGAATAATTAGGATAGAGGACCGGTTGGAGTGCTTAGCAGAGGCAATGAAGCTGGACACATTCATGAGAGCAGTTTCCATCGAGTGACAGGAGCGGAAACCTGTTTGTTGGGGTCTCGAGGGTTGTGGATGGCGAACAAATTGGTAAGACTGTTGAACACAACCCTTTCGAGCACTTTAGAGTAGTGGGAAAGGAGAGACACAGGGCGAAAGTTGGCCGCTAATTTGGAGTGAGAGTCAATGAGGGCTCAGTAGAATATCCTTTTTGCTCTATCAAGCGTGGACTTTAGAGAGTTCAGGGCAGAGAGGTAGAATTGCAGGTCCTCATACGAGTGGGTTTGCCTCCATGTCCACATAAACCATAAACCCGTGCATTTCTGCGTGGAGACGGCGCATGCAGGTCATTCATGGTTGAGGATGCTGAGACTTAGGGGTGGAAGTGAGCAGTGGGAAGTGAGAGGAGAATGAGTCATAGTAGGGATTGGAAGCTGGAGAAGGCAGTGTTGGTGGAAGAATCATCAGGTTTGAAGAAGGAGAGTGAGAACTGTAGGTCAGAGAGAAAGCAGGGGAATGGCAGACAGTTTAAATTTAATTTTAGTAACAGGTGAAGCAAGTGGTTAGGAAATGTCAGAGGGTGGTAAACAGATGATGGAAACAATGGAGTGATCAGATATGGACAGTGTGACAGTAGTACTAGTGGCAGAGAGAGAGGATGAAATGAATAAGAGATCCAAAGAGCTACTGTCTGGGTAGGTAGGTTATGGGTACAGTGGATCCTTAGTTGTGTTCTTTTTTTATGCTGTGTAAAATGCCATCTGCCACTAATGTTACCAAAATGTTGAGGGGGTGGGGTGAGGGCAGGGGAGTTAGATGCAAATGATACTGTATGGTACAGAGCGCACTGCTGGTCGCACTATAATGCTTAAAGTGCCCTGTAAAACCATTTTGTAAAGTTGGCCACACTATGTTGAACATGTGATGGGTTAAAACTCAAAAAGTGGTTCAGTGCCTGTTGAACCAGAAACCTGGCCCTCATGCATGCATTTATACACAGATTGCAGCGTATCTTGTCACAGCTCAAGTGAACGTAGCGCATGCCCTGCACTCAAGAAGGATATGCAGAGTGGGCACTACATGGTATGAAGCTTTTTTTAATATTGCGCCATGGTGTTATAGCCTGTAGCCTCCTTGTTCTACCTCACAATGACATGGCGAGATACGTTGCCACAAGGGGGGATGCATGGCAAATACATATAGAAAATACTAACTATTGACTTTGCCACGCGTGTTTTGAGAGATGGTATTAAGAGCAATTATTTCAATTTTTCGGTAAGATCAGATGGAAAAAATGCCATGCGTACAGTGGAGAATTCTATGACAAGACAGGAGGCTCATATTATGCATTCTAATCTTTACTCTGAAACCACAGCAGCAAAGAAAAAAACTTTACAAACAAAAAAGTTTAAAACAGAACTAAACAAAGTTCAATGTCAATGCAAGGGGGGACTCCCCAATCCATCATGGAGGACAGGTCATGCCCTGCAGGAGGCCAATGAGCAGGGACCCTTCCTTATATAAGTCCATTACTCTAAACCCAACCCCTCTTTCTTTGCTGCTGAAATCCACAGCTAAGTTACTCCTCCTAGTTCTTACCTTTGTGTGGAATTTATGGAGTTTAGAATGTTATTTTCTGTTACTTTATGTATTGAAAGTGATTTATAGCGCTGATATTTACAGTCGCTTCGCCTGCTCATTAAACTCAGGCGGCGACACGTGGAATGTATTCCCCTCAGGGGAAGTTTGTTTATCTTGATGCGGCTGCCTCCAGTCCCCGGAGCCAGCGCGCCTTGCCCACGTGTCCCTAGAAAATGCTTATCTTTCTTTCCCCTCAAGGAATGTTTGTTTATTTTGGTGCGGCCTGGAGTCGCCGCGCATTGCCCACGTGTTCATGGAAATTCTTCCCTTCGGGGAAGGCTGGTTCTCCGTGTGAGGCAGCGCGCCTTGCCCACGTGTCCCTAGAAAATGCTTATCTTTCTTTCCCCTCAAGGAATGTTTGTTCATTTTGGTGCGGCCTGGAGTCGCCGCGCATTGCCCACGTGTTCATGGAAATTCTTCACTTCGGGGAAGGCTGGTTCTCCGTGTGCGGCTGCCTCCAGTCCCCGGAGGCAGCGCGCGTTGCACACATGCTTGGTTGGTGACACGCGCGGTCTGTTTTAGAAGCTCAGCTTCTTACCGACGCGTGTCACGTCACGTCTCTAATGTGGCTCCATATTCTTTCATTTTTCCCTTCACAGGGATGGTAAGGTGGCGCAGCGAGTAGAGCGCTCGCTTTGCCATGGGTGCAGAGCCTGCTGACACAGGTTCGAATCCCGGAAGGGCCAAACTCATTCTTTCCTCCTTCCAAGCTTGATGAATGAGCACCACACACCGTGGGTAATATAAGCAGCGCTCAGATACCTGAGGGTTCGTAGCGTTATATATACATGCCAAATTAAAACGCATCGCGTGTGTGTTTTTCGTTTAGACGCTGCTCGCGTTTGGATTCAGGTGCAGGCATGCTAGGACCCGGCTGGGAGGCAGTTCCCTAGGCCCTCATTTCGTTGGTGGAGCTCTTTCATGAGCATTTCCACTACGTGCTGCTGTCCCCTCTCTTACATTGAAAGGCCATGTTTTCTTGGTTTTGAGCTATTATTCTTTAGTATATATGTATATTATGTGTTTATGGTTCAGAAAGGCTTCTGTTGCAGCGCACAGGCGACATGGCTCAAAGGGAAGGTTAATGGTTTTCCATGCAGAGGACCTGTGTTTGCTGCCGCCATTGGCAGTGTACACATATGGATGTGCATTTATACCTTTATTATTTGTATTGACATGTGTGTATTTATATATTTAAAAATAGATATTTTATGTACTGTTTTAATCGATACTTTCAGCCTATATATTTGCACCAGTTCGCCTATTGAAGAGCCTCATACGCTGCCATTCTGCTGCTTTTTATTTATTTATTTCAGTGCTACTCAGGGCATGGGTGATTTGCCTTCACTGTAGGGGCGATACCCTATTTCGGTTTCAGATTCTGCCTGAGTTCTATTGCGAGGTTAACCCCTCGTCTACTGCTGGTTTTCCACACCCCGCTGGGGTGCGCGGTTTCAGGTATATTGGCTCAGTGTATTCCTCCCTTAAATTTGGCAGTTTTTTTTTTTTTTGTTTACGTGCGGCTGGGGGCAGATGTCAATATTCTCCCTGGAGGGGTACCGTCACCTGCTCGGTGGCAGGTTTTTCCTGTGTGTTTTTTGCTGCGAGGTGGCCCCTCGTATACTGCTGGTTCCACACCCTGCTGTGGTGGTCGGTTTGAGGTACACGTGCTCAGTGTATTCCTCGTTTACAGTCGGCAACTTTGTTGCGTGCTGCATATGGCTGTTGCTGTGCCATAACCTGCTCGGGTTCAGGTTCTGCCTGAGTGCTAATGCGAGGTTACCCCTCGTGTACTGCTGGTTATCACGACCTGCTCGGGCGAGCAGTTGGAGGTGCACTTGCTCAGTGTTTTCCTCCCTTAAGGTTGGCAACTTTGTTTCAGTGCTGCATATGGCAGAGGTCATTGTCTTTCTGAAAGCACGCCATAACCTGCTTGGTTTTCAGGCTTTGCCTGGTTTCTACTGCGAGGAACTCCCTCGTGTACTGCTGGTTGCCACACCCTGCTAGGGTGAGCAGTTGAGACGCACTTACTCAGTGTACTTTGGATAACCACTAGGGTTAAGTGATGACTGGAACACATTTGCATGTTCAGAATGCTCAGTAGCCCGCATAGCTCGGTAAGTATCAGCTTCTATAAGGGCTGGGGGTCCAGACCCCTGTGAGGGCGTACCCCTCTTCTTGGACATGTTATGTATTTATTTATGTATTAAGTACTTTAAAGAAAAGAGTGTGTGGAGGTTGTTGTATACAGACCCATGTGGGAGGTTGTAACTTCCTCTCTAGCCGCTGGTGTTCACCCTCGCCTTTTTAGTTAAAATTCTGTTGCCCTTTACCCTGGTTAGTTTCAGGACAACTCAGTCCTTTCCTTAGGTTTGTTTTCCCGATATCAATTGCTCCACCCAATACCTGTGCTTATTAAGCTGCAGTATTTTCTCCTAACATGTGGAACAAAACAGATTGCGTTATGCCTCTATTGAGTTCTGCAGGGCTTGAAGCTCTCTTTATGGGGGATGTGTTCCCTTACTAATTGTCCCTTTGGACATTCATTATTCTATTGGAACTATTGGTGGAGACGGGGTCAGCTCGAGAGGAACTGTTCAGTTGTGTGGCATGGCAAGTTCAGCAACCAGGTTCTACTTGGAGGAAGTGTTTGGAAACACTTGATGCTATCTAACAGTCGAGTTGCCAAATAATGATTTTATGGCGCCTGCCCAGGGATTTCCCCCCAAGGCTTGGCCTGTGGTTCAGCTAACCGTCTAACAGGTGTTGCTATTTCTCCTCTGCTCGAGGAGTTCAAGCAGGCTTCGGTACCCTCAAGAGCGTTGATTAACCTCTTTCATTGGGTATATATATATATTTATATATATATAGACATATTTTATTTTCTACAGTGCAGAGGATAGAATGGGGTTTTCACATCCGTGCTGACCGTATGGATACAGGTCCCTAATTGGGAAGGGTCTAAATCAGTCTTTTATCCTGCTGAGATCGATAAGTGAACACCTCACACCACACTCTGTTCGTTGTCGTGATAAGCACCACTCGTATACCTGAGGGTCGTAGTACTATATAAGTGATGTTTTGCTATGAACTATGTGCTTGATTTTCCTTCCCCTGACTCCCTTAGTGGCCAGTCAGCCTCTCACGGATTCAGAGACTCAGACCTCAGGGTTTGAGGGGTCTGTGGTCCCAGGTTTATTGCACAACCTTTCATTTACGGGACATTGATATTTATCCCAGAGTTCTTTTCCCCCTCATTCCTTTTTTCGCCATCCCTGGGGGAGATTGCATCATGATACTCGCGCTGAGCATTCCCTCCTGTCAGTTACTTTCCTTTGCGCTAATTCCTGGTATTTCAATAAACTAAGGGGGACCCGTCCACGGTCAAGTTTTTGGTTAAAGTAGAAGCGTGTATTTAGTTTTCCCTTAGCGGTGTACAGCAGGGCTTTAATATGGTCCTGAGGGTAGCCTTCTTCTGGGGTTGCAAGGTTTTTTCCCTTGGATGTGTGGGGAGGGTCCTCCTCCTTTGGGCAATCTCAATATCCCTCGGTGGGATAGTGGGGTCTGGGAGTGATACTAATCTCCCATCAGATTATTATGACTCTCTATCACGATGCGTTCCAGCGTCTCTACATTAACTATCAGAAGGTGTCTGTCAGTGCGATTCCCAGTGGGCTGGGATATATTTTTAGTTACTGACTTGTTTCTCCTGGTCACCTGCAGGGCAGGTGGACCTTTGGGTTTTCACAAGGGTTTGTTTTGCAATACGGTGCCAGCTCAGGGTGCTGTGAGCTTCAGGGATCTTCAAATTAAATGAAATAGAGGTTAGACCTCTTCTGGTGTGCAACTTCAGTTTAACTGCTTAGCGATCGGTTCTTTGCAGTTTCAGTCTTGCTAAGACTTTGGAATATAGGAGTTCTCCTTCGGTTAGTTTTTGATCCTCTAGGGGTTTTATCACCCGGAGAGGAGAGAACAAGGTTCAAGCACCGGGCATATATACAAAGGAGTTTACATATCAATATAATGGGAACGATTGCTTGTAAAATACATTTTTCTCCTTGCAATGTTTGGCCTCTTAGGGGTCAGGTGGGTAAATATCTGCCTTTTGTCATGGTAGCAGAGTCCTTTTCGCGAACGCGGGAGGTCTGTGGGTCTCCGTGCTGACGGTTTGACAGGTTCAGCTTCTCAGGTGTGGCCCCTCTCTCTTCAATTCTGCTTCTGTCTCCAGAAGTCATCCTTCCTCTTACAAATTATTAACATTACTTTTTACTCCCACTTGGTTTTCCCAGTGTAGTTATGGGACATGCTCTGTTGCTATTACAATATCTTCCTTTAACGCATGGGAGGGAGCCCTACAAAACTTTCACCCCTATGGGGTACTTTCTTTATCTCCAGGAGAGCTGGGTGCTTCTTTTCTTTGGTTTGCTATCCAGGTTCCCAAAGAGGGGGTGAGCTTACCTGTTTTAAGGTTTGATTGGACAACAGATGCGTTTTATATCAGAAGGGTTTTTTTTCCTAACCTGTTAAGTATAGGATAGCTTTGTTCAATGTTTTCCCTTCTTTTCACCAGTTGGTTTTGGTGGCTGGTAGGATCGCTGGATTTAGCACATCTTCCTGTTTTTCTTACAGTGGATTTGGCTATGCCTTTGAGTCAGTTATTGGGGCAGCCTAGTCTTGGGCAATTCTCTTGCAGTCAGCTGATTGTTTTAATGAAAGCATTTAAAACATTTCTTTCCTATTATTTTATTACATTGTCTATTGTATTGATTATGTTGTACTAATGGGATGCAAGGGCTTTGAACTTGCATAATATGAGCCTCCTGTCTTGTCATAGAATAACTAATCCCCCACACTAACGTGAGATGGGGGTTTAGATTCTATTAAAGACAAGGAGGCGATTATTATCCCACCCACCCACCCCGGGTATGATATGATGTTATGACACGCATGTACACAGATGTTTTCAGAAAGAACAGTCTTTGGTTTGTTGGTCTTCCCATCCACCCACCCTTCTTGCTTGTTTTACAGCTTCGAGTTGAGATTTTGAGCAGGAGGGTGGCTCACAGCTTCAAGTTATGGAGTGCGTGGTATGAGAGCTTCGCTGGATTTGCCTTCATCGTTTCTCATCTCATCTGTGCAGTGGACGTCTGGTTCAAGACAGCTACAGAAAGAGGGGTTGGGTTTAGAGTAATGGACTTATATAAGGAAGGGTCCCTGCTCATTGGCCTCCTGCAGGGCATGACCTGTCCTCCATGATGGATTGGGGAGTCCCCCCTTGCATTGACATTGAACTCTGTTTAGTTCTGTTTTAAACTTTTTTGTTTGTAAAGTTTTTTTCTTTGCTGCTGTGGTTTCAGAGTAAAGATTAGAATGCATAATAATCGCCTCCTTGTCTTTAATAGAATCTAAACCCCCATCTCACGTTAGTGTGGTGGATTAGTTATTGTTGGTATCTGTTACTGGGATTTACTTTCGCGCTAACTGTATTTTTTAAAAAAAATCCTTTAACACTTGTATAGCAACAAAAAAAAACATCATCCTGTTGCACGAAAGCCATGTGCGGCTCACGCCAAAGCAGCCACTTGTGTTGCCTTTCGTGTATTTTTTATTGGCCCATTCAAACGCCACCAGGGAAAGCGAAAGTGAAATACGTGCTTCCCTGCGGTTTAGCATATGTATGTAAAGTTTATGAGCGATTGGGCAATCCCAGAGAGCAACACCCCCCTGCGCATGAAAGGGCTGGGATGTGCTGGTTCCAGCAGCAGCAGCACTGGAAGAGCAGCTCTGGACTCACAGGAGGAAGAGAGGACGTAGCAGCAGTATCCCCAACTCACCCGGGGCGCTGACAAGCTGAACACAATGCGGGCTTTGAATGCCCTGCTAGGGGCCGCCCTGCTTTCGGTCCTGCTGGTCGCGGACCCCTCACATGGCAGTGAGTATCGACCTTTCCTCCGTGCTTCCAGCCCTTCTCTGCTTGCCGGAGCAATCCGGTGCTAAGCACCAGCACGCATTCGGCGCAGCCCCCGCACGGGGCTCGCCCGTCAGCTCCCCAATTTGTGTACACCTTGGGGACCTGCGCAAAGGACGCTACAGGCGGGAACGAACCCGCGCATTTGGCTCGTCGGGGGAAGAGACCACCAAAGGCGGGTGGCTAGGATTGGGGCGTTGGGAAAGATGGACTGCAGGGAAATAGAGGCGGTGCTGCTTCCTTACCCTTCCGTTTCTACCCCATTTGAAAATATTGATGGTATATTCCCACCTGTCCTCTGGAAGGGAGATTACGCCACGTTCGGCACCAGCAAATCGTACGTTTGTTTTTCAGGTGCACGTTCGTTGGCAAAGGAGCTTGTCCTGAGCTTCGAACCCGAAAAGCCTCGTTGAGCGTTTGCTTTTATCAGCTCGTCCACCCAGCCTCAATGTGAGGGAAAGTACATTCGACTAAGAAAGGGTGGGTCTGGGGGCGGCTGGTATTTTTTATAAACAAAGATGTAAAAAGGTTGAAATGTTCTAGCTTCAAACAATACTTGTACAATAAGTTTCAAAGGCACCCTGGTGAAGGTGAACGCTGCCTTTTATGGGAGCAAGTGGGTCGACCACGTTTTATGGTTTTTTTTTTTTTTACAGTGTGTATTCATATTTACACCTTTCACATTGAATTTTGCGGGCCGCAAGTCGAGGGGACACGCGGGTGAACGCAGCCCAGCCGCCCCCTGCTATTTTAGTGGGGTGACATATGCTAGCTGAGGCAGGAGGCGACGTTGTGCCTCTTTAAACGTGGGCCCGTAAATCAGGGTGACCCTTGAGATCCTCATTCTGGCCGGCAAATTGCCCCTTGTCAAGTGTAAGTTGTTCAGTTAGTTATGGCTGTAAAGATCACAGTCCTACATTTTAAAGGGGGAATAACACTACAAGTACTAACAGTTACAGCCCACACGCTGACCCTCGCTTCGGACTACATTAGAAACTAGCCCCTATAACCCCCCCCTTTTACATTGAATCATGACACACACCATTTTAAGTGGGTGAACGTGAGCCGGAACTGCTTTATTAGGCAGGAGTTAACTTACAGGTGACCAGTGTAAATTAGTCCTGGCTGTAATGCGCGCACCAGTTTTGTATTGTGGTATTTACATTCCTATATTTCTAAAAGGGGAACACAACACTAAGGATACATTACACGAATTGGTAATGACACGTGCTAAAAGTCAAGACTTGCAGAATATCACCTGCAGGTTCTTATTTTTTTTAAACAAATTTGTGATTAATCCACTCGTTGAAAAAAGTGGGCAAGAATTCGTCAACCTCCATGCATATCATTGTTACCGTATGGCAGCGAAGAAAATGCTCTTGTTTCCAAGCAAGTGTTGCGTGCCGGCTGCTATCTGCTAAAAGTGTATGACATTTCTTGCAGGGTTAGAATTAGCTTGGAGCTATTTAGCCCCTGGTTGACTTCACCAAAAAACTACCAGGAGTTACTTTTGGTCCCCCAAGCCAACTGATGCTAGGCAAACATACTTCTGTCATTAAATCTGTGTGTTTGGGAATGGGTATAACTGACTATTAGTACACATCTAGAAGAAATGTAAAACATAATTGGTCATATGTAATTGATAAAGTTATAGTTGGATTTTTTATGTGAGTTCAATTTACGGAAATTCTGTATAACAGCTCCTTGTTCCCAAGAAAGTAGCTCCTGCTTACTGAGTGATTCCAAATACCCAGGAGCTGCTTTTTCAAGCTCCTTGTCACTCCTGCCCTCTTACGTCACTCCCGGTGGTGATGCACATCATATATGTTATTATTCTGATGAATGAGACACTATTAAAGTCAACAGGACTGCTGGTACTAGCCAAGAGTATTTTCTGTTGTATGGTGCATATGACTCAATGTTTGGCACTTAACACTTATTTCTGTCTTCTTGAAAATAGCAATTGTGGTGCCAGCACAGGAGGCTGCACAGTTTCTACGACCCCGGCAGCGAAGGTCCAACCAATTCTTGGAGGAAACCATGCAGGGCCACTTGGAGCGTGAATGCGTGGAGGAGAGGTGCAGTCGAGAGGAGGCTAGGGAGGTATTCGAGAACGAGCCAGAGACGGTAAGATGCGGCAATTCGAGAGGGTAGTGCCTGCACCATCTGGCAAAACAACCTGTTGGTGTTGCAAGCTATGACTAAACAACCTTCAGTTACGAGTTGTATTGTAATTACTTATAATAACTAGAAACTCTACAGGTTTTGCCATGAGGCTCGGCCATTTGAGTACAATCCCAGTGCAGGAATGGGGTTATTTTCTCAAATTTGTTCAGTGCAACTAAAATTGCTGAATTTGTGCCTTTTGAGTAATTGTTTTTGGAAACCACTTAGAATGGTTTTAATAATAATTACGTTATGTCCAACACAATACTTCTATCAGTGCTCCAGATAAGATGTTGAAGTGGGAGTATTTTATTTCCTATTTTTTAAAGATGGGAGTAAAATTATTTTTTAGGGATTAAAAAAGTAGTTCCCAATCGAAGTATTTTATAAGCGAGTACAAATATTTACCTGTAAAATAGAAATGTTTTTATAATAAATACTTCTTTGCACCTAGTTATTCATGCACATTGAAGATACATGTGTACCTCTTCCAATCAGGCAGCAATAATAGTAGTTTCTTCCCGTGGTACTACGTGTGCTACTGGTCCAAACATTTCCATGTAGCTGTTTGGGGTGAAAGCAGGGCTACCATTTCTGATTATTTTCTTAGAGTATTTTTACTCTCCGTTTTTATTTTTATGTAGTATTTACCTATTTTTAGGGAGTAAAAATGGCTGATGCACCGCTTATCTGTAGGGTTGTATATAATGCCTTACATAAATACTTTCGGTCGGTGAGTAGTCATCAAATGGCACACGGTTTATAACTATTAGGGCAGGGCAACTCGCCAGAAAACCACATGTTAGCCTAACATCCCAAATGTGGAGGTATGGTAATGGCAGTGTGCTTAATCAGAGACTGTTACACAGAGTATCAGATAATGTTGCTGTACATTGTGTTGATAAGCCCCTGAAGCATGGGAGAGGAAGCTGCACCCTTGATTTGCATGTTTTGGTTTCATCGAGCTTAGGGACACAATTCTGCATTTATTTTATTTATTTGCATTTATAAAGCGCACAAAAGCCCTCGGGCATCACAGAGCTGTTACAGAAGGCTTACTTAGTTACATAAGTGCTTGCAAAAACATGCATACATACATGTTGCCTAACCCCATGTTGCAGGGCGGCGTACTTAGTTACATAAGTGCTTGCAAAGACATACAGTTTGCTAACCCCATTTTGCAGGGCGGCAGCAGCATACAAATTCATAGTCAGTATAGGTGGCACAAACATGTTGCCCAACCCCATGTTGCAGGACGGCAGCAGCATACAAATTCATAGTCAGTATAGGTGGCACAAACATGTTGCCCAACCCCATGTTGCAGGACGACAGCAGCATACAAATGCATAGTCATTATAGGTGGCACAGACATGTTGCCCAACCCCATGTTGCAGGGCGGCAGCATCATACACATGCATAGAGTCAATATAGGTGGCACAAACATGTTGCCCAACCCCATGTTGCAGGGCAGCAGCAGTATACAAATGCATGGAGTCGGTATAGGTGGTCTCTCGGGCTGTGTCTCAGCTTGCTCTATTAGCCGTGTTGTGCTAGGCATAGTGTGGTAAGAAAGATTGGTAGTGCGTCTCTCCTTTCGATAAGTCTTTTCAATCATTGCCGTTGCAAGTGGCGTACTTTGATGCAGTATGGCCTGGTGCTGTATGTGCGCCCTATCCGTTTGCAACAGTCGTGGATTGGTCACTTGTGTTAGCCATACAACCACTTCCAGTATTAGGAAGTTAGTTGCCTGTGTGCCCAAATAGATTATCCGTTGTTTGTAATGGTGGTGGAGGTTTTGAGGCGAGAGAGGGGGTTAATGGCATCATTTAGAGAAGTAACTAGTAGAGACCAAGTTAATCATACACAATTGGCAAAGCACCCAACAGTAGGGGGCTTTGTCCAACACATAAGTTGTTCATGTATGTATGCTCCCAAATTTGTTTTCTTCCGTTAATAATTTAAACTGATGTGATATAAATCTAAATTAAAGAAGGGGTTCGCGACCTCCAGCAATACAAATGGTAAACCACTTCCATTGTCATTCATTATTTTTGCTGTTTTGTGTAGTTGCATGTTCTAAAAGTAGTAGCTTGTGGGTGCATGGAAGCATATACGCATATACTGCTGTGTATTAAGAGTTGCACTGGAGTCTGATTTCTATTGCTTTTGAGTTGAACATAGCCAAATGGTTATATACTATTCTGATTACCTGACTGAATATTAAAAGGTTGCATGCTTGCATTTGTCATATACTGATTCTGATGAAAAATACTTGGGTGCAGTCATTGCCATGCGACGCAACAAACTCAAACTGTTTCCTGCTGAGAACTATTTTCTGGTTTGAATTAGATAATATGTATTGTCAAAAATTTGAAATAAATTAAACTTGGCAGCACATGTGCACAAGAGGGACCTTAAAGTGTGCCTGCCAAGAATTAACCCCCTGTTAGGGGAAAATAACTATTTGATGCATGTTAAAATAGAGCATGAAATGCTCTGTCACCTTTATCTTTATTTTCACAGACAAACAGTTTGTATTGGTTTCATTCTATCTAAATCCACATGCAACAAACTGCCAACCTTTAGGCAGAAACATAACATTAATTAACTATGTATGCGTGATCCACATCAGTTCTGTGACATACCATACTATGCAATATAAATGACATGGACACATACACATGTATATCCACTAAAGCAACACTTTTTAAATACAGATAACCTACACTGTGTAACATGCACAGGGTTTTTGCCCCATTGCAACATGTGTTCAGTCCCATGTGAACACCTTCTTCAGGAATTAACGCTGTAGTCTCTTGTTAACCTGAGGTAGAAAACAATGAAATGGGTGTATGGATTCTGTAAACCCTACTGCAGTCTGGGACGCAACTCGAGTGTTTCCACAAAGGGGCTCCTTAGATTCTTCTTTTTCAATAGTTGTAACTAAAATGTGTTATTTTCTTAAGTGGAGTATTGCAAATAATAGAAGAAAAAGCAATTAGAGCTAGGGAGTCCCCTTTTTTTAGGGGGCTGTGTGGCTGAGGACCAGGTGTAAACATGTGTATAAAGAAATTCCACTAAGAACAGCTACCCGCCTACACACGTCCTGGGTGTGTCTAGTTGCAACAAGTGCTATCAATCATGTAAGTCAATCGGTCAAAACATGAAAAATAGAGATGAACATATTTTAATTTAAGTATAAAAAACACTCAAAATATTTTATAAAACGACAAAAATGCATTTTGTTTACACGAAACATCACATAAAAAGTACACAATTTATGAAATTCGATATTTTCTAACAAACCAACCCTAACAAGATTATTAAATTGGAACAATATTGTGGGGTTAGTAAGGATGTGAGATAGACATGTTACTATTACATATATCCTCAATTAATCATTCATTTGTCCTTGACTCTGTCGACACAGAAAAATGTGTTTTATACTTATAAATTAAAATATGTTCATCTCTATTTTTCATGTTTTGACCAATTGACTTACATGATTGATAGCACTTGTTGCAACTAGACACATCCAGGACGTGTGTAGGCGGGTAGCTGTTCTTAGTGGCATTTCTTTATACACGTATTGCAAATAATTCCATAATGAATCTCTGCCTGTCTGAGAATTATGGAAATCATTTATCATCTTCAGGGGATGAAAGCTCCTCCTCGTTTGGTTTGTTCAGCTAAACGATTTACATTATCCTTAGCCTATGAGCCCAAATTCATTGTGGAATTATGAGAAGGGCTGTAGCGTTCTTGCCAGGTTGCAGTGGGACCTGAGAAAAAGGTCTGGACTCCCTGGCCCTGTCCAAGTATAGTTTCTTCCAAGCCGCTTTTGGCAGTCACTGTGACTCGGGCGGGGTCTTTTTCAGAAATGTAGACAAGGGTCTCGGGTATTGGTCTTTTCTGTGGTCCATGGGCCTAATCGGGACTTGGAGCAACCTCCCTCAGTACGGGAGATTCATAGGGTGTCGGTTGAGGGTGTGACAGTAAAAGCTAATGATGGCTTGTAAGTCACATTAAAACGAATAGCTCTTCAGCCAGCATATTTATGGAAAATCTTAAGTTTCTATTGTTTCTCTGAGCTTTTTATAATTTAATATTAATAATTGGGGCCTAGTCGTGCTCGAGAGCTCCAACTTCATGTTACATCACTATGCCAGCACCCCAATCATTGTGCAGCCTGTGGTCATGAGGGTGGGGTGCTGTCAGGTGACCACTAGCCACTATTGCCCAGGGAACAAGTCCAGAGTCTTGGGATTTTTTTACTGAAACTTGCAGGCACTCTGTAGAGGTGTCTTCGTAGGCTATATTTCCTTGACCTAAAAAAGCTGTAGAAATCGTAAAGCTTCAACCTTATGGCTTTGCGTGTGCATAGCACAGGCAGAAGACATATATTTTGATGGGGGAACTATGGGACAGGGCTAGAATCCCTTCCCAATCCCAGACTTTTTTATAAGGAATCTCTATGGTCCCTGTCGGATCTTCTAGTATGCAACATCCCTACCCAGGAGCGGCGATACATGAGATCCGAACCTAGCAGAAACAGTGTGCATCTATACGGACTGCGCATGTTGTTGGGATTTGGTTTTAAACATGTTTGAATTTTTTGTTTTACACATTGGTTTAGACTTTCATGTTTTTTCCTGTACGGCTGTAAGATTGCACCTTCTTTCACAGAGTTAGATTTGTTTGCCACTTGAGGTGTATCTATGTTTCCAGAGTCATTCGGTTTTTTTTTTTTTTTTTTTTTTGGACAGGTGAGGTAGGAAGGAATGTGTCCTACAGTGAAAGTTCAGGACTTTTTGGTTTTGGATCGGAGTCGGAGAGCGTGCCTCGACAGGTAGTTGCATAAGCTCAGGGTGGTGCTGGCTGTCAGGGATAAAGAGAGTGCATTTGTTTTAATACAGCAAAAGCTGCGGAGATCGATTCGCATTGTGTTCTGGGCTTATTCGGGGCTTACTGCGGACCTGGCCTTGGAGGGAGGCGGCCTGATAACGATTTGCCCAATCTGTACCTTGTCGGAAACCCCGGCACCGCATATCGGCACCGATATTGGTGCTCTTTATAAAGGTTTTCAAATGTTATAGCTCACTGTTTTAGCCAGACGGACCAACTCGTTTTAAAAAAGCAACACGCTACAAGCGTCATTTCGTGGTGGTATTTTTAAAAAAATAGGTTTATGTATATATTTTTTCTAACTTTCAGTACTGTCTGAATTGGTCCTTTCTTCAGGCCCCTTCATCATATCCACTGACAAAGAAGAGAGCTGTGAAGCCCTGAAAGCCAGCAGCGTGCAAATGTATTTTCCTATTGAAGGCATCCTCCAAAAAATATTTGCATTACAACTGTATGTATACACATCTAGTTACACTAATTCATGAGCAAAGCAGAATACCTGATCAGGCATAAGCCGTTTTTTTTCAAATTAGTTTCTCATATTTGAATAATCAAATGCACTTTGCATGCTCATTTCTTCTCACCATGGAGACAATGGTGGGAGTACTGCATGTGCTTAAACAGCCCTTTTATTCGCTCATTGTGAAAGCCATCCTGTTCTCCTGACCCCTTGAGCAGGAAAAGAGACGTATGGCCGACCACCTGCGGGGAGGTGACTCTCCAACCCCCGTTCTCCTCCCACACGTACTGCTGCATTAAGCAGGCTGCACGCAGTTCAGTGATTGTAAACAGCTGAAGTTGGCACGCCTTTCACAAAGATGCAAGCGCTACGCCCCGAACCTGACACGCCTAATTGTCTCTTGGCTACTGACTCCCTTTTATCCATGTTTTAACGCAGGGGCATTTCGGCAACAAAGATTTCTTTTGTCAAAAGCTCTCGGATAGGGGAGGGACGCCTCCCAGCCCTGCTTTTGTGAAGCACTGGTCAGTTGTGTAATTATAAATCAGAGATGGCTCTCTCAGCCCCTGAATGGACAATGGCCGTTTTCCCTCCCCCCCCCCACTTCTTTGAGGCTGTTGCTGTGAAATGCAGTTTTTGTGTAGGCAAGTGGCCAACAAGGGTTGACACTAATGAACAAGCGACTCGTGCCTGATCAGGTTTTCGCACAAATAAAAGATTGTCTGCTGGCCAGTGGCCGCAAAACGCATATTCAAAGCTTGCAGTGTCTGGAACCTTTTCAGGGACACAAACAACTACAATCTAACGTTTTGTACACATCCTTTCAATTGTATTAGACAATATGGATGTGCTCTGATCGGGTGGTTTGAGAAGGGTGCCCTGGCTAGGCAGAGAATGTTCAGGGGACGAGCATTGATTCGATGTCCGTGCTCCAGTACAGAGTTGCTGCTTGCCTCCTGTAATCCAGGTGCAGAAAGGTCCTGTTAGGCAGAATCATATGCAGTACCCTTTGGGAACACCACACACAATAATGACTACCAAGTGCTTGGTACAAGCCTGTACTACACAGTAAAGTGGTAGCGATGGCTGAGCAGCCAGACTTATCTCAAGCTTAAAGTGAGCAGTATCAGAAGTTACAAAAAGGACAGTAATTACTATGGTTCAAACAAACACTGACTCAAGGTTTCTGAGTAAAAGAATATACATTTTTTTACACCATCATTTGTAAAACAGTTCACTAATATAAAGTAGCAGAAAATCACAATCCTAATATACTACACAACCCCCCCAATCAATTCTGGACAAGTTAAGCTCAAGTGTGAGCAAAATGGCACTCCAGCAATTTAAAAAGGGAGGGAAAGACAAGGTTATACAAAATCAAACCGCACAAACAAGTAAATAGGCAGGGCAATCTAGAAAAGGCTTACTACAACTAGGATTCAAATCAATAGGCCTGGGTCAATCTTAATGTGTCAGAGTCTTGGCAGAGGATCACACAGTTCAGAGTAGTTTGCGGTTAAGTCTTTGCCAAGAGTTCGAAACGAAGTTGGTCGAAGGAAATGTTATTTAAAAGTGTAGAGAATGACAAGCCCTCGGATTGGCGAAAGATTTAAAACACTTTCACCGCGGTCAGACGGAACGAACGACCAGGTTTGAACAGTACTTTACAAGAATGCTCTAGCTGAGGTAGAAGTTCCTGGCAGACCCTGCAGGCTCAGGGTTCCTGATGCGACTGTCGGACTGACACGAAGGAGGGAAGACTGGAGGGCCCTGCACTGCCCAGGGAAGAAACCAGCAGCAGAGCAAAGCAACTAATAAAAGGTGCGCTCCTTAAAACCCAAACGGGTCCGGCCCTCCTGGCTATCCGGTTCACTGCAGCGGTGCACAGCAAATTTGACCAGGCGATGGAGGCTTTGCTTGGTGTTTGGCGAACTGGTTGGTCCCACCAGCTCAAGGGAAGAAGATTCCTTGCAGATCTTCTCTGTCGTCGAAGTGTAGGAGATTCGGACCCACAGCAGGGCTTCACCGGGAGGTTCAGTAGTGGCAGCAGTCTTCTTCCTTCACCTTCTCTTCAGTTCTCTCGATCCAGTGGCGACTCTCTCTTCCAAGACCTAGAGACCTGCTTTTTATGCAGTTTTCCCCCATTCACACAGCCTGGCTGTCAGTCACACAGCAGGGTGACTGTCCTGGCAGGACAGTCACCTAGCCAATCAAACAAGAGTGCGACTTGGGTCTCCAAGGAGACCCTGTGCAGGAGGCTTAACCCCTCCCTCACATCCTGTCTTCCTAGACTCTCAGGCGACTAAGGAGGGCTTGTGTGCAGAAACCCGCCCAAGGGAGGCGAACAAAGGAACCAAACTTGGTTTGGCGCGCAGAGTAAAACACGAGAAAGACCTTTACAAACAGAAATGGCGAATAAACCCAGCCGGAACCAAATAAAAGTAAATGGGGTCCAGCGGATTTAAGTTCGAGGCTACTAGCATAGCCTAAAACAGTACCAAGGCTATTTTCATAGACCACGGTAGGAAAAATATGGTAGATACCACTGCCACCAGCCAAATCTTGGAGAAAGGGGAACAAAATAATGTTCCATGAGAAACAAACAGACAAAAAGGGATAACTATTAACCCTTCCAGTACTCTATGGAAGATAGTTTGTACTGGGTCTAGTAAAGTCAATGGCAACTTTACATGTCCTGGGAGACAGTAGTCAGTCTCAGAAAATTGAGTTTAAAGTGGGAAGTCTAAAAAGACAACACTTTGTCACTGCACTAAAGGTGCTGTGTGACACACAGTACAAAGATGATGCCTATGGAGTAGGTGAGGCTCCAAAGTCTATGAACACAAAACATGTAAAACGCACAGCAAAACACATGTAAGAGTGGGAAAAAAGGCTCACACTGTTACCAGGTGGGGGAAAAAAAATCCTAGAAATCCAGCAAAGCGGCTGAGGGACTCAGTAGGTAAGGTAAATTAGCCATTCTGGAGAATTCTCCCTAACGGGTCCGAATTTTGGCATGGCTCCCCAGTGAGTGACTTATTGCAGCTATACAGGGAGATCGAAAGCAGGGATTTTGATCAAACCTACGCTTAGGAAGTGGACTTATTAACATCATTCTACAACGTCTTTGTTACACTGTTGTGCTATTCTCGCTGATATTTTTAACTGAATGCTTATTTCCAGAATGTTGTTTTCTCTTTCCAGTTACATTTGAACCTGTGATACTGGCCTGTAATGCTAAATTCCCCACAGCTTGGGTCTAAATTGTATTTGGCCAGTGGGCCTACATGCAAGACTGCATTTGTGAACATTGCTCCAACTTTAAAATACGCTGCCATTCCACACACGTTACACCTTAAAAATAGTAACTATGCCCTCCCTTCCCCAAAAGAAACCAGGAAGAAATGGATCTGTAGTTTGCTGTTATAGAGTTAGATTGCAATCGATCTGAGTTATATCCAGGTCACCCACTTCGCTTCCAGATCCAGCTAATAAATTCTTTCCAGGTGACCCAAATCTCTTCCGGATCACCAATTATTATTTTTCTCCGCATAGTGGTTACTATTTCTGGAATATGTTTCAGGGTGACCTATGTGGGGGTTGGCTTAACTGCTGTCACATTGACAGGCCAGTTACCTGGGCCCCCTGAGTCTGTCCATGAATCCCATGGCTTTTCTCCTGGTGGGCATGATGGTGACCTGTAACCAATACTTTCTTAACTAGTATTTGGGAATCCATGTGAGTCAGCCTACAGGTTTAGGTGGGTGTCGTCAAGCAGACAGCGTGGAAAATCACAATAAGGGAACTCCTGAGCCTCTGGTGGGCTTTATCTTAGTAGCCCTTAACTGGCCCCCATCTACGCCATTTCTTGGCTGGTTCTGTTTCTCTTTGCACTCTGCCCGTCAATCTTCTTGTCTTTCTAACACCTCTCCACTTCTTAGGCTGTCCCTGCTTGAATTTACTGCTCAGCTGATCTGGCATAAAGGAAAGAAAACATGTGCATAACCTGGTTAAGTGTTTTGCTGAGAGTGGCTGGGCCCTTTTAAGTTCCCTGTTAGAGAGCAGGCCATGCTGCCAGTTTTTACTGGCAAGATTATGCATGATAATCCTTGTTACTCGTTTCCACTGCTCTCGTCCCAGTCCTTAGGGAGTGAGGGCTCCCTGTTCACCAGACAGGAGCCAACAAAGTAGTTGAAGGGACTATAATACCCCACTCCTCCTTGTACTTTGCCTGATAGTTTAATATTTCCATACAGGGAGGCAGAAGAACCCAGGAGGGAAAGGTAGGTGGGGTGTAAGAACTGTGAAGATACTGCTGGACCAGGAGTAATGAGGATTATCATACATAATTTTTGATAGATTACCTCCCATCCCCCTTTAGCTAATCCGAGTCCCTACTAAGTGAATGCATAGCAAGCAGTGTCTTTTATTTTATACTTCTGCTGAGTTTCAAGAAACCTGGTACTGAAGTGTGCGGCTCTAAGTTCCTGCATGTGTTCAATTGCTGATCTAGAACCCGAGGGCGAATCAATTAATGATAGCACATCAGTGCAACTATGGAATGCACATTTTCTAATGCACACTGTTCTATAGTTGTAGATCTAGCATGAGTCGGGTAGCTCAGCCTGTGGTGAGTAAGATTGTAGAGGGATTAAAGTGGCTCTGTCACCCTCAGAATAATGAAAAACACCACTTTTACCCATATCGCCGCAAACCAGATGACAGTTCCCCTGCATTACTACCAGGTTGATGATCCAAGTAAACGGTCTCCATTATTCAGTCAATGACCCTTACCCATAAACAGCCCAATTGCCAACCATTGTAGCAGTAATGGGTAGGACATATCATAATCTGCAATGTACTCAGTACGTGCCTAAGCATGAGTGCCATGGGCCTGCCACCTGGTGGCACAGAAATCTGTCGCTATGAACACTAAATCAAAGTTTATTTTAATGTGTAACAAGGATGCTTCAGATGTGTGAGTGTTACCTTTTGAGTGCATCACAATCTCTTTGGCACGGCAACGCCATACCCCATTCTTCCCAAGTCAAGCAGTAATATAACCATACAGAAAAATGGTTATGAGGTATTATATCAATACCCCTAGGCGTAACTGGGGCATTGACCATGACCAAATCTACATAAGCAGAGAGGTTAACTAACCCAATGCATAGCTGCAAGTTCTTTGGTATTCCCATACAAATACAAAAATACAGGTAGCGAGCCAGAAGAGCCAAAACAAAAGCCTAGAAATTCAGTACTTGGCTTGTCGCACCCTTCCTTGAAGCAACAATGAAAGGGGGTGCTTATGCCCCCCCACTGCTGATCAACAATTTGTGTCCAGTACGTTGAGTGATTTCAAGCCTTAGCATGACTAATCGCTTATTAGGTGTGCAATCTTGTTTTAGAATGGCCCTCCAGGCCTCAAACTGTCAAACCACCCCTGGAGAGGGAACATACATTTATACAGCTAAAAATATATTTGAAAACACCATGTCTAGAAGGCAAGAGTGACATAACGAGTATTCATCACTGGAAGCCAGGAGAGACAGTGAAATCTTTATTATGATCCTGATGGCACGCCTTTGTGGAAGGAGTTTAAAACATGGGGCCTGGTTCACAGAGCGTGTGGCTGTGGGATTGCGCCATTATAAAACGCTTCTGTAAATCGGGTCCATGGTTTGCTAGAGGTCTCTCTCTGTCAATTCTACAAACGTGCACGTAATTAAGGATTTGTAAAAATACAACCCATGTCATATTTTGGATCTCATTTTAAATTAAGATTCCCTGGCTACCGTAAGAAGAAATATGTTAACAATGTACACGTCTACAACAGTGAGACTTCTGTAGGAATTCAAACTTCATTTTCTTCCGTCGTGTAATGGCCTACAACAGCTTGGCGCATGGGAGGAATTTAGAATGACCCCTCCCAACAGTCTGCAAAAGCTTTTTCCTTGTTTCATCTGGGTGTCAATCAGACTTTTAGGACATCTGGAAAAAGGTTTTTTGGTTGGCTCGGATCAATTAAAAAAATGTTTTACTCCCAGGAGCAGTGAGACTCATAAGCAAAGGATTACTCACAAATGGTGTTCGATTTATGTGAATGAAGGCTACATGCAAACACACGCTGTATGTCCAATCCGCCCTCCTCACCCCTCCCCCCCCCGTTTGCGGGCAGAAGCCCTATTTATTTTGGATGTAATATTGTGTTGTACCTATAGGTGACTTGTATGTTGATATGAATACCTTGCATAATGGACCCGTGAATTCCCATCCCTCCCACATTGTAGGTGTCGTTCTCATTTACCTGGGCTAAGAGGATAGCTTGTATGCAACGGTTGAAGGCCATGGTAACCTTGGCCAAGCCTGGGTTTCTGCACATTTCACAGCTGCATTCGGTGTATCTGGAGTGATCAGCAGTGGCGGCTGCCAAGGCAAACATGTTGGCTGTTATTGAACTATTGATTCCTGCAGACTATGCCTGATTTAAAACAAAAAAATATATATATCTTTTGGCACATGGAAAGCAACACCAATCCAGCTGCTTTGTTGTGATCAGATCACTTCTCTATGCTGAATGGCTTTATGATTCTCCACATTTTGCAGGACCTCCTACTGGAATGGGGAGGATGCAGAGAATGTCCTGCTTTCTATGCTTTACTCTTTCAGTCTGTGCCTTATTTATCGCCCTGCATCTGTCCCCTTTGGAATGAGGCTGAAGCTAGTAGAAAATCCTTTGGGTATCACTGTTACCTAGCAGCACATTGGGAATACCCTCACATGACCAACATTCCTCGACACCCTTACAAGGCCTTCTTGCTTCTTAGTTTGTGAGGTCAGATGGCTCAATATCATCTGGACATCATGACTTTTGACCCAGGCTTTAATTTAAAAATGACGTAACAGGTTTGTTAATTTGGCTGGCTGGAAGCACATGAACAAATACACTGGTTTGTTAACTGGAACCTAGGACTGGAAAAATGGTGGCCCGATTACATAGAACCATCTGGCTACCCAATTTGTAACCATCAATAAAAAACGAAACACATGCTTCTCAGCTACTTCCAGGTAGGGCTGAATGTATCACTGGCCTAGGGATACCTGCTCAAATAATGCAATATGATTACTGCTGATGCCTTCACAATGTTGTCAGTGAGGGCATACAATGCCATGGGGTGAGCCAGGGAAGTTACCCCGTAGATGGCGAGTGCTCCAGGAGCGGGCAATCAAGGTGGTTGGTGCAATAGAGGAGGTATACATGGGCTCTGGGCTACAGGTTCTGTGACGAGCATAACCATCTGGCTGGATTCGCCAGATATTTGGCAAGGAAGGTTGGGATTGCTCATTGTATAGGGTATTTGACCATGCAAGGAATGTGTAGTATAGATCGTATCTCGAGGGTAGGGGGAAACAAAGAATAGTATTAAGAACAGTGTGTATGTTTTAATGTGGTGCATGACTACCATTTTAAAGCAATCCAATTTTGAAGTAAATGTTTTTAATTTCGAAAAATGTGAGTCGCCAGAGTTACATACATTACTGTTTGTTTTGCGTACCTGCCACCAAAAAAATGCATGAAACAAATGTACAAGTCTGAAAACTATTTCCTATGTAAAATGTTACATTTATACAGTAAAATAAGTGGTGAGATTACTAAACCCTTTTTACATATGAAACTTCACATGTATGATAGTACTTCAATATGTTTCTATCAAACTTATTTCTGGCATTCATCAGGGAGAAAACTAATATGACCTAGTTTTTGGTGTGCAGCTCTTCCTATTATTTACAAGAGAGAACTCATTGTTCAATATGAGTAGACATTGTTACTGATATACTTATGACGAGCTTGTAATATAAATGTTAATATGATATAAAATGAATGATCTAATGTTTGACCTGGGATGTTAAGGGCTCAAACTGTCCAAAAAAATGGAAGAACGTGATGGCAAGGATTTGGAGAACAAGGGCTGATGTAGTATTTCTACAGGCAACGCACTTGCTAGATGAGACTAAAAAACATTTAACTAATGCAAGATACTCACGTGAGTTGTCAAATTGGCACTCTTCAAAATCAAGAGGAGTTAGCGTTTTGTTTAGAAAGGGCTTGCACTTCAAAATTGAAAAAGTGGCTGTGGATGGTGAAGGCAGAATGATCTTTGTGGATATACTTTATGGTGATAAGGTGTTTTGTGTGTATGTTCCGTGTCCACCTAGCAAGCCTTTTTTTTTTAGGGGATCACTAAATTGTTATAGGATATGCATGGAGAGACATTTGTATTAGGTGGGGATTTGTAATGTGTTCTCAACCTTGGTATTGACCGACTGCGGAAGTGCACTGTAGAAGTGTGTCTGTGGAGTCTACCGTTCCTCCTGGCCCCTCCGGACTACAGGACTACTGTCGCCGTTTACTTTGTGGACAAACCTGATACGCTCTAGGAAATACACCCATGAACTAATCTGGGCTGTATCCGTAATGTGGACCATCACAACATCATATAGCTATTAACTGCGTGATTTTACTTGTTTTTTACCTAGGTCCCGGACACTTTTTCACGCAACTTCCTCAAAAAGGAGCGCGCGCACTAGCGCATGCGTACTGCGGAAGTGCACTGTAGAAGTGTGTCTGTGCGCTGTGCACCTGGTAATTTTAAAATCATTTACGGTTCATGGTTTATTTGTTTCTTTTTTTGTTATTGATTAGTACCACTCATATTGTCGTAATTTATGCCAAAAAAAAAAAAAAAACGCAGTCATTGTCTCTTTACTTCTCCTGCGTTCTTCAGTTTCGTGGTACTAGCTCACTGATCTATTGCCACTGTGGTACAATCTAGTTGTCTAACTGTCCACAGGATTGTACACGTGTGTGCCCATATAGTAGACCATCTTAAGGTACCTCAGAGTACCTAACCGCGTAGTGTTGCGCATTTGTTTGGTAGGAAGCGCGGGGTGGCACCCTGTAACACCTTGCAGTCGCGGTGCTCACAGTGTTCATGACCACGCTGTACCAATCGAAAGCGACCTGTGCGTAAGGGCGAAGCATTGCTGTATGTCATTCTTATTGCTATCATTGCTTTATTTGTACAACACAGGTACCCCTTGTGTGAAAGATATATAAATATACACATATAACACGCGTAACGTTTTACAATTGTTTTATGACTGTTATTGACAGAGTGGAAGGTCATTTTTAATATTGTTCGTATAGGAGATCCAAGAACAATCGTGTATGTAGCACATATGCGTGTACCGGCTCGCCACCTGTGCTATCTGTACTGCCTATACTGTTAATGGTAGTTATTGGTAGCTTGAAGAACAATCGTGTATGCAGCACATATGCGTGTACCGGCTCGCCACCTGTGCTATCTGTACTGCCTATGCTGTTAATGGTAGTTATTGGTAGCTTGCAGTAGCTAGTAGCTAGTGGTAGATGGAGTGTTTGTCAAAGTTGTTTCTCTGTCCCCTCTTCTTGCCGCTCCTTGATTTCATCTACGTGTCTATCTACACCCTTGACGTTCTCTAATCCATACACGTGTCAGTTGTGTGCCTACCCACATCCCACGATCGCCCTAACCCACACCATAGTCTGCTCTTGTTTGGGAGATGGACGATTATGAGCGGGAGATCACTGTGCACAAAAACCTTAGAAATGGAAGGATATGTATTCCGAAAATTATATCCAACCCTAAGAAAGTGTTACCAATGTGTAAACAAATTCCAGAATACTATAGTAAAAAGCATACACACCTATGGATGTCATCACTATCGAATCCGTAAAGGACACTCTTATTATGGAATTGACATCTGATCTAGGTTGTGTGTGTGTTTGTTTGTTTATTACATTTATAAAGCGCACCAGACCCAGGAGTAGCAGGAGTGAGTGCCAAACTGCTAAGTGACATGCTATGTTGCCCAGACGCTACTACCCCTACCACGAACAATGTCGTGTGTAGTGGGTCTATTGATATTGAGCAAATATCTAACGATGCACCTCGAGATAAAAGAACTACTATTCTCAATCCTATTGCCAAAAATGTTACACCTACACGAGATGTTAATGTGAATGTTGCTCGCATGCACGAGCTTAACCCCACTAAAGCTTTAGTCCATGACATCACATTGATGGGCGCAAAATCCCTCATTGACCTAGCTGCCTCTGCCATGGATGATCCTGAGGTAGAATACATGGGTCTTGACCCTGATCAATCCTTAATGGAGGTTGTATTCACTCCTATGTATTTTACACCACCTAACAAACCATGTAGTACATCAGGCAACGCTAACCATCTATCCCCTCTCAGCACAAATATAACTCCAGCCAAGGTTGAGTGTCCAGAGCAAGTGGTCTCCTTTTTCCCAATTTATCCTACAGATATTAAGTCTAATTCCATTTTTCACTTCTCCGTGACAAAGCCCAGTCACAAGCAAAATATTACCTAGCCGAAAAGTCCAAACGATACAAGTATGAACTCCGATGACATGTTCTACGCCCTTGAGAATTTACTGACACAGTTTATCTCTAAATGTGAAAATCTGGAAAAGAAGATCAACATTCAGTCATTGATAATACATTAGAACATGCGCAGGTGCTGCCATATGGCATGTAATGGCCCTTCCGGGCCCTATCGCTGCACCCGGTGACAAAAAAATATAAGAAAAAAAGCCAGAACATACTTGCCAGCCCCAGTTCATCATCCACTTATGTACCGTAATAGTAAATCCAGCAAACGACTGAAAAACTGCAAATCTATGAATGTCCTGATAAACGCTAGTAGTGGGCAAAGTACCAGACTAGTTGCTGACTCTTTGCATCCTAATGTTGTAATAATAAGTTCACCACTGGATTATTCATTTGTTGTTGTTGAAAATGCCGCCAATCTGGATATAGTTACACCTGGTAATTTAGTTACCACTAATACTACTAATAAATTCATTAAAATGCAAAAGAAAAAAGTCTCTAAAGGAAAGTTATCTAAACAAGTAGTCTGTACTAACAAAGACCCTAGCAACCAACTGACCCTTCCGGCAGTTTGGGCACAGCCTAACAGTAGGTTGGTTGAACTTGCAACATCACAAACTGGAAGTTGCTTTGAAGGGTTAAGAAAGATGGTACCCGCCCTTCAACTGGTGCAACTGTATCGGGAATCTCTTCCCACTCCCTTGAATCGATCAGCTGTGTTGTGCATCTTCAAGTCCATAGTCCCACTAAGAGTCATTACATCTAGAGACATACGCATTGTTGATCCGGTCGCAGTTAAGAACCAGTTCATAACGAACATCTGTTTCGAAACAGATGCTTCCTTAAACTATGTCCTGAGTTTCGAAGCTGATTTCTTGTGCCTGGGCTATAATATCTATCGGGCAGAAATTCCACTAAATAAATCTGACATTGACGCCCCTGTAAAATCCACTAATCGGGTTCAGCAAGGCCTTTCATATCCTGTAACACAGGATATGCCCCCTACATCAGGCACATCAGATGGGATAACTTTTGGAGTGACTACTGGGCCGAGGAGTGTGCCACTTGAAACCACTGAACCACCTACAATACCACAAACTAATCAAAGTCTTGATGGTTATTGGCATTGGATACCGGTGGCATTCAAGCCCCATTTTGGCGCTGAACGTCAGTGATGTAACAAGGTGGATATGCTCTACTCCTGGAACACTAGAGGGCATACCCACCTATTTGAGAACGATGGACTAGTGAGCAAGATGGATATATTTGGCGTGGTTGCTTTGCAAGAAACCTGGCTGTTGGCTGAAGTGCAATTGGACGGTAGAAGTACTGTGTATCAGAAGGCCACTAAAGGTCCTAGGGGTCGTCCGAAAGGTGGCCTCCTGGTATCCGTCTCACCACCATGGCGCATTGTAAAACTTAAACAGTCCTCTGAGCACATTTTAGTCACTCGTATTTCCTTATCTACAATGGACATCATACTAATAAATGTGTATGGCCCGCCAAATATGGCAATGTCACTTGTGAACATGGGGATTGTTAACAATGTATTATTGCAATACAACCAGGTCCTACCTGTGTGGATTGTCGACTATTTCAACGGGCTTATTGGAAATCTCCCCCTGGTGAATGATGGTAACTGTAATTTCTCATCCTTAGCTGTGCCAGTGCTGAAGATTAATCGGCAGGGTTCTAAGTGGCATTCCATGCTAGCCGCACATGGGATAGTGAAACTGAATGGTATCACCCCTGGTGATCCCCACATGACATTTGCAAGAGTTGAGGGTCGCTCCGCATCTACATTTGATTATGCTCTCTCTAACAGTGGGATAGCCTACATAAAAGATGGGAGCATAGTAGTTAGATATGAAAGTGATCATGTCCCCATGTGCTGGCTCCTAATGTTACCTAGTTTAAAGGAGACTGTAACCGAGCACGACAAAAATGGGCAATTCACTTAATGAGGGTGGGAACCGCATTCATTGGCACCCGCAAAATATTGATAAAGCCAATTACGTTGCATTAGCATTATTACCTCGTTTCATACAGACTGAGTATGATGGGGATAATGCCATTGTGGACATATTGTCTAATTTTTCGGCAATCAAAGAAGAAGTTACTGAAAAACATAGATATATTGGTACGATCGAAAAATCAAATATGCCAACCAGGCGTCGTGTTGGCTTTGATGCCGCAATCAGTGAGGCAAAGACAAGGATGAGAAATGAGATCCAAATGGTATTAACAGAGAATGTCACCCGCCCCAATCCAGAGGGAGTTGCTTCCCAAATTAAGACTGTGAAATGGAATTATAAAAAATGGTTATCACAACATAGGTTAGCATGTGGAGCTCGTCTATGGCAACAGATCGCCGAGAAGGCCAGGTCCGATGATTCTGTCGGCATATGGCAACTACTCCAACACACAAAACAACGCCCACTATCCATCAATTGTATAACTGAAGCACAATGGAGCTGCCACATTGGCAGTACTTTGGGCCGGGTTTTCCCTCATGATGCCATACTTGCTATCCCTGCTGAGCCATGGGGTTGTCGTGCAACGATACTGGATATAATGGTGACCATCTCCAAGTAAAAAAAAAAAATCAAGGGTCGCAGGGCCTGATGGCGTGTGTAATTTACTAACGAAAAAGCAACCAGAGCTATGGGCTGCGGCTTTACATCGACTGTTTACCCAAATAGGCATGTCAGGAGCAATACCACAGTCCTGGCAGTCTAGTCATATATTGACAGTCCATAAAAAAGGGGCCTGAGACTGTCCTAGTAACTTTCGGATGCTCGCAATGCTCAACACTTCATCGAAAATATTCGTACAAGTCCTACTGCAGGAACTGAATGTGTGGATTACAGAGAAAAAAATACTCCCAAATCAAATCGGCTTTCGTGCAAATTCAGGTACTATGCATGGGCTGTTGTTACTGTCCACTGCGGTTGAACATTCATGGACTAGGCGCAATCTCGATATGCATTGCTCATACATCGACTTCTCCGCAGCGTTCGATTAGTGTGCAGCGAAATCGGCTGGGGAAGAAGCTGTCCGCTTTGGGTATCCCACTGGGTCTCCTGAAGATGTTGATGCTGTTGCACACCGACACCACATTGCGAATTTGCCTAAATGCTGCCGGTAGATTGTCTGCCTCTCTGACGACATCTAGTGGCGTTAAACAGGGGAGGATGGTCGCTGCAGTACTATTCAACCTGTACCTGGCAGATATGGAAATGGCTTTTCGTATTGCTGCAGCAAACCCTGTGAAGATCTCTGATGTGATCATGGGATGGTTGGCATACGCCGATGATCTCATCTTGCTTGATTATACACTTGCACGTCTCCAGCTAATGCTGGATGCACTAAGTAGTTACTGTATTGACAATGGACTGCTAATTAACATTGATAAGAGCAAAGAGATGGTCTTTACAAAAAACGTTGCCCGAAATAATATGCGTGGCCACTGAAAGGAAAAGCATTAGAACGAGTAACATCCTACAAATACCTCAGTATTACTGTAGATGATATTTAACATGGAATGCCCACTGGTCTGCACTCCAGGCCCGGTGCATGGTCTCCACTAATGCTCCGAGTTTCTTCATTGGAAGAAATAGTGGCTACTCGGTATCAGCGGTATTGACTATCTATATCGCAAAGATAAGGGCAATACTATTGTATGCCATTATTATATGGGGGCACAACCTCATCTGTATATTGCTTCACTTACATCAGAGCGTAAGTGTGGAATGCTTGTATTTAGAATTTGACTTGGTAGGAATGTCTCATGTATTTTTCAATCATTGTGTGGTACATTTTTGAGAAGTTGAAACGACTTGAAACCGAAACAATTACAGGTGCCTACGTGTCTGCCTATTTGAGACTCGAGAGCAGAGCTGCGCTTGGCATAATGGGTAAATTGAAAATGCTTTATAGTAAGTGGCTTAGACCATCTTCCTCACATGGCCAAATGAGTATGTATACCACAAAGTCTATGATAAGAAATGTATTGAAAGAAGTCAGTTATGAACAGCAGATAATCAAATCTTTCTACAAAAATCAATAGTGGGATATATTGTGCCAAGAGCGCATATCGCGATGTGCGCTTCCGGGTTACATCAATGCTTACCCAAATCCACAAATAGTGCGGCAATACCTGCTATTGAAGTTCAACATATCCGAGGCACTAGAAATAAAAGGCACCTTTTTGGGGATCCCACGTGCTAGGCGATACTGTCGTCTGTGTGGTAATAATGTTATTGAGACGCTACATCATCTGCTAATTGTATGTGAGAGCGTATATGCACTGCGATACAGACATATGAAGTCATACAATAACACTATCGAGCTCAATGAAATAGAGACATTATGGTCAATATTTATGAGTGGCAATGATATAAATTTTATTTATTTTATAAAAAGATTGTATTGATTTTACATTGTATTGAATGACTACGTGAGGTACTGTAAGCAACACTCTATGAAATATGTAACTAATTATGTAATGAGATTGTTTTAATTGATTTTAACATTGTTATATGTTGTATAGTACTGTAATGTGATGTGTGAGGTGGAAACTATGTTATATAAAGCATTTGTTTTGCTATATGTATATCAATAAACTATGATTGACCGTTCCGCACCGTGCAGATATACAAATCACGGAATAAGCAACAAATTCAGTCTCTTTATTAAGAGATTTGATTTAATGAATGTATGGAGGACCATGAGTTCCTCTGTGAGAGAATACACCTTCTACTCCCCAGTGCATGACTCATTCTCCAGGATTGATTATATACTACTCTCTGATAGACTGTTGATCACGTATTTTGTGTAAATATTAGGGAGTGTGAAATCTCAGATCATGCTCTGGTGGATTTACATCTGACAATGTTTGAAAAAAGGTCTAGCTTTTTTAGATGGCGCCTGAAAACAGGTATTTTACAGGATGAAAAGGAGATACATTTTAGAGCATTTATTGAGGTATTTTTCTTTTTAGGGAGAATATGGTTTGGCAGACATTCAACTCGTTTGGCATAGCTTTAAAGCTACAGTGAGAATTGATTAATGGGTCATCTTATTCTAGAAAGGCTGGGTTAAAAGCAATACATTTATTAGAAAAAGGCACTCGCCAGCCTGCAACAAAGATATGCACAAACTAGGAGAGTGAGTGATCATTTAAAGATGGCCCGCACGCGGGAGGATTTGAAGAATAAGACTAATATGTTGGCGAAAGAGGTCTTTGATTTTTTTTTTTTTTTGTGAGACAGAAATACTGGGGATGTGGTGACAAGAGCGGCAGGTTATTAGCTAGTAGGTTGAAGGGAATGATGGAGACCTCATATGTAAAAGGCATTGAAGATGACTAGGGTCGTGCAGTAGGATAAAATGCAGAAATGTTCCAGTGTTTCCATTCTTTTCTATAAATCTATATACAGAGGACACCTTTCATTGGTATCTGATCTAGAGAACATTTTTAGCTCATTAGACGTTCCTACTTTAAAAGCTGAGGATATTGCTGCTTTGGAAGCTAAGTTCCAGATTGAAGAGATTTTGCAGGCAATTGAACAGCTCAATATTGGCAAATCACCGGGATTAGATGGTTTGCCGGCAGAATTCTATAGGTCATTTGGGCCTACCTTGGCTCCCTTTCTGTGTGATTTTTATTTAATGGTTTTATACATAAAGGGACTTTATGTCCCTCAATGTGAGAGGCCTTTATAACATTAATTCCGAAACCAGGCAGAGACCATAAGAAATGTGAAAATTACAGGCCGATTTTATAGCTTTAAGTGGATGTTAAAATATTCTCAAATACTACCAAATAGAGTGGTTACATGTTTTGGAGATTTGGATATCTGATCCATACATCTCAGGTCGTTTTTATGAGGCATAGGTTCGGATAGGTCAACATTGGGACCATTATTAATGTAACGGGGCTTCGCAAAGATGTGATTCTAGATACAGTGCTTGTCTTCATGGATGCCGATAAGGCATTTGAGAGAGTCAAACTGACATGTCTGGAATTTACCATACAGAAAATGGGCTTTAGTGCCCGATTTTATAATGGCAATTAGATGCCTACACAATGCTGCGGTGGCAAAGATCTATAATGGGTGGATAATGAAGCTTCTGACTCATTTGCACTTGAACGGGGCACAAGACAGGGGTGCCCCTTGTCACCATTCTTTATTGCTTTAGAGCCGTTTAATGCATATATACGTAGGGAACAAGGAATTAGAGGAGTTAGATTCGGAGATAAGGAGATTAAAGTATTCTAATATGCCTATGATATGGTATTTATACTATCAAATCCAGAAGAAGGGAGTATTATTTAGAAAAATGCATTTGAAAGGGTTGTTAACCTTTTAGGACATAAAACGGAGATAAATCTGAGGTTTTTCTGCTCTCAGAGAAGTGTAGACTGATTGGTTTTGCAGGATGGAACTGTAAAAAGTTCATATTCACAAGTTAAATCTTTGGGAATCTATCTTATAAGGGATCTAATGAAAATTGTGGAGTTTAATGTAGAAAAACTGAGTAGAGATGTTAGCGAATGGGAATAAAAACTGCACAGTATATGGCTCCCACAAATATGCAGGAACCAATTTGTTTGACAATTGAAAGAGATGTTTTTATCCATTTGAATTAGATAACATCTATTCAATGGGAAGAATACCCATGAATTTAAACAGACACTATAGATGTGACACGTGCAACCCTTATTTCTTGACTGATTGATGCTGATCAGAACATTTACTTACACGCCAGTGCCTCACTAGGGGGAATCCCCGGCTCCAAATTGCAAATAAATCCCTATACTGGCGCAGCTGGATCTTAAAAGGTATTCTGAAGATGGGTGATGTCCTACAAGACGGGCAGATGATCTCTTTCATGGAGCTACAATGCAAATTTGGTCTGGGGGATAGAGAATTACATAGCTTTAAGGAGTTAGAAACATTATTGCAGCAGAGGCTGAGAATGTTGCCCGGCCCAATGGAGAAAGAACCCTCTGGATGTCCCATATTCAAGTCTTCACCACGCATGGTATCTACTTTAACGTAATGCCTTTGGATCATTCCATTATTGAATCATGGGACAAGTTAAAAGGTACTTGGGAGAGTGCGCTGGAATGTACTATTTTAGAGGAAGAGTGGAGAAAAGTACAGCGAGTAGGCTATAGGTGCTGAGGGTGTGGAAATGAGAGAGGGACGCTGATTCATATGTTGTGGTACTGTTCTAGATCAAATGCCTTTTGGGGAGATGCAACTGGACAGGCTAGACACAGTCCTGTCTATAAGCTTCCCTACGACGCCCTTTTCATCAATTCTCTGTCTGACAGATGGTATAGGTGTTGGATTGACAGGGCTCCGATGGTGGCGGTGAAACGCATCTTGAAACTATGGAAAACAACAAAAAACCACATGTAGAGAATTGGGTGAAAGATATGCAATTGTCGGATTTTGATGAATGTATGTATCACAGGAGGAATACAGAGGATGCCTATTTGGATCTTTGGACACCATTTAATGACCTATATGGTTCATAGAAGTAGATCAATATGGTAGTAAATCTAAACAAGTATGCAATCTCAAATTGATATGGGTGGATGTGCGTATATTTATGTGCGTGTAGGTGTGTATCCGATGTGTGGTCTGTTTCCTTTTCTTTTTATCTGTTCTCTTTGTCTTTTGGGCTTCAATGAATCTACAACTATGAAAATTGTGTTTTGAAGTTGGTAACAGTACAGTTTTGATATTCCTATTGTTTTGCTCTGTTAGCTGTGATTTCTTTTTTAGAATTGTTAATGCTTAATGCCACTGTATACATTAATACTAGTGTTACATTGTTAGATGAAATGTTACCTATTAATGCATTTTTGTTGAAAATCTGTAAAAATGGATAAAGAATTTATAAAAAAAAAGAAATTATAGCTTCGACATTCATTAGCCATTAGAGACATTCATTCCTGATGCACAGTCCTGTAACACCTGTTGTATGGGTATAGAGTGAAATCACACTGTATTTTTACTGTAAAAAAGTGATTTAGACGACTGGCAGGCCCAGACCGGAAAACACTGCCGAATTGGGTAAGTGTGTGTGTTCATAGATCTGTGCGTATTTTGAGGGAGAATCTAGCGTGGTGGGGGCGGGGGATACATTATGAGTGAGGGTGTTTTGAGTGGGGGCCCAGGAGGAGTGTTTGGTGTGTGTGTCGTGGGAGGGAGCCAAAGTGTGTGTGTGTGTGTGTGTGTGTCTGATGAGAGGGGGTTTTATTTTGTTGTTAAGGAGCAAATGGAGGCTCGGGGGTGAAACCCCTGTTTTAAGGTGAGAGGGCGAAGGATTGAGTGAAGTGGTGGGCTTGGGGGATGCAACCCCCCAAAAAGTGATAAATGCTGAATATTGAGGGCTGCCCCAAATGTGACAATTTTTTTTTTTAAGGTGTGCAGCCTTCAATATTCGATGATATCACATATAAATGTATGAGATTTGGGAGGTATCAAATATATCTTATCAGTTCATAACTTTATTTGGAATGAGTAGACCATGTCATGTACATCTGTCCCTACATAATCGTGTTCATACGAGGAGCAAAACGTCATTAGCGTAGACCAACAAAGGTGGTGGTCTTGTCCCCACCCAAGCGACATCGGGGTTGATTTTTTTTTTTCTTTCTTTTTTTCCCAATATTATTTGTAAGGTGTTCATGTACAAATTAAATAAGAGCCAAGACTTAACCTTGTCGTAGCCCCTTGTGTGGCTCAAAATGGAGCTGTACAATTTATCCTTCTCCCCACCGAGTCTTCTCAGAATGCATTCTGTACTAGTATGTTACTGGACTACATGTTTTAACAACCCATCTACGATATCTAAATCTGAAAGGATTTACCAATGCTGTTCTCTGTCAACCAGGTCAAAGCCTGTAGATAAGTGCATGAAGGCTTAATAAGTAGTCCCTTCTTTAATATTTGGAGGTTAATGGCATGACGTTTAATGTCTGGTTAGTTTAGTTGTTCCCAAACGTTTCCTAAACCAAAGTTCTGTAACCTTGAGAATAGCAGACAAGGTCACCCAAGCCACCAACATATTCTCTTGGACAATTAGATTTAGGTATATATATATTTTATTGTGCTTTGATCAAACAATGCTCTTTCACAATCCTATACAAATGAGAAAAACAAGTTTACATGTTTACATAATAAAAGAATACATGTGATAAAGAGTTATACAATCCAAAATATTACATAAAACCCTGTACATTCCATATTAAATACATATTTACTGTAGCAATTTCAAAAGTGTCACACATTTTCCTCTAAAAACAATTCAATTCTATCTTTAATAAAAACCCAAATAATAAGGAAAAAAAACATCTTTCAACATAAAAATCACACTTCATTTCCTCTAAAACTATCAATTCCTCTATCTTTGGTAAAACCCGATTCATCCAACATTCTTAACTTCTCCAGTTAAAATTGATGAATTTCCTGTGTTCAGTGTATTCCAAATGACATTGACCAAACTCTCTTCTCTTAGCATAAAATAAATTCATATTTTGTCCCGATTTCCTTGAGCTTCAGACATTCAACCACAATATGTTTTAAGGTTTGGACTATCCCCTAAACGTTGCAAAACCTGCAAACCACTGTCCTTTTGGTTCCGTTCTTTATCTTGGGCATGTGACATTTCCCCAGTGTGGAGAAGGTTAAGACGGAAATGAAGGAACTGTGATCTCATCCTAGGACAAGGAAATTGTACCAAATACTTCGGGGGTGTGCCTAGGCGTATCTATAACAGAGTTGCGTGTGTCTTTAGGCTCCTTACCCATAGGATTGTGTGAATTCAATCTAATTCCTCCATCCTTTTGTTTTACCCCTAAGGGATTGACAACCATATCCTCTTGTTTTTTGTCACATTCATCTAGGATATCCTCTGAATAACTTATTCTTAGGGTCAGTATACATGTCATTACGGAAATCATATAGGGGAAGTAGAGTATCTGAGACAGAGTTTCAAAATTGCAAAGTAAGATTTATTTTTCCTCATATCATACACTTGAGCGGACCTCAGGTACATCCACGACCAGTGTTTCATGGAGAGTGGAGAAATGAAGTGTCTGACCTCATTTTATACAGTGAAGCCTGAATCAACATGGGTCATTTGATATTCATTTGCAAAAGATAATAAATAACACAACTATGTTTAGACTACATACACAATGTCACCCTAATTGGGAGCTTAAGCGCCTTTTTTCCATATATGGGAGCTTGAGCGGCCTCCAAACCTATCACATGGCAATTCCAATGAGGAGATCTCTATTTTGAGACCATACATGATTTTAGGGGTAACCTTTCCTACATAATATTGTAGTAGTGGTTTCATAGTAAACTTGCAATATTTAGCCAGGATTGCTTTCATTTGGTAAGCCAATTGATCAGTTTTATAATTTATCAGCTGAATAGATTTCTCCTTATTGGTCTGCATGGCTAGATGGAAGACCAAATACATGGTTTCTTGAACTACTTCAGTTTGCAAACCATGAATAGTCCATTTGTGTTTACCTTTTTTATAGTGTGGCAACCAAACTGAATTACATTGCTTTTTAAATGATTTATTACTAAGTTATTCAGTTTTGGACAGTCACTCGGGGTGTTTAGTAGTGGTTGTAGCCCAATTGGGGTTGCATCTAGGAGGACAAAATCATCCGCATAAGCCAGCCAGTTAACAGTCAAACCTCCCATTTTTGGACTTATCAACCCCACTCCTTTCGTACAGTCCATTAAATCAGCCAGATATACGTTAAAAAGGCATGGCGCAAAGATGCACCCCTGCCTCAGGCCTTTTGATGTAGTAATTTTTTTGGTGGAAATTTGTCAGGAATTTAACCTCACCCTTATCGTTGTATCAGTGTGGATGGATTCCCAATATTGCCAGCAGCAGGGCAGGTATCCCCCAGTTTTTCAATTCACATCATAGTATTTAACGATCTACCATATCATATGCTTTAGAGAAATCAATCATCGCCACATCGAATGCCTTCTGTTGCTTAATTTCACAATTCAACACTTTTACAAAGAGATTGCTAGGCCATTTATCGCAGTCGACATACCCTTCCTAAAACCCATTTGTAATTTTAATAGGATTCCTTTATCCAGAACCAATGATGCAAATATTGCACTGTGAGTCTAATGATGCAATTGGTCTATACTTTATTGGATCGTTTCAGTCTCCTTTTTTATATATAGGGACAATTATGGATTCCTTCCATGTTGCTGGCATTTCATGTTCAATTAGAATATCCCTAAAACGTTGGTATAGCAGGATTGCCCAGACACTTTTATTCTGTTTTATTATTGCATGAGATGCACCATTTGGGCCAGCGGCTCTGGAGGAGGAGGCCTTTGATATCAAATGTCCTATATCATCTAGCTCAAAATAGAGATCCCACACCACCAGCTGAATTCCACCAATTTAATTCCCCACATGCACTGTTTTAACATTTTCCTCTAAAGCACGGACAGAGCAATTGTAGTTGTTCCAGTGTCAACACCAAGTATCTCCTCTGATACAATTACTCTGTATCTCTGCTTGTATCTTACTGAGGTTATTTATTAATGACCAGAAATTACAAGTGTCTTTTCGTAATTGTCATCCCCGCGCAGCTTGCGCACGCATTGGCAACCATCATGGACTACTAGGTACTCATTTATACTCCTTGAACAACTCCTTTTCACGCCTTGGTCTTTTATTTCCATTTGCTCAACTTTGGTTCTTTCTTATTTTATTCTATTAACTACATTTACCATAATGCACCTGGCTGCAGGCCTCAATTCCTGGCTATTCTCATTCATCGTTATTGGGACCACAATCCTCAGAAGCCCTAGCGGCCAGTGCTGCTTACACCTGCTCAGGACCAGAGAGGGAGGAGGCAGATTGTCTTCGGGTGTGCTGCTACAGGTGCTGTCAATTAGCCTGCCTCAGAACAGGGCAGGGCTGTATATAAGCAGCTGCCTGCAGGAGCACAGGGTCTTGCATCTTTAGTTCTCCCCGCTCCTGTTTGCCTTGACCCTTGACTTTGTATGCTGTTCCTGTTGCTGCATTATCCTGTTTTGTTCCAGTGCCCTTTCCGGGCTCCCTGCCTTGCAGCCGATCACGCTCCGCTGCCTTCTACCTACAGCCCTTGTCCTCTGGGCTTCCTGCCTTGCAGCCTATTACAGTCCTCTACAGTCAGCGGCCCTGCTCCTCTGGGCTCACTCCTTGCTGCCCTACTCCTCTGGGCTCCTTGCCCTGCAGCCTGCCTCACTCTGGCTGCCTACAGTCCTTGTCCTCTGGGCTCCCTGCCCTGCAGCCTACCTCACTCCGGCTGCCTACAGTCCTAGTCCTCTGCAGCCCACCTTGCAGCCTGCCTCACTCCGGCTGCCTACAATCCTTGTCCTCTGGGCTCCCTGCCCTGCAGCCTGCCTCACTCCGGCTGCCTACCGTCCTTGTCCTCTGGGCTCCCTGCTATGCAGCCTGCTTCACTCCGGCTGCCTACAGTCCTAGTCCTCTGCTGCCCGCCTTGCAGCCTGCCTCACTCCGGCTGCCTACATTCCTTTTCCTCTGGGCTCCCTGCCCTGCAGCCTGCCTCACTCCAGCTGCCTACAGCCCTTGTCCTCTGGGCTCCCTACCGTGCAGCTTGCAACCTTCTGCTGTCTCCAAGCCCTTGTTCCCTGGGCTCCCTACCTTGCAGCCTGCACCTCTTCACTACCTACAGCCCTGCTCCTTTGGGCTCCCTACCTAGCGGCCCTATTCTTTTGGGCTCTCTGTCTGTCGCCTACTACTAATCTCTCTCTGTCCTGTTCTTCTGGACTCCCTGCCTTTCAGCCTACTACAGTCCTCCGCAGTCCAATACAGTTTGCCTGCACCTGGTGCCACTCTTGACTGCAGACCTGCTTCCTACTTTGCAGCCTTCTGTTTTCCTGACTGCTGCTCCTTGTTCTCTTCCTTGAGTCCTCTGTACTCCACCTTAGGTTATCTATTTCAGTCTTAACTGCCTTTCCTTCATTTCCTTCTGCTAGATTGCTCATTGACTTCCTTTTCGCTGGATATTTCTGTTCTTGTCTTCTCATGTGTTTTATGTAATCCCTTTGTACAGAGCTTGCCTGTTGGTTTCCGGCAGGCAACCTCTGCCCCTTCCTTTGTCGCGTTTTCAGTGTTACAGACACCCACTGCTGGTGTTCCCAGCCATGAGCATACAGCGTGGGCCTCTGTTATAGCAATCTGTGCAGAAGGCTGGAGTTTCCTAAGGTTCGTGGAACACTCTTTTCCATTTCAGCATACACCCCAAGAGGGAATCCAGTTTGTTTGTACCTTTGTATCTTTTGCCCCTTTTGGCTCACAGCTACTGTTTCCTACTCTTCTTTCTTGTTGAACTCCCTGCTGTGTGTGCTTATCTGCTACCTTACCTCAGCACAGCCACCCAAACCCTACTTGGGCACCCTGTGCCACTCTTGACAGAGTTCCATTCCTGACAGTAATAGAGTATTTAGCATAGATTTGCTATGCTTTTGGACCATCAAGGCTCTGTGCGAGCGGATCCAATATCTATAGGTTTGTATTAAGACAATTTTCTTATTTTTATACAGTACATTGTTGCCTTGATTTTACCTCAGACGCAATTGTTGGCGTAGAGTTTTTGGCTTCATCCATACTTCTTTGATGAAGGTGTGACTATGAACTACCTTCATCATCCCACTGTTTTTTGGCTGCTCTCTATCCCATAGAAAATCCTACTGCCAACTGAACATTTTTGCCACAAGTGGAAGTCCACCCTTTGCAAATTTCTGGATTCGATACCCCACAGGGTCATTACCAGGTCTCTATAGTTTATCGAAATGTGTTGGACCATGTTGAATTCAAGCACACAACTCATTATATTGTGATCACTCAGAATAGAATTTATTATCTCAAATTTAGAGCAGATTTCCAGCATCCTTTTAAACACACAATTACATAGTCTATGCATGACGATTAGGTACTTCTTTTCCAAGTTATCCTTGTACCGAGGTCCCCGATTAGACTCTCATTTACCATTGCTAAGTCCCACTCCTTCAACATTGCTTTCCATTTGGAGCCGTCCTTCAGAGTTTGGGCCTTATGTTTTTTTATTAATATTCATACAGCGAGAGTTCAGATCCCCGCCATAATTATATGATCATTTCCCTCGATTAGCCCTGCCCCTAGTATCTCTGCAATATGCTCCCGAAATAGATCTATTTTAATCACCATCTGGTTTCAGTACAAGTTAATTACCAGGTTTTATTTTTATTAGTAATATCTATGATTACAGCTGAAATTCCCAGAAGAGTATTTGATGCATCAACTTACTTGATTATTTAGTTTCTTGTGGCAATCATCAAGCCTCCTGATGGCCTAGCCCCATCAGATGTGCTTATGTATTGTTGAACAATAGAAAACCCTTCCAACCAGATATCATATGTGAGCCAGGTTTCATGGAACAATATTATGTCATAAACGTCAAAAAGTATGTTCTCTGCCTCATGTTTCATAAAGCTATTGAACCCTTTCGTATTCCAGTCCAATAGTATAATTTCACTACTTGTTAGAGGCGCAGATTTAAATCACCCTTTCCCGCTAATACATTTTTCAAAAAATTCAATAGCCAACTAGAGATTCCCTGCTCATCTAACCGGTTTGGGGGCCCTTCTTGTTTTAACTGCAGCCCCATCATTTGCCATTCAAAGTCGGTGCCCTTTTTCATTCCTCTTTGACTTCCTCCTACTTCACATAGACTATTATTTGCTGTTTGTAATATTGATTAATCTCCTTTGTCTGAAAGTATAGTAAGCATCATAAATTTCAAGATCTCATCCGTCTCTTCAAAGATTGTTATTGTTACAAATGAGAACCTCCAATGGACTTCTACCAAGTTCAGGTGAGCCTTCAATGGAAAGCTCACACACGCTATGTCCTGTGAGGTGATTTTCTCCACGGTCAGAATTTTCCTGAGTAATTTTAGAATGTTTGCTCGATTTAAAGTAACAACTAATTTTATATCCGGGCAGATCTCAAAATAAAAAGTCCCAGACTCCTTTATTTCACTTACCTTAGGAGGTCCCTTCCCCGTTTGTTTAACAGCATGTTTTTTGCTGAATCGAATATTTCTGTCTGGATATCCATCACCCCTACATAAATCCTGATCTTCTAGCAGTCCAAACAACTTAGTCTATTCCTACTACACCCATCGACCACAGTTGCTTGGGGCTGTACCTTTCCTGTATTAGGATTCAGTTGGTCAATTGGAGGAATATGTTGGTCTTGTGCAACTTTGGGGTGGTCTAAATGGGTTACTGTTTTTGACATTTGGGATTGACTCTTCACCGGTATCTTTCTGCTGCCCTTGATTTTTTTTTTTTCTTTAAACTTTTATTTAATCAACTTGGCAATCCATTGAGGCAAAAACAAGACACAGAACTGAGCAAAAAAAGGTACATCAAGGCATCAGCCTGTGACTTATACAAAGCAGATGTCACAGTACAATGCAACATCATCACATAGAACATTTAGTGCGGATACATGAGAGAGGATTACGCCCAGGGTTTGAGAGGGGGTAAATCCCACACAGAGCTACTGAGGTGAGCGGGAGGGGGGCGGGGGAGGTTCCACTGCTGCCCTTGATTTTGAGGACCAAAGATATAAACCCACTGGTCTTCAGCTGCAGTTGGGTGGCGGGTGGGGGGGGGGTATAATTGCTTACGGATTGTGAAGTGGTCACCATACCTGTATCTCTAGATGTAGCTGTTACATCCTTTTGTTCGTCTGCCACTTGTGCATGCAGAACTTTACATGTTTTCTCCTTACATATTACATGACCAGCCACTGATTTCTAGGGACATCCAGTCTGTGTAGCAATAGTAGACCCAGTATGGCCACCACTTATTTCGCCCACCCATTTTTCAACACACTTGGGTACTGGCCTTATCTTGATCTCAGTTGGCGTCTGTTGCCGATCATGCACTACTACTGCACTCAATGGGGTCACTGTGTCTCTAGCAGATTTGCCATCTATATTAATTATGGGTTCTGACGGTACATTGCATCTATCTTAGTAACTTCTATGCTGTGAATTTGATCATTAGCTACACTCTTCGCCAACAGTTGTTGGCAGGCTGTAATTTGGCTTAAAAAGTTGACAGATTTATCCCCAACCAGGATCGCTTTCTTCATACGAAATATGTACGTTACGTAGGAATTCCCTCAAATCATTTCGTAGCTGATTCAACAGACCATTTTGAGATATTTTAAAATTATTTCTTTGGGAAATTTTTCCATTTGGACCCTTTCGCTGCGATCAATTCTTCCTTTTGTAACAACATTCTTTGAAGGTGTATCAGTTCCGTCATTGTCCACTTGTTTGTCACATTTGTTAGGGGCTATTGGTTCAGTTACCATAGCGCAGTAACTCAGTATGTCAATTTTGACGTTTAGTTCAGATAGAATAAGTGTGTGGGCCCTAACTTCATCCCTGATATCATCATATAACTCCACTGAGGCGCTTAAGATTGAGTTTACCGCTGAGATCGATGGAGATGTCAATTTAATAATATCATCTGCATCTTTAAGTGTATGGTGAAGTATCTTACAACTTCTAGGTTCAGGGCCTTGTTCTATATTGCTTGTAGAGAGATGTTCTAGTAGTTGCAACAGCGAGCCTGTAAATTGGTCACAATCCGACAGGACAGTCACACCATCTACCTCCTGAGCGACGTGTTATCTATGCTCGCTCCTATTCTGACTCCCGTCATTTTTTTATTCTTCATCCGAGCTAACACAACCCATTACCTCCACCCCTTCAAGCATACTGATATCAGTTAGGTTCATCAGATCTTTCATAACGAAAGTGGTGTGGGGTTCAGACCGTTGTATTTATGTGCTAGACCCAGCATATGGGTAAACATCTGTGATCCTTTCGCCCTGGGGGTTCCCTGCTAATATTGGGGGGTTCTCCATTGTGCTAGTTGACAACTGACCATCACAATCGGGTATCAGCCTTCCAAAATCAGTGCGACTAGTGCGTACCAGGTCTTCTTCCAACTGAAACTGGCACAGTAGAGCCTCTACTGACAGGGTTTCTTCAGCTGGTGTCTGGCACACAACTGTTTGGGTCCTTTTTTATTTTAGTTTGATGTTCATTTGCCCTTAAAGCAGGTGAAATCACTTGTGTGCCTTGATTCTTGCTTAGAGTTGCAGCAGGCAAACTTTTTTGTAAGTACATCTGATTTAATAACGCTCTAGAGTTATGTGTAATTACTTGAATCCCAATAAACAAACAGTTGTCAGCACCGCATGGTATAACTCTCCCAAGAGTATAATCCCTTTTCCGCTGGATAATAAGAGATTGGAAAACAATTCAGGCACAATTCAAACACAGATCAAACACAACTCCTTTCGGGGAGTTCATCAGCAGTTTCCTATGGAAATTTTACTTAAGATTTTCTCTCCCAGATAGTCTAAGTCATTCGTGGACGGCAGTCCCACAAAACGGTAATGCCTTTCTTAACTAGGAACTAGGCATATAAAGAGGCGCCTAGTACAAGAGCTCAAAGGCACACTGGCACGTAGACACTCTCACGGATCACTTAGTGATAATCAACAGTCAGCAATACAATAGTAAGACAATATGGGATGATTTCTCATTTGAGAGCTCAAAGGCCCATTGGCCCGCAGTCACACTCTAATTTCATAATCGTGCCAATGGAAATTAACTGAGATTTGTTTTACACTATAATTTAATCTTTTCAAAAGCTCAAAGGCACATCGGCCCACAGTCTCTTTCCAAATTCCAGATTCTAGTTTTCTAATTCAGCAAAAGAAATTCTGCTGCCACAATTGTTAAAGAGTGATTGAAACGCATGTCTTCGAGAGATCTCAAAGGCTGCAAAGCCTGCAGTCGCTCCCTTTTTGCCCAGTACTCAAATGCTCAAATGTTCCATTTGGGATTGGCAACATACGAATTCCTCCTTATTTGATGCAGAGCAAAGGAAACTTATCTTCTCACAGGACCACTGCAGAAAGTCTGGCCACAAAGCAGCAGCTCCTAGTCTTACCCAAATCTCCTTGGCAGCGTGGCAACGTTGTATTATCCGCCTGACACGAAAAGGGGTCGTTGGTGAAGCGAGGAGTAGCGAGGAAATGGTAGCACAAGTTTATTTATTTACATTTTTTTTTTGACACAGAGCGCCCTCAAAGAACACCCGGAATAGCCGAACACTCTATGCACTCTGCGCTAGTGCGGGGTGCTTTAGAGTTTGTTTTCCAGGACATCACGGAATAGAGGTATTAGAAAGACTCCGGCTCCAACAGTACACCGCAGTCCAGCAGCAATACGGAAGTGTTAAGCCCAAACACTCTATGCACTCTCCACCCGCTATGGATTTATTAAATGTAGTCACCAAAACAGTGCAGGATTCCCTACCCTATAAGTTACCTGCAAGTAAACAAAGAACCATTTTGTACCTGCCAAGAGTGAATTATTTCTCACCAGTGCACATTTTGTGGCCCCTTAGGTAATTCCTAGTGCACATTTACTCCATCCCATTTCTCTGGTTATGGGTGCTGAGTTTCTAAGGGTAACCGGGAGGACTGCCCACATGCAAATGGTGTTACAAGGACAAAACTGAGCTGTGGAATTTTTATGATCTGCTTCAAAATGAATATACAGTTTATTTGTCTCCTGCAAGATCCTGGTTCTCCGAGCTCTCAAATGTTTGCTCAATTGCGTTATACACAGATCCTGGCCAAATCATGATGTTCGCAAATCCAGGATAATCCATATTTTGGCTCCTTATTTGTGTGCATTATCTTAGCTAACAGGCCATTCATGGTAAAGTACACGTATTCCTTTTAATTCAGGTAGTCTTGCCTTCACCTGCCCTCCTGGTTGATACGTGCTTGGTACCAGAATATGTGCGAAAGCTATAGCCTACCAAGGCATTGCATAAACATTGTGTGTACTCACAAATTCTCTTCTTAGGTGGTCCTTCTTTATTAATTCCCCAGAATCAGACAGGGGAAGCTTTACTATGCTCTCAGCGAACACCCAGAACATCCTAGAAACACATGTGTACAGGTGCGTAATAAATGACTTATATCGTATCACTCAGTTTTCCCCCCCCCCATCTAGACTGTGCAGTGGAGCAACTATATTTCTTCATCTGAATGAACAAGTTGTTGGCTGCTTGTTGTGAGTATACCCTCCTCTGCAAACCAGCTCACACCAAAGAGGCAAGGTTTAAATATTTGAATGGCAGGTTACTAGCTGCCGTTCTGTCTCTGCTACAAGGTTCCCGTCTGCTTCCGACCAGCGTTTTTTTTTCTATTTCAACAAGAGGGTCAAGGAGAAAACACTATTACATGTCAGTAATTTCGCTTAATGGGCAGAGCACTTGCCCCAGGACCAGCACATCACACATTTGATTACTGGCGGGGTGGATAATTTAAATAATGAAAATGCCTATGACAATTTCGTTTTTGTCTTGCCTAAGTAGTCTTTTGGTGAATGGTTTTGAGCAATTATGTTGATCAAAACCCCATGTTTAATTTTTCAGCAATGCTGGTCAGATGTAAATTGTCCTATCATGATGCCCCCAGGAGCTGTCTTATATTGTATCTGTTCACTGCAGAGGGCAAGAGAAATAGTGCATTTGCACCTCAAGAATTTGTGTTGCTTTGCCATAAAACCTGTCAGTGTTTTGGGAGGATCGAGCAGCTGTTGTGGATGTCTCCATTAGGTGGCCGCTATCACTGAATGTCTCGAGTGACAATGCAGGTTCACGAGAAAACTGTTCTTAACATCCCTTTTTGAAGGGATTTGATCTTTTTGACCCACCCAGCTTTATTATTGCATACCCCATAACATTTTGGACACAACCTACTAGAGACCTTGGAATTCTTTAGTAGGGATCTAAAGAATCTGCATACTTGTCCAGGGCCGGTCACAGTGCCCTTGTTTTTCTGTCACTTAACAGATTTTGCAATGCCTTTTTGATAATCTTCCTGTCTTGCCTTATTTCTCTGTAAAACTGTTCTTAACATCCCTTTTTGAAGGGATTTGATCTTTTTGACCCACCCAGCTTTATTATTGCATACCCCATAACATTTTGGACACAACCTACTAGCGACCTTGGAATTCTTTAGTAGGGATCTAAAGAATCTGCATACTTGTCCAGGGCCGGTCACAGTGCCCTTGTTTTTCTGTCACTTAACAGATTTTGCAATGCCTTTTTGATAATCTTCCTGTCTTGCCTTATTTCTCCACCTGTGAGTAGGTTCTATATCCACCATTGCGTTTTCCAAAGTTCATACACTCATGAAGTTCTTGCATGAGTTTTCTTTCAGTAGAATAGAAAGTCCAGGGTTTCTCCTCAAAGTATTGTTCTCTCTAGTTTCGCCATTGTACATGACCTGTAAAAAGGGGATCATTTTCTCAGACTTAGATTTTGGTTTGTCTATTCTGTAGGGGAGATTGACTCTGTGGACATCCAATATAATTTTCTCCATATCTCATTCCGGCTGGGTGAATCAGCACCACATTTTCTATTTTCATAGGTGGCCAATTCTACCAATCTAAAATCCTTCCCTTTGGTCAGAATGCAACACAATGAGTCATTGCCGAGCCCCTTATTAGATTGGCAGTCCACTAGACCACAGACTATGCATGGTTATCCATGTTCTGACCAGGGCTAAAAAAAATGATGGTGCAAGCTACTAGGCAGATTTAAGTCACTTCCCCCCCTGGGATGGATATCGCTACCGTTTATGCACACAGAACACCATTGTGTACTTCCCAAGAGCGAATTATCACTCAGAATTGATTTTCTCGACGTTTCATAGAGTACAGATATTATGGAGCCTGTATATTTTTTGGTGGTACTCATTGAATCAAAGAAAATTATGCTTCTCTTTTGGAATCCTGATCATTTTTGGTAGCTCATTTTTTGACTGGGCCATTATATTCAACTTTCAATGTAGACTTGCACCTGAGTTTGTGGTTCCATAGGACCCAGTGCTCCAAGACAACCTTATTCCAAAGATTGTTAGAGCAAGGCTCGGAATGAGTGAATCCCCGATCAACGCGTCATCCTACTGGAAACCTCACAGTGTAGAATAGGAGGAGGGCTATTTTTGTAGAGATTCTGAACGGCATTGGGAACAAGGGGTTGGCAAGTAGGATTTAGTCCTCTGCAGAAGACTGCTAAATTAAGCAAGTTTACCGGGAAACTAAGAATGAGAAAGCAACACTGCTGTATGTTCATTTGAAGTCCCCATAATCCCCAATATCTTAATTTATTGGTTCCTTAGAATGCTCTCCTACGATGGGCATGCCACTTCAGAAGAGGAGGCAAGATGCAACAGAAATGGCTAATAAGATGTTTTTAAGTGGGTGCAGGAATTAAAAGGGAACTTGGGGAAGACTGTCTTGATTTGTTAGCAAGATTGAGCAAAACTGATGTGCATTAACGAGCATCAGATGCTGTAATACTCTCTTTGTGATGAAGCTGGGTAGACCAAGAATTCTAGAGAATAAGGGTTTGAATAGTAAACCCACATTTTTGCAGGATACCCATTTAAAGGTTTGCGACAAAGTGTTTAAATGTTTCTTGTGTATACCAATATCTTTCAGACATCTGCTACTTTTGTGCCAATTTGCAACTTCTCTGCCTTCAAAGCTCAATACTTAACATTTTCATTTGTGAATTGTTTGATCTGCAAGTAACTTTCCCAAAGCCTTATTGGAGTATGTTATGTTTCTAGAGCAATGCCTCTGAGCTTTTATCCTGAATTCTCCTTCATCCATGTAAAAATGTATTGTAGGATCAGACGGGGGTGTCCCATTTTTGCCAAATTTCGGTGGCTTGTAGTGCTTTGCAAGACCCGCTCACTTCTTTCACACTAATTTCCATAATGATTGTTTAGGAGGGGACAGTCCCAGTTTCCACAAGATGGTATTTTGTTCCAACAACTTTCTACAAAATAGTAAAGAGGTTCCACTATTTTCAATCGACGTTTGAAGCTACTTTAATATCGGAGCATGTCCCTGATATAGGGTGACTACAAGTCAGGTTAAGGCTGCAGGCTTGCATTGTGTGAGGAACATGCCGTGTAAATGTAGCCATCTTGTGCTGTTGCCAGAAGAGGACATGAGCTAAGGGAAGGAAGAGGGAGGAACTGATGAAAAAATGGGTGGAAAAAGGTTGGCATATAAATGGCGGGAGTAGCTGTATATTCAAAAGAGGAGACGAGGGGAATGGGCTGAAGGGGTGATGCAAAGAGTGATAGAAAATGAATGGTGACTCATTTTACCAATGTCTTTTCCATCATGCTGCTCTCAGAATATTTCATTAGCGCTCTTAAGTACTCCATAAAGAAAGATGCCCTAACTTCCTGAAAAATATGAATTTACTGATATTGCTCCTGAAATGGACATAAAGACCCTAAATATCCAGTGAAATGCTCTATATATACTTCCAATCTAGTTAGAATTAAAATAAAACGCTGATATAGCAGTTCTTCTATCTGTAGTGTTTGACACTTTATTCTGTCATATGCATTTTCCAGTGATCTGCCTTTTATGTCCTCATATCTATCATGGCTTTACAAAATAGTCCCTTTTTTGTTCCTATAATATGGTCACCCTATCCCATTGCCGCACATGCCACACAATGGAAGATTGAAACCCAGGTATGTGTATATAGATGACATCCATTTTATTTCTGTTCTGCAGCAAGTACTAATCCTTTCTTCATTACAAAATAGCTTTGAGAGAGAGCAGACCAACACATGGGTGTTACAAAACTTTCAGAACTACCTCGAATCTTAAAACAAAGCAGGCGGAGACAGATTTTCAGTTGAAGCATAAGCACACAAGATTTAGCACCAGTTACTGCCTGGCAGCCGCTGTTGGCCTCCAACACTCCAAAGTGTGCCAACATGACCAGGAGTTTTTAATTCTTGCGAAAGTGTCAGCCCTGCAAATTAATGGCTCCACTCCTACTCAGGTTTACGCTGCTTTTAGCAAGCTCACTGTTGTGCCGCCCAGTGTTTTGAACAATTTATTGCAGGAGAGATCTTATAGTGCTGAGAGTGATATGGACCAGATGTTTTAACAGGGGTCAATGCAGGCTGTTTTATGTGGAATCGGCAATGGTTTCTTTCAGCACAAGGAGTTGGGTTTCTTTCAGCACAAGGAGTTTGGTATCACCAGCTTCAAAATTGTGTGTCCAAAAGTCCTCGCTAGTACAATTTCAAGCATATGTTTGAACTTTAGGCTGAGGAACTTCTAAAAAAAATTGAAATAAAGTTAGCTGCTCATTATGGTCCCAATCAGGATTTATGGAGACATTTAGATTGAATGGGAGCTGGATAATCCCACATGCTTTGGCTTCCAAAGAACCCTGGTTGTATGTCATACTTAAAATTGAGAAGTGGAAAAAACAAGGCCACCAATGGTTGGAGTTCTGTAAAAATTGCTAAGCATCATCACATTTTGTTTAAGAGCTAAGTAGTTTGTTGGTCCCTGCTCGTCCATGTAATCCTAACTGTATTCTGTACTTTTTTTATTATCCTGCTGTTTCATTATCGTAAATCTATTTGCTTGTATATTCAGCAATGGGCATTAATTAGCCTTTCTGTAACTTTCTATTACATGGGAATGAGAGGTTACTGAAATGGGGGCAATTTATTTTGAAGCACAACCAAGTGGAATTGCCACAAGCTGTTTACAGGGCGTTTAAATGTGCAATTTAGCAGCTCAGGGATCAACCATTGACGTTGATTAGAAATGTGTGTACAGTCCTTTTATCTCTAACTTCATTGGCAAAGCTCAGCTTCCGTCCGCATGTGTTTTCACTTAGCTCGTGCCGTGTGCTTGCACGTGCACAGGTTTTATCTCGGAGATTAAAGTAAGCAGGAGAGTTCATAGGGCATGACAGCAAGGCGTGACGCAGCTAACTATCAGCGTGTGTGCACTGCTAAGCCGTGAGGTATATAGGCTAGTCGAGAGAAATTTGACCTCTAACCTGAGCATGTCTGTGTGGTCACAGGCATGCTGGCTGGCATGAAGCCTCATTTAGCACCATCATCCTTTAGTTTTTTTCTTCTCTTCTCTAATACAACAGGAAACTTATTTTCCCTGTATTATTATAATAGTTTAAAAAGCACACATGCTTTTATTACAGAATAACTACTGTGCCTGGGCAGTATGTTCTTCTGTTTCATGGTAAATCTGGGCAGGAAAGGAATTGCACACAGTACCTTTGTGTACAGTTAGTTGGTATGTTTTACACAAGATTATTACAGTTCTGCCTGACACTGATCCGTGGGGGTTTTGGGGGCACCAGAGCCCCTCCACCCCCAGTCTACAGCAGATTCTTGTTTGTACTCCCTTTTCTGGATTGTTTCACATTGGATTCTGCCACACTCCAGCAGTGGTGCGCCACAGCCTGTTTGTTCTTCTTGCTGATGGATAAAATCGATCAGCTGTGATTATTGGATACCGAGGCTTGAGCCTTATCACTCCATCTTCTCTGGTTGAGTATGTAGTCGTGGGTTGGGTTTCTACATGGTCTGTGTGGACTTGTCACAGTAGGGCTGTGTTCATTGTGTCTTCGCCATGATGGGCTGCGGGTAGCAGTCAAAAGGGTTTGTAGTGCGTCTTCTGATCAGAGGGTTCGGGTTCTGATCCAATCCTTGGCAGAAGTTCTTGCTCAGTTTTGCTAGATGTTGGTCCATATCTCGATGTCCAGTTCTCTGTGAAGATCCGCTATCCTTGTGAAGAGTGGGGCTCCAGATGCTATCCGCAGGGCCTTGTTCTGGACTATGTGAAGACTCTTCCAGTGATGCTCATGGCCGGTCATTTATGCTGGGGAGGCATGCTTCAGGGTAGGTCTGATGATCGCCTTGTAGACGTTGATCTTGTCCGGAGGGCCACGGACCTAGTCTTCAGGAGTGGTACAGCACTGCAACCTTTCCTGATGCCTTCTACTCAGTATTCTCGATATGGCTTCTCCAGTTGAGTTTGCTGTCCAGGGTCACGCAAGGTAGCGACTGCTGCTCTCCCACTTGATGGACTCCCTGTTGAGGCTGGTGTGTGGGTGCTCCTTGATATTCTTTCTGGTGAACAGCAGGGAAGTTGTCTTGCTGGTGTCGAGTTCTATCCGCCAATCGCTGTACCACGTCGATAATCCAGAGAGCAGGCTGATGGGGCGGTAGTTTGTAGGATGCCTCAGTGGTTTGCCTGCCTTTGGGAAAACGATGACCCTGCGCAACAGCCTTTGGGCGGAACTGGCTTTAGACCCCGCCCCCCCCCCACTCACCCCAACTCGAAATTTTAGGTTAGGTTGTCTTGACCTGGCTGACCTACAAAGCCTTGGCAGCACAGGACACAGGCAATAAACGGCGCAAAGGCCCGGCCTAGTGTAACGTGTTTCCCAGTTAGCAACTGCATTCGTATGTCCACATTTTTAGGCAATTGAAATCATGATGGGTCATGATTGCATGCCAGGCGGGTGATTGGAAATGTGGGAAGGGGCAGCAGTCGGGACACAGCTCATTCTCACAGCAGTCCTTGAGTGTCTGGGTTCAGTCGTGAAGGAGGGAATTAACTGTTTTAACATGGAAGCTTCACCAGAATAGCCCCATTAACGTCTTTACAAATGTAGATGCCCCTGCACGAGTACGTTTGCCTCCAACATTTGAATGGGGAGCTCCCCTGAAATGTTTCCTTTTTGTATTTGTTTATTTATATTGCGCAGCCTGCACACGGGCATCAGGGCGCATGTTTAGAAAGTTGGTTACAGTAAAGTGTTACAGAAGGCAGTTACAGATTACAAATTATATATACAGTGGTGGTTCTGGATTTCATCTACATTCTCCTCTGCCCTTACCACCCCACAAACACCACTGAAGACTGCCAACACCGTAATCCTGAAGTGGAAGACACTTCTTTGCTAGTAGAGCTGCAAGTTGAGAGTAATGTCCCGTAAAGAAGTACTCCACAGCCAGGAATACTATAAAAAGGAGTATTGTTCTTTACTCTGTTTCTGGCTCCAATTGTCATTCAAAAACGGACTTCAGCCTCGTAGGAAAACGTTCAGGTCCTTTGGGGGGGGGGGGGGGGAGGGGGTGGAGGGGGGGGGTTGGGGAACAAGGGACCAGAAGAGTTGGAGATGTAATCCGAAAAAGCTTTGGCAAAGCCAGCAGTTTGGCTTTTCGTAAAGGAACGCTTTTGGTAACAAATGCCTAACAAGAGCCCAGGGAGACAGCCTGCATTGTTACTGGAGAGAGTGCAGTGTCCATGCACTCCCCATGCCCCAAACCACCTTGATGCCCTTCACTGTCTGTGTACATTATCTGTTGCAGGTCACATCGCATATATCTGTTGCAATATTTGTGGCTTTATCTGGTAACACATGGTCACCAATAAGGTGTAATGGTGGTACTAAAGTGCCAGCTCTGAGTCAAAAGGAATGGTGGCCCTAAAGGAGGCCTCAACATGTTACTTATTACTAGCCATTGGCAATTGAGACTTGGCAAATGAGAAATAGTGCATGTGGAAAATACGAGATGGGGGGCAGTGGCTTTTTATGCCTGTCTTGTAGCTTGCAACTTGAACATTTTACCCCTCCTCTAAAGCGCTTCCAGTGACCAAAAACTATACAGCTTCACTGTTGGCACCTAAGTCCCATATCCGAACAAAAATGTCTTCTGTGAGCCAATTTTATTTTGCTGCAGTTGGTGGTGTTAAAGCGCCCCTGAGGACTGGAGGTATCTTTTTAGGCGAGTAAAATATATTTGAAGTCTAAAACATACATTTTTGATAACCATACGTTGTACCTAATATTTCTTGCAAATTAAAAGATGTATTTTTACTGAAAATTCCTTCCTCTTCAGACCAGGCAAGAATAATATTAAAGTTCCTATCTGTAGCCCATCTGTTTGGTACCACTGCACCAAATATATCCATGGAGCTACACTGTGTGGGAAGGGGACGCCTGAGACAGGCTCCTATGTGCCTGTTTTTTTATGTTGGAAGTATTTGTATTGCTTTATTTTTTGTTGGTACTATTTGCCAGTTTTTAGGGTGCTAAAAATGCTGATAATGCTGCTTATCTGCAGGGCTGGCGCTACATAGAAGTCAAAACTAGCACTCCACCTAAGAAAAATCTACTGAGGACACTAAAGCGCCACGTTTGAGCCTTAACTAATGGTGGTTCCAAAGCCAAAACAAAGTATTCTGAGGAAAACTGAAGACTTTTTTTTTTTTTTCCTCTCCACGATATCTGTCCCATAGACACGAAACCAATATTTCTGGCATCTAGCACTTGAGCCAAAAACAAAATTGCTATGTGTAATGTCAGCAGATTATCAGATAAGTTACAAAAATTGACAATTGACTAGAGCAAATGCTAGTTTTTTAATGTCATTTTTGGAGGTCCGTATAGATTTGTACAATGCCCATGGAATTTGCAATGTTTTGCTGACGAGGGTTTAGTCAATCGAAGTACTGGGATCTGTAGAATAACTCCAAGGATGTCTGTTGCAAATGAAATGCTTGCTGTGCCAGTTGTGCATTTCTGCATACTTCCCTTTTTTTTTTTTAATAAAACCTTTATTTTTGAATGGTTCACATAAAATTCAGAATACATAGAGTACACAGCAGCCCAAATAAAAGTAATTACACACACTTTAGACAAAACAGTTATTCAGGGAGGTCATGCAAAGACACCCTTTCCCCCTCAGTTTATGTAATTGAAAAAGCTAACATCCGGAACAAACTATTCCAACCCCCTGCAGCCCTACGTAGCGAGGCAACTTCCAGCCGCCTCTCCCCCAATTACAACACAATTACTAATTGCACTCCTCGACAGCAACAGGGTGCGCACTGCGTCCCATATGTCACCAGGCCTAGATCTAATAGTCTGCATCCTACAGTATGCCTGTTGGATATCGCAGCACCACGCCAGGTTCTTCAGCCACTTTGCCGCTGCTGGAGCCACCGGGCATGACCAGAGCATTAAGATGCAATTGTTGATTGCCACCTTTCTAGTATTTAAATGCATATATTTCCATCTCTCATCCCCTAGGTCACTGCCAATATCATCTGCCCACTTTGACCTGCTGGCCGGCGCCTCCCTGGGAGCTGAGTCTCACAGCAGCCGATAAATTGTTGAAACTACTCCCTTAGCATTGGCAGAGTTAACCAGGAAATTCAAGAGGGGAAATGTCTGTGGCTCCATGGGAAAAGATACCGTCCAGGCACTAAATGCCTCGCCGATTCTAAAAATAATTGAAACGCCAACCCAAATTCATCGCCTAGCTTGGCCCTGACTTGCCCCCAAGAAACAAACTGCCCTTCTGAATAATAATCAAACCTATTATTTACCCCAAAATGAGACCACTCCTTCTTGATCCTACTGTCGCACTATACGAGACCCTGAGTTCAAGGGTATAGGGAAGAGCCACCTGCATTCTGTGTCACAACCTGTGCCATGCATGGACTGTGTATGCCGCTGGGTCGAAAGGGCACCTATCGTTGATCTGTCTAGAAAGCAAGGTGCTCTGCAGGGAATTTGGTCCAATTTGGTGCGAACGACACCTGCGTGGCCAGGTAATACAGTTCCAAATCGGACACTAAGACCCCCTTGCTCCCATGTCCCAGTAAGCGTTTCCCATTTGACTCTGGGAGCCCTTGGGACCCACACCAGCATAATCATTAGCGACCTCAGAGTTGCTAAAAATTGGGCTACAGGCCACACCCGGACATTCAAAAATAAGTACAAAAGCTTAGGCAGGACAATCATTTTTATTATCGCTACCTTACCCATAAATCAGTTTGGGAATGATATCCACTGGTCAGCCTTACTCCGAAGCTTCTCCAGATACGCCCCATGATTTTATTGAAGTAGTGCGACGTGACTTCTGATCACGTGTATAGCTAAATACTTTGTTGAAACTTGCTCCCAACAAAACCTCCCCGCACTCGGGAGCTGAAAAGTAGTCTCATTCAATGGGAACATGATTAACTTAGCCCAATTAACCTGTAGCCCATATACTCCACCAAAAGCCTCTTTTTCCTGCAAAAGAGGCTGTAGATTTCTACCCGGGTCCTTAATATACAAGATGACATCATCCACATAGAGTGAGATCAATTCCCTGCAGAGTACCCCCCAAAAAGACCAATTCTCGTGGTCGCCCCAGAATACAGGACCTTAAGACCTGCTAGGAAGCACAACGGTGTTCCAATCCTCTCTAGCAAGCCGACATATAATCCCAGGCGAATCAAATGCTTTCTCGAAATCCAGAAGCTCCCCGATCGCCTGCACAGAGGCATCAATCTGCACCAGCACCCAGGACAGCCTCTACAGGTTGAGGGCCGTGGATCATCCTGGAATAAAACAGGCCTGTTGGAAATTCACGAGAGAAGAGAGGAAGAGAAGTAATCTATTAGCTAATATTTTAGAGAATATTTTTGCGTCCATTTTGATGAGGGATATTGGCCTGTAGGAAGCACAATATCGGGCTTTAATATCAAAGTTATTATTCCCTCCTGCATTATAGGAAGTAGAGATCCCAATTGGAGGCCCTCTTGCCAGACCTGGAGCGGGTACTTTGCCACTTTAGGGCCGAATTGAGGTGATCCGGCCTGACCAAGGTGCCTTGGAGGTCGGGAGATCTTTAATTGCTTTTGTGATATCCTCAACAGTTATAGGCGAACTTAACACTTCACTCGCTTGCCGGCTCAACTTGCCCAACACGTCCTCCTCTACAAAATGCTGCATGTTACCGGGGTCTGCCCTGTCTCTAGCGTCATACAGGTTCCTGTAAAACTCGCAGAATTCTACTAGTATTAAACCATGCTCCGAAACCAGAGTGCCATCCACACACCTAATCGCTGGAATATCCGTCTGACCCGTGGTGCCCCTCCCCCAACTCAGCCAAGTACCTACCCAGCATTCCTTCCTCCCCATACCTGCGGGCCACCCGTGGGGTTACAAGAAAGTGCACCTCCCTATCTGCCTCCTCCCGAAAGCGGTCTAGGGCGGAGCGGGCCGACGCCAGAGATCCATCGGAGGAGCACACCCCCGTCCCCAGACTGCAAACCTTTAAGTTCAACCTCCACTTCGACCAGCCTCCTGCGTACCGCCTTGAGCACCCCGTTTTCGATCGAACTACAGCGCCTCCTTAGGTTCACCTTGAACGCCTCCCAGAGGATTCCAGCCAAAGCCACAGTTCCTACATTACACACAAAGAATGATGCTATAATCTCTTGCACTTCACTTCAATACACCACATCCAATAATGCTTGGCTCTTGAAGCACCAATGTGGCCGGGCCACCATTAGGTTCTCTAGCCGAAGCTGCCACACAATCGGGGAATTATCAGACAGTCTCCTTGGCAGCATAATACAATTATCAGTACTTTGAAACCAGTGCCGGCCCTACCAATATGTAGCTGATGCGAGATCTCACGTTGTGCACAGAGGAGTAGACCGAATAGTCCCGCTCACCAGGGTGTAGTGTCCTCCACAGGTCCACCAACCCAAGGTCCTACACCCCCCCACCCCCCTAATATTGCTCTAGTGGTCCAAGGTAATGGTCTTGCACCCACTGTGGATCTATTCTGTTCTGCATGCGGGATTGCATTAAAATCCCCCCTTCTATTTGTTGAGTAGGTGAATATTCCATACACTGAACCCAGAGGGAGTCCTAAAACCCGACATCGTCAACATTCTGGCCATATATATTAATCAAAGTGACTAGGTTCCTGGCCAGCGTCCCAGGCACTATTACAAACCTCCCTTCAGGGTCCCTTTCTTGATGCAACAGCCTGAACCCCAATGACTTGTGAATAATAATTGATACACCACGTGATTAGGAAGAATAGGATGTGTAAAACCAGGCATCACCCCAGGACTTTGGTAGCCCATCTTTCAGCTTCCCCACCAGGAGTCTTTCCTGAAGAAACATAACCTTAGCACCGTGGCGCTCCCCATATGCTACAATTTTGCGCATTTTAGTGTGGTTATTCAGTCTTCGCACATTCCAGCTAAGAAGCACATCACTCTTGTGTCGGACCCCTAACCATCATAGCGTAGTCTTCACTTGCATGCCCCTCCAAGTTTGACATAAACTAAAAATAGACTTGTGTACCCTGCACAGCTTTCAAAGATCACGTGAACCAATTTTACCTCAATAGAACATGCCCCAACTGTCCCCCCCACCAATCTCCCCTCTCAAACTCTGAACCCCTACCCACCCCTCTCCCTTAACATGTACCCCCCCACCACCCTACCAACAGTGACAGCCACCCTCCTTTCCTACCATAACTCAACAACTCCCCCCAACCTGGGTGCCTACCCGGGGGCACTGGTCTCAGCAACTTCGATGGCCCATCCACTTTGAGCAACACCCCCAAGGAGAAGGAGGCCTGATATACCATGATAAATAGCAACTAGCCCGTTTCCTTACAAAACCACACAACCAAAGAAGTAATGCAGGTGCTGTTCCAAATGCCACATTTCCATCATCAAACCCTCTGCCAGCCCGCACATGTAGTAGATCAATTTAAGTCATGACCGCAGCCATATACCGTCTGGAAATACCTTCCATATAATACTGCGTTCACTTAGAATCCCCACCCCCCCTCTTTCCCCTCAAGCCTTAGGCAAGGTCTCAATAAAGGCAGTCACTTCAGCCGTATGTTCTCATGAATAACTTGCAGTTTAGAGGGATATAGCATTGCATATTGCATCCCCCTTTCCATCAGCAAATGCTTTGCAGCAAAAAAAGTTAGTTGAGCCTGTTGCACAGATGCAATGAAATCCTGATAGAATGACGCTCTGGTCTTCTTATAGTGCACATCTCCAAGTTCACATCCCCTGCGCAGAATGGCATCCCGGTCCCGATAATTCAGCAAACTTGCAATGACCGGATGCAGATTCTGTCCCAGCCTAGGCTTCTGCACTGACACTCGATGTGTCCTCTCGACCAGAAATTGTGGAGACAACAGGGTTCTCGGAGGAACTCTTTGATAAAGGTTTTCATGAACAGTTCCATATTTTGTGCTGGTACCGAAACCAGCGATTCCCACCGCTCTGTTGTCACCCCGGGACCACGCTTCCAAATCCTCATTCTTGTCCCGGATTTCTTTCACCTACTTCTGCAGCCTGTGCATGCCTGGGTTACTTCGCTGCTTGTGTCTTCAGCACCCGCACCCTGTGCTTCGCTTCGCGGGGGCGACTGCTCTCCTTCTTGACCGTCTCCTACCTGTGGTCCATCTATTCCATACTATCGAGTTTAGTGTTCACAGATGCAAAGCCGCTTTTCATTTCAGCCAGTATCCAGCTCTGATCCGAAGACTGATTCGTTGACCGCCCAGGGTAGCTGGGCCGAACCAGACAACCCCACCTTCTCCTGCCCGGTCGACCTAGAAGCACCCATAGTGCCCTTGCACACACAAAGCCAGTCCCTCCTTCTGCGTGAACTGCAGGCGGCCCTGCTTCTTATTCCCCTTGGCCATCCAACAGCAGCTAGCAGAACCTCACAGTTTATGCCCGTTTCCTCAGCACAACCTCACCCAACCGTCCTTCAGCTGGGGGGGGGAGCACTCCAGAGCCACCCCACATCGGCAGTCGACTCTGTTCAGCTGTCTCCCCCCCCCCCAGAAGATTTCACTTAGTCCCATTCAACAACACTGCCTGGGGCTCTACTACCAGAAAGCCTTGGGTCTCCAGGCCATTCCCTAGGCCATCAACATCAGCTTCATGTCTGGGCCCCGCTTCACCACTCTCCAGCCAGCAATCCGATACATTCGCCTCAGCCTCCTGGAGCTTCACATGGGCCTAAGCGCCCCTAAGCTACTCGGCCCACTGGTCCACCTTTTGCCCCTTTGCCCCACGAGGATCCTCGTAGGATACCCCCAGCTGGTAGGATCGTTCTACTGCACCCCAGTGCAGCAGTCCCTGTGCTCGTTGAAAACAGTGGCGCCGGAGATATGGTAAGGCTATCTCACCTATCAATGCAAATTGTTCAGCTCTAGGTCCCGCCTCTAGTGTAGCACGGGCTCAGTTTGCAGCAAACCCCTGGGTCCTCTATGGTTTCACAGCCCGCCCAAGCTCAGAACCTCTGCTTTGACTTTTGCTGGGGATTCACTACTCCATAGCAGCTGTGAGTCTGCTCCAGGGATAGGGGCCCACAAGGCTGCTTCAAGGCCACACACCAGTGTCCACGTCCGCAAGCCTCACCGCTCTCTCCCTCTTCCTCCCCCAGCCTGGCGTATACACAAAGAACTATGCTGCCAACGCCCTGAGGGGGAGGCACGCCCACCATGACCGGCTCCTCCCAGACAGTCTCTGCACTCCAGGGTTCAACTGGTCCTGCTGCTCTGTCTCTGAGTGTGCAGCAGCTCGGCGGAGTTGCACTCTGAGATGCCGCAGCCACCAGGGCCACTGACCACAGCCACTGGCCCTCGCTCCTCCCTCAGCATTGCAACACACCGTTGATGTTCCCTCGTCGTGGCGCAGGGGGACCCAGTTTGCTGGGCTGGATCTCGGTAAGGGTGTGCTCGTCGGCTCTCAAACTTGAACAGCAGGAGCCTTCTTGTTATCCGCACATTTCCTGCTGATTGGAGCACCCACTGCAGGGTCATTGCAAACCCTGGCCGCCTCCTCCCGGTCCTCACTTACGGAGCCCAGTGAGCAGTGGCCATCTTGGTCGCAAGCACTCACGCACCCCCTTCACATTCCCCCGTAAATGGAATTTAAGGGTAATGTTATAATTCTACTGTGGCGATTTCATTACCCACATAAACAAAAGGTGAATGGAGATCCACCAAAACATTGGAATAGCATCTGGCAATTATTGCTCTTTGCAGATAACGTGATTTTAATATCCCAATCCATGTGGGCTTACAGTGGCTACTTGATAGCCTCGCTTTAGATCTAAAGGAAGGGGATTGAATGTTCACATCTCAAAAATAAACGCAATGGCCCTATCTGTAAAATGTCTTCCTAGATGCTTTCATAGCACTTATATAATCAATAATATCAACATAGAAGATATTGACAGATATGTCTACCTGGGAATTGCCATATGCAAAACTGGCAAGTGGGTTGCCAAGATGGATAAAAGTGCCATCGCTTTAGCAAGAAGGGGCAATGTGGGGACTCATTTTCTGAAACAATAGGAGGAACAACCGATTTCACATGCAATGGACAAATACAAAAAGCAGGCAATTACTGCTACATCCTATGATAGTATACTTTGGGTCAATTGCATTGCAATGTAATGTGGGATGTCCAAGCCCTGCAATATTACTGTGCATTGCTTGCAGCAGAAACATCATAATGGCCGCCGGAAAGCATGCTGCTCGCTAAAAATCACCAGAAAGTGCACAGTAAAAATCTGAAAAATAGGCTGCCATCCACTTTTGCCTATGTCAGTGGTAACACAGGAGACCACTGCCAAAACCCAATCACTTGGCTACCCACAGAGCAAAATCATTGCAAGAGAAACAGAGAGCTGTGTTAAAAATCAGTTTTTCTTGGTTGTCAAATTTGCAAAAATCATGGCTCACAAACCACCCAAAAGACCCCAACCTCCTTGTGGGGCTTTGAACATCATTCTATTCCAAGAATCCACATAAATACAATGTCCACAGAAGTACACTTATCAGAGGAAAATCCACATTGATTGCTGAAGGAAATCTGTCAAAAATGGGTGTAGTACCATTACTCACCTCTGTCAGAAGCCGGCGATTTAAAACCTAGCATGTGTAAAGTTGAACATTGAACTCAAACTATGCTAAAGAAGAGATTTCCATCAAAATGCCATATGCGAGTGCCACACATTGATTTTCATGTTGAAAAAGGACTGGAAGTAAAGATGGGTTTGCTTATTTTAAATTTATAAATGTATTTTTTTCACAAGGAACTATGTTACAATTGACCAGAAGGTAACCTGATTCAGTTAAAACTTCCAGTTAATAGAACACAGCAAAAGCAGAGAGAGGAAAGAGACACACAACAAAAGAGCTTTCACTACTTAGTGTTCGAAGTATTGTATTGGCTAGATAACTTCTGCCCAAAATTTCATCCTGATATGAACACTTGCCTTCAAATATCATTTACTAAGGACCGCTCTAGCAAAGATTGAAGTTGGACTAAAAATCGCATCATTGCTATCAACAGCGATTTGGATTCTGTGATGTGTAATTGTCTCCACCAATCTTCTTGATTATATGTCTGGTATTGGATCATCTCTCTCCTAAAACAGTTTTCTCGTTTGTCTTTAGTTTAGGACAACTGAGCACAAGATGTTTTAGGTTTTCTTCTTCCACCTCACAGAATCTGCACTTTGATTTTGTTGCTGAGATTTGATGTCTATTTCTCAGAATTTCCTTAGTTTCAAAGATATTTAGTCGAAATTTTAGATATAGCCTTCTTAGGCGTTTGCAGGGTGCAATGTTCAAGTATTTTTGCAAGGTGGAGTGCTTTTTAACTTCTGGAGGAGAGTTTTGCAGAGATTTATGATTAGATCTTCTCTCTCCAATATTGATCCAGTCGAGGTCTAATAATTTTCTTTTTACTGCATCTGGATTATGCCATCGTGTATTTTCATCAGTTTTCAGCTGTTTCAGCAGTTCTTTGCAATGATATTTTCACTCAGCTAGCGCTGAGTTTTTCCTTGTATCATTGTCCATTAAAATTTCCACAGGAGGTAGATTTGCTTCTGCAAGGGTTTTTCTGAATAACACCAGTTTATTCCAGGATATTCTCGCATTTAATGTAGAAATCCCCATTTCATATAGAATGCAAGCAGTCGGTGTACTTTGCGGAATCTGCAATATCTTCTTCCAAAACAGGCATTCACATCTCGTCCATATCATTGCATCACATCCAAACATATTCTCCGCTCCGTATGTTAAAATCGGAGTTGATTTTACTTTCGTAAATTCTTTTTACAGCCAGACACAAGTATTTACCATACTTTTTTTGTATTATAGTGCCCAGCGTTGTTAGTTGTTTGCAAGAGCTTAGAAGTTTTCTTTTCATTGGTTCATCACACATACTGGAATTGGTGATTGTTCCAAGGTATCTCGTTTGATGGACCTTATTCAATTTCTTTGACCCAAGAGCCCAATTTAGTCTTTGATTACTTTTCGTCCTTCCCCTTTTACTTTCTAGAACAAGGATTTCAGACTTTGTCACATTTATCTCTAAACCCAGATCTTTTGTAAAGGCTTCCAACGCTGATAATTTTCTTTGTAAACCAATGGGTGTACAGTCCAGGATGACCATATCATCCGCATATAATATGTGGTGTACCTGCACTCCGTTTATCAACGGAGGAAACAAAACCACTTTTGTCAGGGCTGCTCCAACTTCTAAAATATAGAAGTTAAAGAGCATTGCTCCAAGGGGGCAGCCTTGCTTCACTCCCCTCTCCGTTCTTGTGGGGTTTGATAAGTTTCGGATTATAATTCTTTGATGGCTTGAATTAGACTTTCATTACATCCTCGTTCTTTGAGTTTGGACCACAGCGTATCTCTGTCGACAACATCGAAAGTGTTTGCCATGTCTATAAATGCCAAATACACCTTTTTCACTGTTCTGATGGTGTCGATTTTCAATAAATTCAAGATGCAGAGATTCACACTGCAACCAACCCCTTTGATAAAACCAGATTGTCGCTCGTCATATATTTTTGTTTTTTAATCCATGCTGTAAGTTGGATGAGTAGCAAACTAGCAAACACCTTCCCCACAACGTCTAATAAGGCTATAGGCCGATAGTTTACAGCGACGTTGCGAGGACCTTTCTTGTGGATTGGGACAATGATCCCCGATTTCCAGGATGAGGGTATCCGTCATTCCGTGATTATTAGATGGAACAGAGTATAACAGAATTCAACCCACTCATCAATATTCGCTTTCAAGTCTGCGTTTGAAAGACCATCTGGTCCTGCAGCTCTCGAAACACTGCTTTTTTTGATGATGGATCGAATATCGTCACGATCGAACTTTATTTCCCAGGGACTCGATAGGGGGACATTCTGGTAACTTGACTTTTTCACTTTTTTAAATAGATTTTTATAGTGGGTTTCCCACTCTTTTTCAGGTACCATGTTTGATAATAGTGGTTTTTCTTGGTTCATTGACTCATTTATAATTGTCCAGAAGCCTCTCGAGTTCTTTTAGTTCAACGCCGTCAACATTGTTTCAGCGTCCCTCTTTTCCATTCTCCCTCTATGTTCTTTACACCAGTTGTTATATTGGTTTTTCACTTTCTTTATCAAGATCTTGGATTCAGGGTTTTTTGACTTATTGATTTCCTTATCTCTTTTTTTTTAAAAAAAAAAAAATTTGCGACACCTCTGGGTCATAGTGATGTCTATGGTAATTAGGTTTATTTTGACTCGTCTTCTTTTTTTGTTTTATATATTTCTAGCAGGTGTTGATATTCAATCCTGTCTGTTTGCCCATCCCACTCTTGCAATCTTAGGGAATTTGTTACAGCTGTGATATCTTCATTCTTTAGACGTAGCCTATTCCTGCCAGGTTCTACTGAGAATTGGTGCCTCCATTGGTCTCGTTTAGCTGGTTTCGGCCTATAACACTCTAGCGATACGATGTTATGATCACTTTGATTAGACGAGTTCACATTCAGAGAGTTAATAGCTTCAGAGACGAATATGTAATCTAATATCGAATTTTGGAGTCCTCTTGTCCAAGTCGATGTCGCCCTTTGTTGCTCCATTCAGCATAATAACATTTCTGTGTGACATTTCTTCTAGCCAACCTTCGCATTTCGACCTCTCTTTATAATTTGACGCTATTTTTGAGTTTTTTCTATTAGTCTCATATTGAAATCACCACATGAGATTATGAGAGCTTTCGGGTCTCCTATTAGAATTTTATCGATAGCGTCAAGAAGGTCATCTTCAAATTTTTTATGGGTTTTTGGAGTAGCATTCCAGTATACATTTAATAGATGAAATGCAAGATTCACCCTCTCATTTCCCTCCACTGGTTCAATGAAAGCTATCTGTAGGAACGGTGAGAGACACTCTGCTAACTTCACTCTCGGACCACATTTTCTCTTAATGAGAATTAATTGTCCTGACATCGGGCGCCCTTTCATTTTAATAATGGCTGGATTAAATATGCATTCAAAGCTCTCAATACATGGCATTTTTGAGAGCCACGTTTTTGCTAGAGCCTCCGACGTTGATTTCAAAAGATGAGAGTGACCTCTCGTGTTCCACGTGGCTATCACTAGATTTGACCTCTGATCATGGCATTAGCTCGGTTTTACTGTATTTAAAGATTTGGCTATCCATGCCCACTTATCACTCTCTCCCAAATCACTTTCTTTTTCATCATTCTTTGCAGACATTGCATGCCCGCCTTCGACATTTTTTACTGTTATTTTGATTTCCTTTAGTCTTGTTCCTTCAAAAGCAAATGGAATTTTATCATCATTCACTTCTGTATTCCAGTTTATATTGTCTTTCCATTCCGCTCTTTTTGATTTTACTGAGGACGTCGGAAATTCAGAGTCCATCTCATTTTTTTGTGGTGATTGTTTGTTTATTCTTTGAGTTTCCTGGTTTATCCTCCATTAACACATTATCGACCTCATAGATTTGAAATCCTACATTCAGTAATTGGTGCTCACACGTCATGATCAACAGAACTACCCTTTTCTCGACGATGTGTAGCAATACAAATTTTTGTTTTGTGTCGGATATGATCTCTACTCTGTCGATTTGAGAGCTCTTCATGGAGTTCAGAACTGGAATAGTTCGAAACAATTGAAGGATAGAATATCTGTTCAGTGGAGCATCACGTTTCTTTTTCACAATCTTTTCAACAAGAATTCTAAAAGGTTGCTTCGGGAAAGGAGCTTGCTGAGAGAGGGGCATTAGCGTCTCCCACTGACCTTCAGTTATATTTGCCAATTGTGGGGATGAGTCACCTGATTCTTTCACAGACCTCTGCTCAGGTTTCCGTAACTTGTTCCCATTGTATTTTGCCCACTTTCCTCCACATTTTTCGAATGTTTTATTCAGCAGATTATTGCTTTTTTTCAAGTTCAGGAGACTCCGCTCTCGTTTCTCTTTTAGAGTGAGGAATATTTCATTTTCGCTAGCCTTTGCTTTTTCACCCCTCACCGATGGAGTAGCTCTCTCTGGTGATTCAGGCCATATGAAGACCCTTTTTCCTTTCAGGATATCACCTTTGGTCTTCGCCTCTTCTCGCGGCGATAGCAGTTGGGGTTGTTGGTCGTCGACCTGGACACCGAGACTGATGTTCTTCTCAGTTGGCTGTTTTACATTTCCTAAACAGTCATCCTCTGACACATATTCACCAGAGGTGTTGTAAGTTGACATATCCAGTAGTTCTTCAATTTCATGGTCACCAATTATGGCAGCCTCCAGGCCCACTCCGGACTTAACTTTCATTACTTCCCTCACTTGATCACTTGGACTCGGTTCTCTTATTACTGCTTCATTTTTTTTTGAGGAGCTCGATTCAGTGGCATTCACTGTGATGTTTAACGCTTTAATGCGCCTGAAGAAATTTGCAGAAGATCGAGGATTTTTGTTCTTTTGTATTTGTTGATTCTTTGTTTTTTTAATTGTTTTTTTGTTTGTTTACTATTAGCCGCATCGTTCGTGATGTTTTTTGGCAACTTTGGAGCCACTCTCTGTGATTTGGTTTTTTCAAAGATGTCAAACCATTCTCCATCATTGTTTTTTTTGGTGTTTGCTTCAGGTAAGCTTTCCTGAAGGGGCCTAAGCAAAGCACTGGCTCTTGGACCATCTGCTTCAACAATTACTGGCTGAGTATTTGTCTCAATTTCACCAGAAGTCAAACGAGTCACCAAAGGGACCTCTATTATAATCTGTGGTTTTGAAGCAATAGAGATGCTTGAACAAGTTTGAGTTATTCTTTCTTCTTGAGCTTTGGCTTTTAATGGTTTATTTGGAGCATCTGAGATGATCACAAGATCTTCTTCGTAGCAGCAGTTCTTGCGTGAATTTATCATGCATCTTGCTTTTAAGACTTCAGCCGGTTTATGTTGGCACTTCGCTCTTGATGTAGTTATCGATGGATCAATCTCAGTCGCTATTTCAGCGACTACATGCTTGTCACTAGAAGGTTGCTTCCGATCATATTTACTTGTTCCTTCATGATCTTTTTGTAACAGTAGGAGTGCCTGTTTGGTGACTTCTGCCAGAAGTCTTTTATCTTCGGAGCTATTTTTAATTGATTCCTTCAGTCCCACTAATGAGATATCATTACCTCTCCTCGTCACTGCAACTTGTGATGTCATTTCCCTCAAGTCAATTTCCAATTTCACAATCTTGGAGTTGAGCAGAGCAATCGGTCGTTTGATCTTTGAGGTTCTCGTTTAGATTCTCATATAATTTTAGTAAGGGCGCTACCGCTATCGTTGAAGCCAACATCAAGATGGGACTTAATTCTGCAAATACATTGTCTAGGTGAGCAGCTATGTCCTTTGAGCTCCTTAGTTCGAGAGTATACTTTAAGATGTATTCTTGTTTTGTACGGTGGCACTGGCACTATCCTCTGATTCAGATGTAATTGAATCATGTGCATAATCTCTTGTTCTTTTAGCTGGTGAAGGATCTACCACATTTTCAGGTTCAGTAGCACTCCTGATTTTGCCACCTTTGAAGCGTTTGGAATTGCTTCCGAGCTCCTCCTCCTGCGCTCACTGCGCACCTGCTCCTTTTTTGCGAGGCCAAGATCTCCTCATTTCGGGTCTCAAACATCGGTGTATTACGTTCGAGGCTCATTACTTCTCGAATTTCCCTATCTATATTTTTCGCCATCTCAGGTTGGGGCAGGGTGCTTATCTTTATGCTCAATTGCGAAGGCCTCCTTGGGTTCTTTATTTTGTTGTTAAGCTCCACCAGGTCTTTTATCACCTGGTCTGCAATACCAAGTGAGTCCCTTCGGCGCGAGGGTTGCATCACATTTGGGTCAGAGGGACTCTCTCTGGAGACCTCAGGATGACTCCAAATGTCGATTCCTCCTTTTATTCTCTCCTCAGGGCTCTTACTCATGTGTCCTGAGTCCGGTCTTTGGTTGCCGTTTATATTGAGCCTCTCTAGGGCTGGCTGATCGTCACAGTGACATTTACTTTTCGCTACTGCCTTGTGCATTTCGGCAACTCTTAGCCAATCCAGTAGCTTGTGCGTTTCGGCAACCCTTAGCCAAGTCAGTAGCTTTAAAGTAGGGCCTGGTCTCATTGGCTCTTCAGACTTCCTCAAATCAGTGGTAGAGACCGGTCTAATGGGCTCCCCATTTATGCATGTATTCAAAACTTTTAGGGGAGTGACTAGAGGGTCGACTATCACCTCCAGACCCTCCAGCTCGACTTCATTACAATTAGTCCCACTCTTTGCAGAGGCTATGGGGGTTAGACTGTTTAAAAAGTTCTCAGCATCGCTATTCAAAGCATCTGATCCAATTTCGCGACCTTTGTCTCTTTGTTACGCCAGGTTGTATTCCTGGGCATGGCGATGTCCTAACATTAGGTGAGGAGTCTCGCTCACTCCTAAATTATACAAGTTGTTCCCATGTCGACTTTAACTGCCAGGTTTGTCGCAATAGAGGGCATTTTATTTGCTGGTATTTGATCTCGATGGTTCAAGGCAGGGCAGACCGTTTCATTGCAACCACTCACCCCACCCTCGGCTCCCCGCTGCTCACTCCTTACTGCCTCGGCTCGAAGCCAATCTCTGGCTTCTACCGAAGGGGTTTCCTTATGTTTGGCTTCGCAATCGCCAATTATGTCCTCCTCTCTGTCAACCTCAAATTCACTCTCGCTCATACACACACTCTCACCTTCATCGAATACTTCGACGTCCTCTTGCTGTGATTGCGAGGATTCATTCCAATCCAACTCTCTGATGGATTGCTTCGCAGGATGGCGCAGCGAGGGAAGGAGAGTGGTGAGAGCAGGGAGGTTCATTTCATTGATGGCGTCTTGGGCGGCATTCGGTCGAGATTGACTTTTTCCGACTGCGGCTTTGTCACTAAGGGTAGGTAAATCAAAGTTTTGAACTTTGCTTGCGCACGTGTTTTCACACGCGTGCCAGTCCTCAATGATAGCGAAGTTCCCGGAGGCACATTAATATTTAACTCTATCGGGAGGATCGAGTAGGCACTTCCGACACAAGTACCTCGACCCCCGCTCACCCAGCGCCAAACAGCCACAAAACAGCTTCTGCCCTTTACGCCTACAGGGCTTCACGCCGCAAGGGTCAGCTGATGTAGCTGAAATAGCGCGTGCAGAGGGGGCATGGCCACTCCTCTGCAGCGTTGTAAAAGGGGCAGCATTTATTTTTCTGCAATCGCCGCTCCGCTTGATTCTCCGTTCAGCAGGGGAGATCAGGGCTCCACTCTGAGTCAGTACAAGTCCACACTCACAGCCAAAAAACAGCGTCTGCCCTTTACGCCTACAGGGCTTCACGCCGCAAGGGTCAGCTGATGTAGCTGAAATAGCGCATGCAGAGGGGGTGTGGCCAGTCCTCTGCAGCGTTGTAAAAGGGGCAGCGTTTCTTTTCCTGCAATCGCCGCTCCGCTTGATTCTCTGTTCAGCAGGGGAGATCAGGGCTCCACTCGCAGAGTCAGCACAAGTCCACACTCACAGCCACAAAACAGCTTCTGCCCTTTACGCCTACAGGGCTTCACCTATTGCTTATAGCAAAGTGTACTGAACTGACAAAAATATGAAACCTAGAGATTGTTAAAATGGAAAATTCACTCAAACAGTTTAAGACTAAGCTGGAATCTGTGCGATGTTCTGAGACTGAACCCCAGAAATTGTTCATATTGTAGCCATGGTGTTTATGTTAGGAACATGAAGAATTACAGGAATGAGCCCGGATGGGATGTGCATGCATGTATAAAAATTGGTGCAGAACTAACATTGAGAAACCCTCCAAAAGGGCGAAAAAGTTGTCATTTATGAACCATAGCTCGTAGGAAAATGAGAGTTGGACAGAAATGTACCTTAGGCAATCTGTCTTGTAATTATGTATTATGAACAACTTGTGTATCTTGGAAATATGTTTTTTGGGAAAAATAGTTTCTAAGTAAAAGCAAAGGGGGGGGTTCCTTTTGGATCATAAACGCCGTGTCACTCTGACTCATGATGACGCACTGCTCCTTTCTCAAATCAGGAGAGGGGGAAGTCCTCTGACCTATCAGATCCTTAGAGGGTTGGGCATAGATAATCAGCCTCCCCACCCCCTTTGGAAATGGATAAATGGGGATTGTTGAGGACCCAGAGGGACACGCACTTTCTCACTCATCAACTGACCCCTGGCGAAGCACCCTGCAGGAAGATCCAGACTCCAGATCCAGACTCTAGAACCCTGAAGCAGAGGCCTAATCCAAAAAGCTGAACCCTTTTCAGCAGGCCTTTAGAAACCTTGCAAACCTGATTTTAACCCCTAAACTTCCAAGGGGCACCACAAAATCCAACAGCCTGGCTGAGCTGTTTTGCTATTCTAGCTAAGAACCCCGTGCTATAACTAAGATCCAGATCCATAGAACAGAGCTGTAACCAACCCGTCAGATCTAGTCCAAGAGGCCGCGCAGACCAGAGTGCCATGCTGACAGCAGAACCCAGTGCCTGAGACCTGTCCGGTGGCAAGCAAATCCCAGCCAAACCCTTGACCAAATCTGTGACCGGCCCATTCCATTCCAAAGCCATAGGAGTGAGTATTTAGTATAGAACTGTCCATAGTCATCTCTTAGTTTAAAGTAATCCTATTCAATCCATTTCAACCTATCCGGTACTGCATTATAGAATCTTGTGTCCATCCTGAATTCTTCTCATTTTATATAGTCTGTGATAATTGTAGCGATAATCATCTGTGCACTGATATTTTTTTAAGAAAGTCAAGTGTCCTGGCGCACAACAATCGGAGTGGAAGGCGCCCTGTTCTGGTGGTTGTTCCGTTGGGTATCTTGTACTTTCATAGCCCCTTGGTATAAGTCCATATCGATTCCTAAATCTTTAAAGTGCATCTTTCTTTTTGAATCTTGACTCTATTTCTGAAAAATCTACCTTCACAAAAAACTCTAACTTTTGAACCACACGTCCTAGAAACAAAATTTAAATGTCATTTTGAAGCTAACATCCTCTTTTCCGCTCGCGGAAAAGCTGCCGCGATTTTGCAATTTGGCTCAATTTCATTCTATGTAAAATAGCTATTTCTTGATTTCAACTTCTGAATTTCGTTTTCCATCTTCTAATCATTCTACAATCATTGCTAGTGTTGACCTGAACATATCCAAAGCAACTCTTACTTGTTCTGAATTTCATTTAGCAACCTGTTTTTAAAGCATTCCTGTTCTCTCTATGCTTGCTGGGGGGATTGGGATTGAACTGCATTATTTCATATCAGTTATTCCTGATACCTATGTGCCCTCATTCCATCTCTTCATATTGCATAGTGGGGGGAATGAGTAGTCACAGGGGAAAGAGTGATCCTATTGTCTTTTGATTGAATTAATATCAAGTTTTATTTCTGTGTTGCATTCTTTCCTATTATTGCATTTTCTTGAACCCATACAAAGTATTCTCTGCTAGATTATCCTTCCTATTCCTACTCCTAATTGATTAAAGAGTTTGTTGATATTGTAATATTACCCATTGCTGATCATTGTTCATATTCAATTGTGATATTCAGATATTATTCTTATTCATAAAAGTGTAATCTATATATTGTTCAATTCTTCAAATAAATCTTTTAATTTGCAAAACAAACCTATTTCTTGGTTTAGTGAGACCGGGGGAATTGAAAGAGAGGGGCGTTATATAAGGGTACATCATCCAGAATTAAACAAACTTTGACATAAAAATATATAAATAAGGATTTCCATTGGACATCCCATACTAGGCATTGACTTAGTTGGAGTGCTGGATTGAAATCACTTACAGTAATATCTTAGAGAAGGAAAAACATGAAATCTTGAATAAACTCCTTGGACTTCCCTGTAACCCTCCCTATGTCGCCACAAAACATGAGCTAGTTTTCCCATGGCATTACATATGTAGTACAATGTAAACCAGTCTTGTTCTGGTTAAAATTGTGAAATGTTCCTGAGTTAAAACTATATCTGGAAGCACTATGCGAGGTGCTAGCATTGCAAGGAGCGCCACAACTCCTGTGGTTTGTCTGCATAAAGGGAGCTCTTGTGTTTGCTAGGCCCATCCTGTCTGGTCTAGACAGGATGGGCCTAGCAAACCTATGGGAATACCCCTGTAGATATGGAACACACTATACAAGTGTGATAAGAGGCATTCAAGGGGTGATTTCTTAGGAAAATATGGGCCTCCTTCGAAAACAAAAGTCTGTAAATAGAATACCTCCTTTTGAAATCCTATTCCGAATTTCCAAAAGCACTTGGATGTACCATGTCAAAAGGCTAGCAAAACATTGAAGACAAAGATGTTATTTTTACCCTAGCACTGAATAATTATGTTGTTACATTGATTCTGATGCTTGGTAATCTGCTTAGAATCACATGCTGTGCATATGGTCCGACATCCAGTGGTAACCGCAGAGTATTGCATCTTGTCTTTCAGGGACCGAAGGGGACGTCGGCATAGGCATGTCTGTAACACTATCCCTATCGTGACGTGTGTAGCACCCAAAATCCCTTATGCGCAGAGTCGCCCTATAGCGGAGCTCTTACTAGAGACATTGTTTATCTTTAACGGATTGTCGGTTTATTCCCCCGTTAAGTCACTTCGCCAATAAGAACATCTTTGACGAAGACTACAGGGGAATCGTCTACGGCTGCGGGTTTCGGTGCCTAAGATCCAGCGGCCGGATTTTCCACGTGGTCGGGCCCTCTGGCCGGCCTATACAGTAGGGAGAGTGGGGTCGGGGTGGCCATATTGTTTAGTATGTCTTTCCTCCTTTCCCCTCTTTTCCCTTTCGGTCTGGTCATCCTTCCCTTTTGCTATGGAAAGGACTCCTTTTAGGTTCTGCCCCAACTGTAGGGTTAGATATCCTTGAAAGGACGAACACAGGACGTGTAATGCCCGTCTCCCCCCTAGAGCACGACGAGAAGCGGTGTCGTGCGTGCAAAATCCTTCGGCCCCAGACCCTTAAGGAGCGTTGTGTAAAGCGGTGGACCACGTACGGTATGTCACGCACGGAGCCCTCCCTCCCCCTCCCCCACCGCCACACCAGCCGAAAGTGATGGGGGTACTTCGGATGACCAAATGTCCAACACGGATGTTCTAGACCTTGAGGTGGACACTTCTAGGTCTGCCACGCCCATCCCCGACCCTTCCAGGCTCGACTCTGGTCTTGCTACAGGGACTACACCCGGCAACAGGGGTGTACAAGCGCATTGCACTAAGCACACAACCCCTACGCCAATGTCGGCACCTTTGTCGAAAAAGGCAAAAGTGCTAGCTGGGCCGCCGAAAACTTCGCCGGATCGCTCAGATCCAAAGCCTTCCCCGCATCCGCAGAAGTGTATTGCGACTGGGCAATCAAAACATAACAAGGGCGCTACTCCAAAACCCACACGCGTCGAAGTTTGGGAGCCCGACGCTTCGTCGATTTCCAAGGCCTCAGTAGGCCCGAAAACTACGGCTAGGCCTCTACCCGGAAAGCCGACCGCTAGGCCCTGTAGTGCCGCGGACGGTATTTGAACTGCCGACAAATCATCAGAGACTTTGTCTCCTGACGATTCAGTGACTATCCAGAGTGGCATCGGAAGAATCGCAGCGGCGGTGGGTCTTAATCCGGTTCCGCCTAAAGTTATGGGCCTAGCCGCAGAAAAGATTTCGATGGATTTGATCCGCGATTCCAATGAGACTTGCGTAGATAGTCAAGAGCCCCTCTCTGACACCCTGAGAGGTTCCTCGCGACACCACAGTGCATAGAACGTCGTTTCTCCTCGTGTAGGCCCGTTTGGGTCCTCGAAGTGGACTACAGAAAAATGTGAGGGTTACATGGATCGGCTGGAACAGATTATTGGCTCTTCTGATCATCCTCCCCCGAAAAGGGCTCGGAGAGACCCTAACCCCCAATTTCAAGAAGTTCAGTCTCATGTTTTCCAACAAGAAGACGTGGTCCATATGGACACATATAGAGACATATATAATGAAGAAGCAGCTTCTTTTCTCGAACACTATGAGGAAGATCAACAGGATACGACGGAGAACTGGGAGGAAACCCAGCAGGAAGGTCAAGACCCTTGGACACAGCAAGATCAGGACACTGATATTTTGTGCCTAGACTCTCCTCCGTCCACCCTGGCTTGCCAGGCCTCCCCTGTGGATGACCAGATGGCTTTCAACTCCATGTTGGAAAAAGCAGCCGAATACTTCAAAATTGCCACTCAAGAGGCGGTACCTGAGCAGGATGTCGTGGAGGATATTACTAAGGAAAAACCTCTGGCGAGTCAATCCATCCCCCTCCTTAACTCTGTTAAGAGACGGGTAGCTCCCTCATTGGTCACACCTGCTCAGACACGGGCAGTGAACCCGAGAGTCAAAAAAGTATTTCGGCCTTCCTCCTCTGACCCTCTGTATATCAAAGGGCACGCCATCCCAGTCTCACTGGTAGTGACTACCACTCGAAAGAGGGCGGGGGTACCTCTTGCCAAGGGAGAATCACCACCAGACAAGGAGTGTAAAAGGTTGTATGCCGTGGGAAAACGTGTCACATCAGCAGCTGCATACATCATTCGGGTTGCTAATAATACTACGCTATTAGCAAACTATGCTGATGCCCAATGGAACTTACTCCAAGAAGTTCCTGAACCTGCCAGAACAAAGCTTCTCGCCATTGTTTCGGAGGGAAGACTGGTTAACCAGAATGTGGTGAGGAACACCCTGGACACTGCAGAAACAGCAGGCAGGTCTCTTGCACAAGGTAGCCTTAGTCTTCTGAAAAGACATGCATGGCTGCGTACATCGGGCTTCAGACCTGAGACTCAGGCTTCACTCATTAATAAACCCATTGGGAGACTAACCTCTTCGGGAAAGCCGTGGATGAAGCGTTGGAGACGGCCAAGAAGGAGCACGAGACGATAAGGTCTTTGCACCAAATTACACAGAAACCCTCCTCACAGAGGGGTAATAATTCTTGGCGATCCTTTCGAGGGCAAGCCCATGCCGGTCAGAACAACTACGGCACGGGTAACTTCAACACAAATCAAACATCTGGAAGCCCTACTTACTACCCCTCAAGGGGTCAGAAACGGGGCAAAGGTAGAGGCAGAGGCCCCAATCCCAGAGGAGCCACAGCCTCTGGTCAGAAATGACCACCAAGTCCAGGTCCCCTCCCATGTCTCTCCGGTCTGGGGGCGATTAACATCTTTCCTGAAGGCATGGGAGGGGATTACTTCCGACCAGTGGGTCTTAAAGACAGTTGCCCGCGGTTATTGCGTGGAATTCATCCGACCTCCTCAGTTCAGACCGCCACGCTCACAGCGCCTTTCACCGGACCATTTGGAGATCCTGATCCAAGAGGTGGAAGCACTGCTTGGAAAGGACGCTATAGAAGCCGTCCCTATTCTTCAGTTACGAGGGTATTTATTCAGTGTACTTCCTTGTACCCAAAAAGGATCTCACCATGCGTCCTGTTCTAGATCTGCGCCCAGCGAAAAAGTTTATAAAACACCAGAAGTTTCGCATGGCAACACTGCAGGAGGTGATCCCATTGCTGAAACAGGGGGACTTCATGGCAACATTGGACCTGAAAGATGCATACTTTCATATTTCAATGTTGCCAGCGCACAGACAATATCTAAGGTTCATGATCCAGGACAAACGCTACCAATTCAAGGTATCAGCATTGCCTCAGCGCCAATGGTGTTTACCAAAGTCCTGGCAGTGACAGCTGCACACCTGCACAGACTATCAGTCCCAGTTTACCCTTACCTCGATGACTGGCTCATTATGGGGGACTCGTTCGACGCTTGTTTTTTTAAACGCCCAAAAAACAGTAGATCTCTTCAGCCTGAGTTTTTCAATCAACGAAAAAGAAATCCAGCTTAGTCCCCAGCCAAGTAAAACAATTTCTGGGAGCGCTAATTCGGACGGAAGACGGCCTTGTCTTCCCCTCCAGCGAAGGGGTTCAGAACATGCTCTCTCAGATTCCTCAATATGTAGCCAGTCGGGAGGTGACCGTATGCAAGGCCATGTGATTGCTAGGGATGATGCCGTCATGTATATACTTGATTCCCCACGCGCGGATGCGCATGCGTCCCATGCAAGAGTGGCTCAACAGCCAGTGGTGTCGGGCCAGCGGACAATGGGAAGATCTGTTGGTTGTCTCACCAGCCCTCGTTCTCTCTCTGCAGTGGTGGTCAAGAGAAAACCTCTTGAAGGGGAAGAACTTCACCACCCCTGCAGTGGAAGCCACTCTCACGACAGACTCATCTCTCACGGGGTGGGGGGCTCACCTGCTTCAGCAGACAGCACACGGAGTGTGGTCCCCTCAAGTAGCGTCCAACCATATAAACTTACTGGAGCTACTAGCGGTGTTCAAAGCATTGAAAGCCTTTCAGGTGCAACTGCAAGGGAAGACAGTGGTGATCCTAACCGACAGCACTACAGCAATGTATTACTTGAACAAACGGGGGGGGCACTCACTCTCCAGGGTTATCCAAGCTGTCCCAAAACATTTGGATATGGGCTCTCAAACACAAGATGTTTTTGTTGTCCCGACATGTTCCAGGGGAACTCAATCTTCTGGCAGACGTACTCAGAGATTTTCCACTGCCAGAAGAATACGAATGGCGACTGCACGAAGACATTGTGTCCAATGTCTTCGCAGAATGGGGTTTTCCAGAGATCGACCTGTTCGCTACTCAGGAGAACGCCCAATGCCAAGACTACACCTCCAGGTACCCCCAGAACCGATCCAAGGGGAACGGTCTCTGGATAACTTGGTCAGGGAAATTTGTCTAGGCGACCCCCCCCCCCCAACTCCCCTTCTCAACAAGATAGTGCACAAGATGCACCAGGAACCAGTTACAAGGATACTGGTGGCCCCCATGTGGGCCCGCCAACCCTGGTTCGCTCACCTGATGGAAATGCCCCTCTCCCCACCAGTCAAGCTGCCCTACCCGTACAACATGTTGTCTCAGGACAGGGGGGAGACCCTACACCCATGCCCACAAACTCTGAACTTGGCAGCCTGGCTCCTGAGATCATAAGAGTTTGGACACCTGCAACTCCCTCAGAGATGAATCGACATACTCGGGCAAGCGAGAAAACCTAATACAAGTTATTGCAATGCCAGCAAATGGAAATGTTTTGTCATCTGGTGCAATTCCAAGGGCGTCCATCCCATCGATTGCTCACCCTCACACATTGTGTTGTATCTAACCCACCTGTTGGACTCTGGGTTAGTCTTCAATTCCCTAAAGGTTAATCTGGCTGCTCTGTGAGCCTACACCACATCACAACAAAAAGTATTGCAGTGGAAAATACCAGTAATTAAAGCCTTTATGGAAGGGATTAAGAGGATTTATCCTCCCATCTCTCACCCAGCCCCTGGATGGGATCTGAATGTGGTTTTGACCAGGCTCATGCGAGCTCCCTTCGAGCCTATGCATAAGGCAAGTCTGAAAGACCTGACTTATAAGACAGCCTTCCTAGTGGCTATCTAGAAGCCTTCACACACTAGACGTGCACAGGGCAGTCATGTTTTATCTGGAAAGAACTAAACCTCTAAGGAAGACTAAACAATTCTTTGTTTCAGTGGCATCTGGTAGAGAAGGGGATCCTGCCTCTAAATCAGCTATCTCAAGGTGGATTGTCAAATGCATCACACTGTTACATTCTTGCTAAGAGAGAACTGCCCTTCAAGCCTAGAGCACACTCTACTCAAAGCACTGGGGCATCCATAGCATTCATTGCAAATGTTCCTCTTGAGTCCATTTTCAAAGCGGCAACCTAGAGTTCTGTACACACCTTTACAAAACACTATTGCCTAGACACTCATAATAGGTCTGATTCTCAGGTGGGACAAGCAGTACTAAGACATCTTTTCTCTACTGGTCCCTCACAACCCACCTCCAACTCTGGGTACTGCTCGCTAGTCTATGCACAGCATGTGATTTTAAGCAGATTAACAAGCACCAGAAGATATGCATTACTCACCGTAATAGCATTTCTGATGATTGTATCTGCTTAGATTCACATGCGCCCTCCCTACCTCCTCGCTCAGGGTGGAAGGAACATAGACGTCTTACTATTTTCTCTCTTTATGTACTCACTCACTATAACCTTGGGCTCCCTCATGGCAGAAAAAATACAATTGGAGGGACCTCGGCGCGTGGGAGATTTTGGGGACTACACACGTCACGATAGGGATAGTGTTACAGACACGCGTATGCCGACGTCCCCTTTCGGTCCCCGAAAGACAAGATGCAATACTCTGCGGTTACCACTGAATGTCGGACCATATGCACAGCATGTGAATCTAAGCAGATACGATCATCAGAAATGCTATTACGGTGAGTAATGCATGTCATATGGATGTATTGAAAAACAGAATTTTGTGGTATCTGGAAAGAGGATCTTTTACTTTTTATTTATTTTTTTTATTTTTGCTTTTATGTGCACGCTATAGCTCTTTTAGAAATGTATCTTAAGCTCATTTTTAATAAGCATAATATAAGATTTACAAACGAAGCACCACATCACTTAAAAATTATGCAAAATGAATTGCGATTAATTTTTATTATTTTCCGTAAAAGCCCCATATTTGTGAATGCAATCTCAAGAGTTGAACAGTGTATAGGTACTCCAAATTTACAAAACACAAATATTGAGATTCTGGAATCAAGAATTCCTGTATATAAATCCTGCAATATTTACAATTTTTTTGTGAAGTACTGAAATTTTATATGTTGATTTTATTCATTGAATAATATTATGGATCATCTTGTCTGTGTATTAGCTTTTCAGCGAACTTTATGTTTTTTCCTTTTGCTTTTATAGCTAGTAGCCGAAATAAAGCTATGCATGATGATGATGATGATAACCAACATAACTCGTGACATGAGATCACTGAAAATACATATCAACTACAGAGTGGAGCATATGGTTTGTAAATACTTTGGATCCAACGGTCACTCCGTTTCCCTTAGTCTCCTATTGACTTCACTGACCTATTATTTTGATTGTAAAAACAATCATAAAACTTGCACATTAATAAATACAACACAAATCCTACTTGAAGTCATAAATAACATAAAAATTCACTTGTACATTAAAATGTTAATTATAGCATAACCAATCTAACAACTGCCTTGGGCTCAAATGTGCCCCATAAAGCACAAAAAAGGAACATGCATGTTTACACATTTAAAATGTATGATATGAAATATTTTCTACCTATTTAATGTAATGTGTGTTATCCTCAAAGTTCGGCAAAAGACCTCCTGTAAGGTGTAGTGCTTGAGTCTGCTGTCCAGGTTATACACTTGCCATGCGCTAATAAGCAATGAAGCAATGTGGTCCTAAATTGATGGAACCCTCTGTGTTTTAAAACGGATGTATGTGTTTTCTTACAAATATGTACGCCGGGCAAAAGAAGAGGAAATGCCACAGTGATTGCTAATCTTTTGGGCCCAAGCATTTCCCTGTCACGGAATTCAGTGGAAGAACAATAACTCTTAAGCCTACCAAATTTGTAGGTTAGCGAGTGGATATGCACCATTCAAGGTCTGGCTCCAGAATCCCTGGTGATGAAATTGACAAGTGAGCACCTTTCAAAGGTTTCTAAAGCTCTTTTACTCTTCGTGACTGAAGTAGATTGGTAATGCTTTTACGTGGCTAATCCTTCTAATTTTAGAGGCACATGTATGTAACAAAATGTCAACAAGTATATATATAGAATGGTGGCTTTCCGATTTGCGTGTGTCGCAAGTTGCATCATTGTAGGGGCCATATTATATTGATCTTCAGTATATTCCATTGCTAACTCTGATAACAGAAAGGGTTGGGGCACTCTGCAGGAAGGGCAATAAGGCTTGGCAACATTTATTTTGTATACTATTGTAAAAGCAGAGTCTCTGCCCCATAGAGCCCAATGGCATGAGTGTTCATATTGTACACCTTTTAATCATCTTGGCCAGGGGTCGAATTCTAGGAGACTTCGAGAAGAGGAAAATCTGTTTTGCAGCCTTGGTCATCTTGATGACTTGCTTATAAATATGCATTTTGCTAAGACCAATTGAAGAAAAGCGTCCTCTCGGGTAATCAAAAAAGTGCTCTTTCTCTAAGAGGATCCGTTCACCAAAACCGCCTTAGAATGCTTTACACATTATCATAACCTATGATTGCCTCAGATTTATTTGTAATTTTCAGAGGTTCCATAAACCCTGCATAATCATCCAGCAGCCTTGGTAAAACTATGTACATCAGGTGTTAATTGCTCCAAAATATTTTGTAGACATTTGTTTTATAGACTAAAATAAGAAGGTGGAGTGGGGCTAGGACAGAGCCCCGACATAGACCCCTATATTATGTTTGAATGGGAGCTGTACAGTTTCCCCCTCATCATATCTCCCTATACATATTTTGTCAGTAAGTAACGGGACTATGAACTTTACCAGCTTTTCTTCGATACCCACAACAAAGAGGATTTCCCCACATCAAAGAGGATTCCCCATATCTGTTCCACCAGAAGGCTCTGGACAGATGCATGAAAGCCAATTCATTACTACCTTCTTTTATAGTTGTGTACTTGGAGATCAACAGCACAAAGCTTAGTGTCCGATTTGAGGTCCCCAGTCTTCCCTTAAACACCAGCTGCGTATCCCCCAAAATGTTCAACGAAGTGGCCAATCCACTAAAAACCTATATATCACACTCCCAAAATCTTGAAATTGGGCGATTTGATTTCAGTATGGATTTATTCCCCTTTTTATAAATGGGTATTATAATCGCAGTTTCCTGGTTCGGAAATTAAATCGCATTAAAAAGATTGCAAAGAACAGGAGTCCATACGTCTATGTTGGACCTATGAAGGTAAACATTTCTGAAATCTAGGCCAAAAACATTTGTAATTTTGGCGATTTTGTTTATTTTTTCAGCCCAGTTGTTTCATGAGCTTGAAGCAGGGTATTCTGATCATTGTCATTTGAGAATATATTGCTGAAGTGTAAAACCCGCTCAGAGGCTTGTACATTGGTCTTAATGGAGAAATTAGCAGCAGGATTGGCCGCTTTGGCAACTATCATCCAGAAGCACCTAAAGTTGTTATTTTGCAGTCTTACCGGGAGCGCCGCCCAAGCCTCCTGTGCTAATTCCTGCTTTTGTGTGGTGCATGCCCATTTATATTCCATCCTTTTCGCAAAAACCAGTGTACTATTCATAGGTTGAGTTCTAGTGCCCCCAAAGCTGTTTACTTGCTTATTTCCGTTTATTATAAAATAATCCTTTACCCCTTTTATAGAACACCTTCCTTGTCACCATTTGGACGGTGACCCTTATTAATTCCTCATACACTGAATACACTTAGCAGGTTTGTGTTAATTCCTTTAAACATGTAAAATAAGAGGTTGAGTTCTCCTTTGGCCAAATCATAAAGGGATTGCATGTTAACCTTGTTCCAGCGGATCCTTCTTCGATTTGGTGAAAGGGACCTTCTAAACACTTACAAGATACATTTCCAAGCAACAAATCAGCCTTCATGGATTATGATCCTTCTCTTCCTGCCAATGCATCTGAACACCACAGGTATGCAAGGCTGCCCTACAGAAGCAAAATCTTCTGTGAAGAAATTACCCTGCAGGCTTATAGGGACGAGTTATGGATAAAACGCCTACTCTGCTCGGCACTACTACGAACTCCGCAGTGGACCCAATCATAAAAGTGAAGGCACAACCTGAATGGTATACCTCCTTCAGTAATGAGGTCGAGTCATTAGCACAATGATTCCAAAGTAAAAGAAAGTAAAATCAAAGTTCTATAAAAATAGGACATTTTTGTAATCCAGCTAAAAATGCATCTAGTTCATTAAATAACTAAAGCCCCTGTACCTGGTTGAGAGAGCACAGAGAATGCAGACTTTATAGTTGAAAGGGCACTTAAATCCTGTGGACTGGAGCAGGGAAGGCAACATCTCTGCATCAAGGTCCTTAAAGAAGATGTCTTTGGAAAATGGTAGACAATCGGGGGGTCTTACAAGTCACTAGGGCCCTCCAAGGCAGGCCGGAGGGACAGAACCACTGCAAATATATTTTGTCTGGTTCTTGTGGCTCAACAGCATCAAGCTAGGCTTCAAGGATATTTCTAAAGTGGTGATTCAGCGTCATGTTGGTAATGTGGTTACTGCATCCAACACAGTGTGGTTCAGAAGCAGCAAAGCATGTGCCAAGAAGAGGCTTAAGGCAGGCGGTGATATCTGTTTCGCTTTAGCTCAAAAGCGGTTCATTGCAGGAATCTGGGTCCAGAGATGTTCCTTGACTTTGCCCTCTCCAGGGACTCCAGGGGAAAGATGTGCCCTTTCTGCACCTCCCAGTAAGGGGGGTATAGAGCACACTTGCAGGGCTCTGCCGCCTCCAATGAACAGGGTCGTGGGTACCAGTTGCACTAGGCCTGGTCTAGCCAGCTGCTTTCCTAAATATGCTGTTGGCATGGGTAGGGAGCATAGCATGCCACCTGTCCTCAACTCTATGGCAAATTATTTTGGAATGAACTGTATTTCCAACAGAGCTGCAGTGACGCTACCTTCTTCTGAGAGTCCAAAGATGAATTAATAAGGGTAGGGCCTCCCCGCGACCGCCCCACGTTTATGGGCAAAATGCTACGGTGGATTGATCCAAAGCAAGCCTGTTATCAGGGGTCCAACCCAGGCTGCTGTAACGAGCATCCTTTTCTCCTCTGTTACACCCAGAGTGCTCTGAATGCAGTAAGTGGAATGGGTCAGGAATTTCGGGGGCTCTTACAGACTCCAAGATGGTGGAACACCTCAGTGGACTGTACCTGTGTGCAGACTACTTCAGTTCTGCCCATTCCTATGTCTGCTGAACTTGAGCCTTAGGTTACACCACGGTGCTGATTACCAATCTATTTTATCCTGGCAGGCATGCCATTGAAGTGAGATCCCAGCCCACTGATAGTGGATTTCCTGTTCTGGGAGAGGACGTGATATTTCTCAAAGCAAAGCTTGCTGACCTCCACTCAGAGGTTGCCTGGTGCTGGTGTGTGCTCTGTGTAATTCTAGAATTGACCAGGCAAGTGACTGTTTTAGGGCTGGATGTACCTAGATCATCTGTTGTGACAAATTCACGATTCAGAACACCTTGGACTTATAAACAAGTACTGTGACATTGTTGCTCCTATCGTACTTGCATGTTTCATCATCTGTTAATGTTTTGCTGTGCCACTCAATATAAACAAAATACTCTGGACTCCCGGCTGCCCAGCAGGCATACTTACTCTTTCCCTAAAGAATGGTTATAGTGCCTTTCACACTATTGGGCTTGCATTACCCCTCTTTGCTCGAACGGTTATAATGCCCTTCTCACTCAGACATGGTGGCCTTCACACCTCAAATTTAGGCACAGGGTCTGTTTATATGAAGGGGCACAAGCTCCTGAGATCTCTACTTTCATTTCCCCACACCTGTGAGGTTAGCCTTCCCAATGACCTGAGGATCCTGCACACTGGATCCCTTCCAAGTTGGATATCTAGCCTCTGCTGCATCCTCCATATCCCATCTGCAGAAAGCTATTAGCTCTGGCTTTATAGCGCTGGTAGGCTAGGTAACCTGGATGGCAGCGAGACCTCTCCAGAATGTGTAAGGATGGAAATGGTTCAAATTTGCCACAGTGTACAGTCTGAAGTTCTGTTAACTTGCTTGATCAAGCAGCAAAGCTTACTTTTCTGAAGCCTGCCTTCCTCGTGGAGATTACCAATGATGGTAAATGTGTTTATTATTGATAGAACTCTGATTACAGTGTCAAAATTGACCAAAGCATTTATTTTATTGTTTAAAGCGCGGACCTACAGTAGAGCATTGTACAGAGTGTGGGTAGTCCGCATTTGGGCTGGCACCTTTTTTCACGCCTAGAAACATGTGAACAGGCGTGTTATAAATGACTTATCATAACCTATCGTACTGTAAGTTGAGGTCTGTGCGGCGCTATGTGTGTCCATTGTAATTAGTCCTTGGCCAGGTGTTGTAAAAACCATGTTCTTGGAGATTTGCAAAAATGACGAATTGTAGGGGCATTCCATGCAGACACAGGTATCGACTTCCAGAGGTTGGGTGTGTGACTAGAGATGGATTGTTTGTGGGTCCTCTCTTTATGGACTAGTTGTGATTCAAGTAATTTTGTCGATTTGATGCACGAGGAGCGTGTGCCACCATCTTAACAGTAGCAGTACTTTGAGTTAGCATTTGTGCATTCTAACCGTTGCTATTGTCTTGAATGTTGTTATGGTACAGCTGCCAGGCAAAGTTGATTCCCTTGGTTCGAGTGACTTTTAACATGCTTTCGAAACACTTTGAAGGAGCTGGGATAATCTTAAAGTGTGTCTTTAGGCTGCTTCCGATGGGCTCTATTCTCTTGCCGAAACTCTGCAGGGATCACACATACACCCCTCTGCACATTTACCCCACGCACCACCAATGCATGCTAAGTTCATTTTGTTTTACCTTCATTGATTAATTAATGAGCTTCTGTGCGAAATCACCACTGTGGTAGTCTCAGAGCACCTATCCTTGTGTGGGATTTTAGGGTGTACTGTGTCCTCTACCCAGCGATCGCCAGATCTAAATCTGCTGGATAAAAATTGAAATGGAGGATTACAGATGGCCGAGGTATATAAAGGAGGATAGGAGTAATAGACGGAAGCCTGAACTGAGGGACTGAGTTAGTGGAGAGATACAAATAACTAAATTGTAAATGTATAGTGTAGACTCATTAGGGGCTCAAGATGTGCTCAGCCTATCCTATCTATAATAAAGGCATGATTGACCAGTTCACTGCTGAGATAGACCTTGTCTTTTAAAGTTCTGGAGAAGGTGGCTGCCAAGGCTAAGGACAACCAAGTCCAATATAAATGTCTTGCTTATGTATAAGAAATCTTGAAAACAAGATGAAAGGGCTGGAGGTGGTAAGAGAAGATGGATGAAACAGAGGTTCCAGGGTTTAACCCCAGTCTTGTATAAACATTTGAAATATGTGGGTATCTAGAGAGCATCTTGTGTAAAACAGTTTTCCAAAATGTAAAAGATATAAACATATCACAAAACATATAATGAATCCAGTCTGCAGGCAAGATGAACTTGGAGTATGTTGGGGCAGGATAGACAAGCCCACTATCTTTTATGGATCAATCGAAGTTTGCCTTTGAATTTGACAAGAGATTTTTTATGAGAAACCTTGGAGCAAATTGCCACGCTATAGTCATTCCAGTATAAATTGTTCGAATTACATAGGCATATCATAGCGAGGGTAAGATGCAGCAAATCTGGGGATATAAAAATATCCAACTAAAGGGAGCCCATATGAATACCTTCCACTAATGGGTCTGGTGCACCCACTTCAACAACAGCTATAATTTCAACATACGGATGCAATTTATCGAATGAGCACGGTTCTACGCAGTCACCTTCACCTTCACCTTCCACTATCGCAAGCATTCGGAAGTTACTTTCCATCCCTTCATCTCTTCACACGGCACGTCGGATCCAGTGTCAATGAACAGTACCAACTCCACGTTTCAGTCTTTAAAGAACGAAACTGTAGGACGAATACCTCCCCCACAAGCTAAAACTGAAAGTAGGTGCTGTAATTATGCTACTACACAATCTTATGCCATCACAGTGACTCTGCAATGGAACAAGGTTGACAATTACACGTCTATAAAGACACATCATAGAGACCTGTGTGATTGAAGGAACGTAGACACTGTTCTTATACCGCACATACCTCTCTTTCCATCTGATATGTTTTAGCCTTTTCAATGGCCATTAATAAATCACAGGGACCTACACCCCCGTCCTGGCAGCAATCGGTAGTAATGCCGATATTTAAGTAGGAGGACAGAAGTGACCCTATGAATAACTGAGCGTTATTGACTTTTAAGATATGCTAGACCGGTGTATGTCACGCTGGGAACAGCTAGTAAGCAGAAGAATATGTGGCTGCCGCTAGAAAGCATTCACATTTACGGAGCCCAGAAAAAAAGTTGCATGTGAACAAGACCAGCAATTGGGGGATTGATTTTCGAGATCGCCAATACGTGAACCTCCAGGAACAATGGGAAAATGGTACCTAGATGTGTGCATTAGAAACCTGTCAAGCGATACTTGGGGTGGGGGGTGAGGGGGGTTTGGGGGGATGATTAACAAATGTTCTATGACAGTCCCAGCGAAAGAGCTTCCACATGCGCAGTCCACTGCACATCCTGTAGCACTCTTCATTTACACCCAATGTGTTCAGATGGCTAAACAATTGTGTTTGGGCAGAAGATGCCCACCTCCTGCCTGGGCAAGATATCTGCATGCGCTGGCAATTATATATGCCTGAAACCTACGTGCAATAATGCCTATTGACCTTGACAAGTTCTAGCAATCGCCTAGATGCATATTCACGTACGTGCATGCAGACCTATTGGTTTACAAAAACATGTAACCTGGACTGAACCATTATTAAACCCTTTTCAGTTGCATTTAATGGATTGATTTGTACTCAACTTTTCAGACGCTCTCAGAACTTTGGTTTAGACTATTGATCGGAACATTTCCTAGATTTGAGCTTTTCATTGGATATTTATTACATCTGTTTCCGAATGTGATGTATGCTCTCTAAGGGTGTGGAAGGAAGAGATCAACACACAGGCGGCATTAAATAACAGGACAACCCTAACTGCCTCTAACACTAAGAGAGGTTTCCCTGACTCAACTAAATACTAAGAACTCAGTCAGGATGTCCGTCTAAAATAAATAGTCCGCCGTCCTGTGTCGAGGCCTATTTCCGTCTGTTACACTCTTAACTAAGGAAAAACAAAACAATGATCTTCTAAATCCAGAAGAGTGACTCCCTTCATCTGGACTGAGGCTTTGTGTTCACCTCCTAGTGATACGACATGTTCTCCAGATTACATAAACAAAAAGTTCTAACAGTTCCCTTGGAGGATTTCTCCATCAATGACAGGCACAGAAAATAAAGTTTGTTCAAATTACTTATTCTATTCACAATACCAAGGTTTAGGGCTCTTCCCTTGTCCTTCCTAGGTTTTCACAGTTTACAATGCCAAGCGGGATGGCTCTTCCCGAAGCCGCATTAGGCTTTTCCAATTCACAATGCCAAGGGGTATGGTTTCTTCCGTTAGCCTTCACCCTCCACAGGGTATATCTTTTCCCTTGGCCTTCTTAGGCTTTCACAATGCCAAGCGCTATGGTTTCTTCCGTTTACCTTCTTATGCTTTCACAATTCCCAATGCCATGGGGTATGGTTCTTCCCTTGACCTTCTTGTGTTTTCCAGCTTCTCTGCTATTTGTAAGGTGGAAATGGGTACATATCCTGCCAGGTACTATGATAGTTCATATTATGGCTTCTTTAGTTCGTATAGCAGACCTCGTTCACGATCTCGCCAAGTACTGCTATTGTTTGTATAATGGTTGTAATAACTTGTCTGTATTTGAGGTTCTCGGACCCTTGTTCCATCTGTAATTACTTTTTCATACTCTTTCTTGTATTTGGGGTCCCAGACTCCTACTTCGTATGCAGTTGTTCCTGTAAAGTCTCCCTAGCAGGCTTTATTCACAGCCTTGAACTCCATGGTACCTTTACCCTTCTTAAGAGGTTCCAGATCTGTATTCTGTTCCCACCAACTAACCCTGGCAAACCCCTTCAAGGAGCTTCCGTTCGGGCTCCAGCCGGCACCAGGAATCGATCTCTTCTGCCCCGTGGTGTGCTCCAGGTAAAAGCGAGTAAAAATAAGTTTTAACTGGAAAACAAATGTTTATGAAATTATTTCTTTGCTCATAGTTATTCATACACATTAAAAGATACAAGTTTACTTCTTTCGACCATAATAGTAATTTATTCCTGTGCACTACCCATATCACACATATCCATTAAGCTCTGTAGGTGAAAGCAGGGGCATACCGTTCTACATGTCTGTTTCCTATTTTTTGTTCTGAGTATTTTTACTCCCTATTTTAATTTTCTAGGAGTATTTACCTATTTTTAGGGAGTAAAAGTGGGTGATGCACCCCTTATCTGTAGGGCTGGCTCTGTGCTCTCTGTGTCGTTCTCCCTAGCCACAGTGTCCCCATAGCTGCGGCTTACTTGCTACTCTGCTTTGATGGCATGCGTAGTGCGATACCTTCTCTCGGGCAGACCTCCATGCTCTGCTTCCAGCAGGGCAAAGGGTCCTTCTTCCTTCAACCCTTTTTGGAGGCTTTAGCTTCACGCCTCGTGTTCTGCGCTCTCCATTACTCTGCGCTTCTTCTTCGTCCTAGTACTGATGTTATTTCTCTCAACTGGGTTGCTTGAAATCTTCATCTCAGTACTTTAGCAGGATTTATTTATTTTATTTATTTATTGTTTATTTTTATAGCGCCTATACACAGACAAGTGTTTAAAAACGCTCAAAGAGGGGAGGGGAACAGTGGGAGAAAAACAAGTCATTCAGAGGCCTTAACTTTCTGAATGATACATGGCAGGGTAAGTGCATGAATAAGTGCAAGTAAAAACATAACAGTGAAGATTACTCTATCGTGTCTGACGACAGTCCTTCCTTTTTCCAAGTGCCTTACACAAATAGGGTTAAGGTGGGTGGGGGGCAGGGAAGAACAGACAGGCTGCTATACAATGCTAAGTGGAAGTGGAGCAAACCGTTATATAGCGGCGTGACATAAATACAGTGGAGGTGGGTGGGTGGAAGGGAAGGGGGGGAGGAGGAGTGTAGGGAAGGTGGACTGCTAGGAATAACTTTGCTCTGAGTAGTTTAAGCAGCTTTAAGGTAAAAGGAGTGGGAAGTAGGGTGGGGGAGAGGAGGAAGGAGGGGTTGAAACAGGAGGGGGGACAATACATCAACATACAAGAAGGATAGAAGTAGAGGAGAGTGCTGGCAGAGAGGGTGGGATAGGGTAGGAAGGAGAGGGGAAGAGGAGGGACAGGGGGCATGAGGTAGAGGCTGCAGATGGCACAGCCAAATTCAGTTTGGCTGGACAAGGTGAAACACACACGGCAGCTGGGCACAGCCAGATTCGATTTTTGCAGGGCTAGTTAAAAACGCACACAGCAGTTGGTCACAGCACAGAAAGGTGGGATTCCAGAAGGGGTGGAGTGAGAGGTAAGATAGTTCCAGGTGTAAGAATGAGTCACTGAAGTTTGTGAGGGGGAATTTACCTTCAATGATAGTAGCTCCAATATAGTCAATGTGTCCATAACGTGTGCAATTATCCACAGCCTTTGTGTGCACAAGTGGGGGGTGTAGGCGAGGTGCCCAAGGACCGGCCAGGAAAACAGACAGAGGAACAGACCGGACCATGGGAAGTGGGCCTTTGGCGATGGGGCTGGCTAAAGCCTGCCGGTCCACGATAGGCAGGCCTCCAGTTAAGGTGCGTACTAGGCCTTTTTACGCATGAAAATCTTGTAAATATGACAGCTTTATTATTTTCCTGTGTAGATTTACACACAAGTTTAGAACAGAGGGCAGTGCAAAGGACAGGTTACTTGACAGAAACCAGAACGCTGCTTTTGATTTTCATCTACATGAATGTAATTGGAAGCCATGGATAAAAGCCTTTGAAACAATGCATTTCTCTGAAGCCTTTCAAAAAAAGAAACTGCACTTGTTTTAAAAGGAATGGTTTCTTTCTGTACAGCTTCTGCTGTGCTGATGCACATGGAGCAAACAGAAGCACTGTACATATTTATTTCCCTAGCATTTTAGGATTGTATTTAATTAATAAGATGGAAAACGAAATTGCAATTGAGAATTCATCTTTTGTAACAACTTATGCTTTTTTCCCCCAGTGAAAGCAAACCAGTATTGCACAAATGTATTTTTCAGAGTTCCTGTGCTGTGTGCATAATCGTGCGGAGGCAAATCATTTTTACACTTATTACTTAATTTACACTCAAATTATAAAAACATTGTGTAAAATTGAGTATGCACGGTCTAGTTTAGATCCATTCAGCCTTGCAGTCAATGGGGTACATTAATATAAATGGTCAGTGGCAGCAGAGTCTTTGCTCAAGGGTGAGTGATTGTCATTACAACAATCATAGGTGTTCTAGCCTCTCAAATCTTCAAGACTACAATTAAAACATCCAAAACCTGACTCTGCAGGAAGTGCAAGAGATATTCAAAAACAAACAAATTAAAGTTGCTTTTGTAATTGAAATAGAAACTCAGCAAAACCTGTCCCTGTGATAATCCAGATGGGTATTTAACTTAATGTAGCACTTCATACATGGTTTGTCCAACATGTAGGCACTGTGATTATTATTCCTGAGTCGATACTCAGTTTACCAACCTCTGAAGGATGTTAGCCAATAAGATAGCTCAGCCTGTTGAGAGCTCACTGCTGCGAACTGTAGGTTGCAGGTTCGAATCCCGGCAAGGCCAACTCAGCCTTTCGAGGTTGATAAAGGAGCACAGACTTAGGTTTGGTGATAATTGTGATAAATATGTTCCATGTACAGCGCTTTGCCAAAAGCGCTATATGAATACCTATTTGACCATGAGTTTAGATATATAATTTAGCATGAAGTCCTTGCCTCTTTGCACTGTTTTATCATACCATTGGCATACCATTAGGTAGTAATAGTTCCAGGAAATGAGGACTTTAAACATCAAAAGACAATTTTGCCATCGAAATAATGAAAGGTGTATTCTGTCACAGTGCAGAAAGCTGCCGCATAGTAATGATTTCCATACAGTTTTTGCACACGTCGGCTGGATGTCACATACATTTTACTCTCTTGCAAAGGAGGCAAGTAATTTTTACTCTCTGGAAATCATATTTACTCTCAAAGTTTAAAAATGGGGAGTAAAATACTCCCATCTCAAAATCTTATCTGGTGCACTGCCGATAGGCCAACTTAACTTCCCAGTGGCCAATGGAAATGCAGGGTGCAGGGAGACAAGTTGAAAAACACCCCAACTGGCCTCTACAGCCAGGACAAAGACCAAACCAAAAAGTGTTTACAAAACTCTATATTCATTGGGAGGTTGTTCCTGATTTTATTTTGGAAGGGGCATGCGCCAGTTAGCATTGCAATGTAATGAACTGGCACCCTCTGCTGCTATACTTTCCACATTCATTGTGTGGACTCTGTGTTCTGCCACACACCATTTAGTAGTATCTGTGGATAAGGGGGGACTGTTTGCCAGGACTGCAGTTTGCAAAGGCCTGCACAATGTCTAAGAATATCTATCTAATGATTGGCTTTTCCAATGCTGTTATTATTTTTTTTCCCTTTAGTATTACCACTCTTGGCTCTCAAACATCCATGCGGATGCAGGAGGACATCCAATCCTGCTCCTTCCTTTAGGACGCTCGGACCTGTACCTTTTCCCATTTGAAACTTAGGAAAACTACCAGTCCCAGAATTCCAAGCAAAAACAGGACTGGATGGCCCTTTTGGACATAGCCCCAAGAAGCCTGAGCGCTCCTAAAAATGTCAAAACATCCCCCAGTCAAATTTAAGGGAGTAGTTTTGCAGTTACTCTAGTCATAAGAATTGTTATAATAAAAACGCACATGTTCCAACAAGTATTACTAATCAATCATACTTTTCAATGCACTATTGAATCATAATAGTCTTTTTTGTGTTTAGTAATCTTTTTTCAAAGTACAGTTAAATCATCAATTGAAACAGATACATGAATAGGAGTTCATTCAAGAGGATTTGTTCTAATACCAAGTAACGTCTTCTAACAGTGAATTCATAATTTGTACAAAATGTAAATAACAAAATTTGACTTTGTGCAGAGGTCTGCAATATCGTTACACAAAGATAACTTCAATTTGTTTCGAGGTAATCCCTTCGTCAGGAAGATGGACTCTAACTTCAGGAGTTCTATAAATAAATATTAAGAAGGTGATCAACAAGTAATAAGAGTACATTTGTGGTGTACAAGATGTCAATATATTCGAAACAAACCTGCTAAAAGGATGTATGTTAGTGATACAGAAGGTAAGAACACTCTAAACCCAATCAAGCGTTCATATTCTAAATAGAGATCAATATTTATTTTTTATTTATTTGACATTTGTATGGCGCTTATACACAGGTGTTTCCAGGTTCCAAAAATCAGGATCCAAAATCATCAGCTGTGTAGACAAAGGAAAGTCTCGGTTACACCAACTATTCGATACAATTCCTCATCTGTTCAGCAAACCATCACATATCAAGGTAGAAAAGTACCTGTGAGTTCTCAGGTTAGCAAAATAAGCACTCACTTCAGAATAATCATGTAGAGTCATCTAGAAGTGCCATTGGTTTGTGATATGTAGTCAATTCGCTGTTTAAACAAAGAGTGTTTATTTATCTGACTAGTTAAGACAACTCACTTAAAAAAGCCACCATATAACAAAATAAAAGGGTTCCTCTAAGCTCTACCTCTGGGTACTAAACAGCTGCTTACTTAAAAGCAGTTCATTGTCCTCCACAAGCGCCATCTGTTCATGAATCAAAGTGTCAATTATATCCTTACATAAGCTCAAAAGACTGTTTCTCAACTAGATCATGCCTCCCTTGCCTGACTGGTATTTTATAGGTGTCCTCTCCTGGGAGCGGCTACACCATTCCACAGATCTCTACCTACTTCTATAGCGAGAGCCACACCAAACACTGAGAAATTGGTCAAACAGTAGTATGCCATTTCTGGGAATACAAGGAGGCTTTATCCGGCCACCATCTGTGAAGTGGACTAGTCCTTGAATGATACTGCCGGGAATCCAAAAAGGGGCTAAATCCAGCCACCATATTAGAAACGGACTACTCCAGTCTAACTATGAATGGTACAGGATAGTTATAGTCTAGTCAAATAAATCTAATAACCATGCACGCTTCTAATAATTCAGAGCCCAAATGATCATGTTATATCTAATCTAGTCTTTGGCGAGTAGTCGATCAGAACCAGAAATTAATGCCATCGCCCCTGAAGTGTAAAGTATTCGCTATGGATTATAATGAATGGCAGTACAGGAATATGTATGTTCTTCTATCAGGTCACCTAGTGACTATTCAAAAAAAGGTCAAGGGAGGCGGCTAGTACACTACTTGTCCCTAATCAACATTGCTCACAAGGCAGCTAATAAGCTATAATTTGAAGCACAATCAAAAAAATAAGACTGAGCAATATACCTCAAGGGAATGTAGATATTGCAAACCTTGCAGCGATCACATTATGCTAATATCATGCCCTTCGGAATTGGGACAGACCTCTCGATAACCCCAAAGGTTTATTTTTGATGCAATAACCTATTCAAGTTACCGACACAGGGTAGTAGATTTACTACTTCAAACAAAAATAACTAGCTTCATTTGGGCCACTGTGTGATGAAACTCCACAAAGTGCAAACCCTAACACAGCTTTTTTAAGAAAGTAACAGCATGGCATGAAACATAAGTAGTCCTTAGTAACTTACTAACTATTAATTTATAACATACAGATTGTGCACTCTGGATTCGTAAAGAAACACGTATTTGAATAACTTGCACTTTGTATTTATTTGTGGTTTATAAAGTGCCTTAAGCCAAGGCACTTTACAGAGAGCAAGGAACTGTACAATAACATGAATAAGCAAAAAATACAGAAAAAAAATCAATCAATCAAGGATGTTGCAGAAGGTGAGACATCAGTGCCCTACGAAATAAAGAATAGACGGAGATAGAACAAAGAGAGTAAGGAAGAGTGTTGCAGTGAATAGGGGCTAGAAGCATGACAGTACGAAAACAAGATTCAACAAAAGGGGGACGAGGTGCCACCAATAGAAATTGAGAAGAGTGGAGAGAGGGAGAAGGAATATCTAAAGAAACCAGAGCAGAGAGATAGTTGGGAGCAAGACCATAGAGGCATTTAAAGGCAAGACAGTGAGCTTTTAATTTAAGTTGAGTGTGAAAGGATAACCAGCCAAGAGTGGTAAGAGAGGAGGAATAATCGGAAAGGAAGGATGCAGAGAAGACGAGTAGAAGAGTTAAATATAGAGTTGGAGAGGGGCACAGCGTGAAATGGGATGCCCAAAAAGGGCAGAGGAACAACAAAAGAGTTGGGAAAAGATCAAAGAGAAATACTCCTACGTCCTGTCCCCTTTGCTCCATACTTGTGGGACATTCCGTCCATCGGGACCAGACGACTTTTAAAGCATCAAAAAATGAAATTTTTTGTCCTCCTTGTGCCTGCAGCCCGCCTTTCTGATCTAGGCGCCTCAGATCGCACCTTCAGTCGTTTTCTCTGTGTGGTCAGGGTCGGACGCACTTGCATCGTAAGGAATATTTTTCTTTGTGTTCCCTTGTCCTTCATTTTCCTGCTCTGGTTTCACGGTCTTCTTTCTTATGTCTATGCCGGAGCGTCTGGGTTTCGTGTCCGGTTCTTCGTGCGAATGTCATTTCGTGAGGGCAGATCGCCATTCTCTCTGCCTGGAGTGCTTGGGCCCGGAACACCGGTGGGACACGTGCTTCTACTGTGACTCCCTCTCCGTCCGGGCAGTCAGAGGAGGTGTTCCAGTGGATTCCTCCTCCACATTTACAGCAATTTATTGAGGTAAAAAGTAAGCAACCAGTAAGCTCTTTCCTTTTTAGGGCTCTCTGGCTGGGGGACTCCTTCCCAGGGTCTTCTGGGTCCGGGAGGGTCCCAAGTGGCTCTGGTACCAGGGATCTCCCTAACGTGTCCTGAAAGGGATCTAACCGGGACTCTGTAGTTTCCTCCGAGGTTCCCTGCAAAGGGGCTGCCAGGACCGGATCATCATCATCCGAGGTTCCTCTTTTGGGGGCTAAAGTTCTGGGGCTGTTGTCACCAGGATCATTCCTGAGGTTTCGAAATCTGGAACTAAGTGTACTGAGTCTCATCTTGAGGTTCCTGTTAAGGTGACTAAACGTACCAGGGTTCCACTGAGGATCCCCATCTTGTGACTATATCTGAGACCAGCACGATTGAGGGTCCCCCTTTGAGGGTTTTGGTTTCAGGGGGTGTTCCTAAGCCTTCCCACACCTGATCTTGCTGAGAGGGTCAAAGAATCCGGTTAAACACCTTAAGGCTTCAAGTGCCAGCTCTGCCGAGGTTCCCTCACTGGGGGCTAATTCTTCAGCAGTATCTAACGGGTCGCAAAAGCACTCTAGATCTGCTAGCACCGACTCTGCCGAGGTTCCTTGTCACAAGGCTAACATGGAACATAGTCCCATGATACCCCTGTGGTGAACACAGCCTCATTGACACATGTGACGCAGTTCACCTTAGGCGTTAACACGATAGCTGTCAAACCTCTGTGGTCTATGGCAGCCATTTTGGCTACCTCTCTCACACCAACGTTCTTAACGGCTGGTACCGAGGGGCTTGTTTTTTGGGCTGAGCAGCCATTTCCACACTTTGTGGGTAAGCACCCGTCCACCCTCCAATGGATTGGTGTGCTCTCTCTCCGTTAGCCACACAGTCTCGCGCCCTCCTACGTCCGCTCCCTTGGTTTACGTGGATCCAGTTGGTGGAGGACCATCCTCTTTGCGATCCTGGTGGCCTCTACCCACTCCAGCGACTAGGCCGCCTTCTGAGGATGCGTTTTTGGTAAGTTTCAGATGCTTCTGCACTCTGATACAATGAAGGCATACTGTAAAGATTTAAGCAAGGAAATGTATCCTAAGCAACCTGAACCGCACCCTGCTCCGGCAATCCCTCTGCAGGTCCCGGTAGTGCCACTGTCTCCACCGGTTCCAGTGGGGCCGCCTCCTCCATTCCCTCCTCTGTCTCCACTTTCACCTGTGCTAAAGACTCCCATTGTGCAGTCAATCCTGCCCCCGGGGCCTGAGGTGCCACGTGCTGCAAATCAGAACTCTGCCCCCCTACCCCCCCCCGCACTGGATGAAGACCAAGCGGACCAGGACAGCGACGACCCGATGTGCTCCATTAGAGCCTTTCACGGCTGGGTTCTGGATATGATGGCATGGCTAGACATCCTAATATTCGAGGCTCCAGCTCCACAAGAAGGTGTACTTTTTGGAGCTTTTACTCTATTGACAAAGGAGCGCACTGGCCTGTTCCTTTAAAAGGATGTCTCGGCCACAGCCCACAAGGTCTGGGAAAAATCTAATTCCGGGCAACACCTAAACAAGAACATTTGTCGCTTACTATAAGTTACACACGTCTGAAGACCTATCCTGCACTGCATGTGTACTCCCCTCATCGACCGTGGTGGCAGCAGCTACGCTCCAGTCCAAGCCGTCCTACACTGCAGCGTCTCGGATCCTTTCCTAGGAGGACAAGATGCCATTGGGGGAAAAAGGTATTTTCAAATTCAGCTCTTCAGCTGCGTCAAGCTAATACCGAGCTCATCCTGGCGGCTGCTAATGTCAATGTCAAGCTGTGGAAGGCACTTGCTGAGTTTCAGGAACGTATTCCTCCTGACAAGCTTGTAGACTTTAGGGGCGGCTTATCTGACGCCACAGTTCTGGCACAGGCCCATCATGTTGACGCTCCTTATGGTTGGAGTAGACGTCTCCCGCCAAGCGTGGCTGCATGCTACAAAGTTCTCGAAGGAGGTTCAGGATAAAGCGCTTGATCTTCCCTTCGAAGGTAAGGAACTATTTCACTCCTCCACTGATGAGGAACTCCCCCAAAACCAAGGCAAGCATGCAAACTGCTAAGTCATTGTCGTCCTTGCCAAAACCCCAGCTAAGGCAGTTCATACTTAGTGGTCGGGGTCTCAAACGAGGTCCTTCTCTGGTTTCAGAGGGTGTCAGGACTGCTGTGCGTGCCGGGCAGATGCTGCAGCGGGTGACCCTTGCCTCAAGCAGCAAAGGCAAGGTGGCTGGTTTTTCTCTTGGTCAACCGCCTCCTCTTCAGCAACGGGTGGTGTCCCTGCCTATAAACCATCTAAATTATGTTTTTTATCGGTTGCACAAGACTCCGGTAGGAGGACGAATTTCATCTCATCTGGAGGCGTGGCAGACCATCACATTAGACCGATGGGTTTTGTCTGTTGCCCGGACGGGCTTACCCTTGCCCCTCTCCCCCCCGCTCACCCTTCTCTTCACCAGACCGGGTCGCCCTCCCTCAGAACCAAGTTACAGAAACTTCTAGACCTCAGAGCAGTGGAGCCTGTTCCCTTGCGCGAGCAAGGGGAGGGCTATTACTCCCGTCTGTTTACAGTGCCCAAACCCAACCAGACTGGCCTGCGCACTACTCTCGACCAAGTGAAATTCAAGATGGTTACGCCCAGCCAGATAAGGTCCTCTCTCCGGAAGGGCGATTGGCTCCGCCTGGTAGACCTTCAGAATGCCTAAATGTATATCCTGATCTGGACTTCGCATCGAAAATATCTGCAGTTCTCCGTGGGAAGGGAACACTTCCAGTATCGAGTGCTACCAATTGGTCTCAGCTCAGCACTGCGTCTCTTTATGAAGATGATGGCGGTCATCGCAGCATTCCTCAGACTGCAGGGAGTTCATGTATATCCATACTTGGACGATTGGCTCCTGCACAGACCTTGCCAACAAGCCGCTGCAGCCACTCTTCAGCTCCTGTTCCATCTTGGGCTGTTAGTGAACTGGCGGATATCGTCTATAATGGTTGCTCAAGACCTGATATTTCTGGGTTTCTGTTTGGATACCGTCCGTATCGGATTCGTGGTCAGTATTGCGGACCTTTAAACCATGTGCCAGCTCTTCCTGCAGTCCTCCCGCATGTCGGCCTGGTGGTTCCAGAGAGACTCTTGTGTGTTAGCTCTACCTCTTGCACGCCTGAAAATGAGGCACACTCATCTTGCTCTTCGGACCTGCTGGTCCCAGGCTACGGATCTGGACTCCAAGATGATTCCAGTCTGATCCTGTATGACGGCGGATCTTCATTGGGGGCCATCCGCCAGCAACCTTTCAGTGGGGACCACCTTCGAGGAGCCCTGCCCACAAGTTACTACAGACTCCACCCTTCTGGGGTGGGGAGCGACACTTTGTCTCCTTGAGGTGTACGATTCGTGGACACCCCAAGACAGGCAGTCCCATATCAATTACCTAGAGCTCCTGGCTGTTTTTCCGGTGCTCAAGGCTTTTCAACCCTCTTTCACCAACAGTGTGGTTTGAATTTACACGGACAACTCCGTAGCAATGTTCTAAATCAATAAACAGGGGGGCACCAAGTCTCCTCCTCTGGTTGACCTTTTATTTTTTATTTAATTGGTTTTTTATAACGTACCTAATACCGTACCTGAATTCAATTTCTAAGCGCGGATCCTTGCTTCCAAGACCAGCACATTGCCCCTGTGCTATCCTCCGAATCTAGTTATCCAAATTTGGAATTGGGCTTTCCAACCCAATGTCTGACTTCAATGTGTGCACATTCCAGGTCACATCAATGTGGCCGCAGACTCCCTCAGCCGCCAATCTGCAGCGAGTTACGAGAGGGAGATGAACACCGATGTTCTCACCAAGATCTTCCAGCAATGGGGTTCTCCGGTGGTGGACCTCTTTGCAACCTCAACAAACCGGAAACGTCCTCTTTATGCTTTCAGGGACGGACTTTCAGTGTCTTCCTTGGGGACGCTCTCGTGATCCCTTAGGACAACATGAAGGCTGACGCTTTTCCTTCTTTGACGCTTAGTCATTGGTCGCTCTGGAAACTCGGGAGTGCCTCCAACTGCACTCTCCTCTTCATAGCTTCTTGGTGGCCGGCCAGGTTCTGGTTTTTGGAACTGCAGCACCTGTCTATGTGCTCCCCGATCAGGTTGCCTCAGATTCCCGACCTCCTTCACCAGAGCGATCACTAGTTGTGGCACCCCTGCCCACCATCCTTCAGCTTGCCGGCCTGGTGCCTGAGTTCCGATCATTAGCGCAGTTCAACCTCTCCGACGGTAACCTGCTTATAAATCGAGCTGCACATAAGCCCTCTACAAGAGATCGTCATTGGTGTCTTCCTAAACAGATTGATCCCAGACGGCTACTATTGACTCTGTCTTGTCTTTTGTATCTGACTTTGCAGCCTCTGACATCCATGTCTTGTCATGCAGGACATACTTATCTGCAATTGCGGCTTATCTGTCCTCAGACAGTTGCTCTTTTTCACTGTCAAACCCAGTCATCAATAGACATTTTGCAGGTCGTCTTCATCTTTTTCCACCGGTTCGGGCCCCTCATCCCAAATGGGATCTGAATGTGGTCCTCGCCGCTTTGTCATAAGCCTTTTGAACCTATGGCCACTACCGAGCTCAAGTACCTTTCTTGGAACGTGGCCTTTTTGATTGCGGTAACATCTGCGAGACGAAAGTGAACTTCAAGCTCCGTCAAACATCCATTCTTAACTTTCCACAAGGATAACGTGCTCCGCACTCACCTTTCTTTTCTTCCCAAGGTGGTTTCTGAATTCCATTTAAACCAGTCAAACCGTTTTCTTCCCGAACCCGGTCTCCGATGCCGAGAGGGTTTTGCACAATCTAGACATACTCTGAAGTTTTAACTTGACAGAACAAGTGAACTTACAAGTTCTTCACACCTCTTTGTTACGTTTGTTGGCCCAAAAGGAAAACCAGCCTCGAAAGCTTCCATCTCTTGTTGGATAGCTTCATATATTTCCGACGCCTACAAAACTCGAGGCCTTCAGCCCCAAAGGCCATTCATGCACATCTGGTGCATGGCAAAGCGGCTGCTGTTGCCTTCCTAAAATACATCCCCTCAGAGTCCACAGCCAAGGCTGCTACGTGGGTTTCCCCTTCGGTTTTCTGCAGACATTATTGTCTTAACCTGAGCTACCGGGCTGATGCCCAATTTGGCCAGGCAGTTCTTAAGAATTTGTTCCAATAAGGGAAACTTCCATCCACCCATATTTCCTTCGGTCAGTGCTTGGGAATCTCCCACAAGTATGGAGGAAAGGGGACGGGACATAGGAGTATCACTAAGTTACTCACCGTAGTCACAACCTTACTCTTAGTCCATAGTCCCCTTTCCACCAAACATTCGCCTGCCGTCCCCTCTAATAAGTATGCTCTATTGTTTCTAAATGGTCCTGGACTTGGCGATGGAAAAGTACCAAAGGGTCGATGCGTGGGGCGGGGCTCAGGAAGGCGGGACTGCGGTCATGTGCGGTGGCCCAGCAAGGACAAAAAAGTTAATGGTTTGATGCTTTAAAAGTGCTCCCATCCCGATGAACAGAATGTCCCACAATTTTGGAGGAAAGGAGACCATGGACTAGGAGTAAGTTAGTCACTACGGTGAGTAACTTAGTCAATCAGCAGTTTAGAGGCTTGAAAAGTGAGAAACGGATAAGCTTTGTGAATATTGTGTGCGTGAAAGCGACAATCACACAGAGTTAGAGAAATGTGATTAGAGAAAGAAAGTCTCGAGTCAAGGTGAAGCCCAAGATTTCGGGCCGTGGATGAGATTGGAAGCTGTGATGGGGGAAAGGGATGAAGGACGGGGGCGACGGGTATCCCAGCATTGAGTGTAAGACCTCCAAGATTTGATAGGCAGAAAGAGTGTGGTCAATTTCGTTTGGGGGTTCTCTGTAATTGATACAGCTTGTCCATAATCTTTCTTTAGCTCTCACATGCAATGAATACTATGATAAATTATGGCAACTCCAGAGATCCGCCATAAACAGTTGCCCATGCTAATAGCAATCTTAAGGGTTCTCCCTCAAAACCCCTCCTTCACCCTCTACTCTCTTGCTGGCTGCGCTGGTCCTGTGGCCCCTTTGCCTCACCTCAAGCGATTTCACTGATCTCTACGTTATCTGTTCTCAGAGGCCAGTAGTCCCTTCTATTCCTCTCAATTTTGCGGGCCATACATTTTGTGTTTCTGAAGGGAGAAACCAGTGTCAACACATGTTTCGCTTATCCTGTTGTCTTTATTTTAGTTTTCTATTATACAGGTGATACCACTTTTAAAAAAATGTATTTGTCCACTTCTACCCGTGTTTTTGTTCTGCTTTTTGTCCATGTGTAGCCTTGATGGTGACCTTCCCTCATCTCTCATTCCATAGCAGTCCCACTAAACTGCATTTGTTACATGGGCACGAAAATTAAAACCGTGACAAAAGGAGTTTCCATAGGCTATCCCTGTACCATTATCTTTAAAGTTCTTAAAAGAATTCTGCCAGTTGGGTGGGTGCGTGGTGGCCAATCAAGGAAGGAATGTAGATGCTTCTCAAGTGAATTCCACGCCCTATACTATAAGGACGCCCTGCAATGTATGCCTTTGACCTCTTGTGATGCTCCTGTTGGTCTCTGTGAGCGTGGCAAAGACCCTGGAGCGGAATTACAAAATGGTGCCCGGGTAGCGAAATGACTGAGGAGCTGAGTGGCCAGTGCTCCCTGCAGAACGCTTGTGAGCAAAGGGGGAGGGGCTTGATCTCCCTCTCTACCGCGTATGAGTGTCTTAACAGAGAAGCTGCTGGGCGGTGTGAGAAACCTAGGGGTGTTCTCCCTAGTAGAGCCCAGGAATCCCTTATCCAGGTGGGCAGGACACAGCCATCGCTGTTGGATGCAGTTCCTGGGGTTGGACCGCTGGGGGAGTATCACCTGGGTTAGGGGAGCACAGGTTCATGCACGGGAGGGATGCCCCAGGTGAGACGCTGCACTGTACCGCGGAAGAAGAGGAGGAAATCCATGAGATCTTCTTTGGTTACTCCACCGCTACCTCCCTTCTGCCCAAAGAAGCTCCCCTAACAAAATTCTACCACCCAGACAATTCTGATAGACCAACTAGGGTCCCTGTTACCCTTGAGAACCACAGCTCTCAGAATCCAAATCATTCTTCTTCCCGTCCCTCTGATTATGTTTTTCCACACTCCCAACCGGCTCAGACAAAATACTACAGTTCCCACAATCCCCCTTGTTTATTTCACGATCCTAGCTATTCCTGTTTATCCCACAAACCCTAGCAATCCCATCCCTCTGTCACTTTCTGAACTCCGAGTCGAAAGTGACCCACAATTACAATTCCCACCATCCCCTATGTTCCGTTCATATACCCGGTCATTCTCAACCATATAACAAACCTTACCCATTTCGTCCTTCTCAATCTACCAACCAAACCCTTCTTATATTGCACTATTTCCCTATCATATCAGTAGGACATTCCGACACTCCAGCCCCTCCCCTTTCCGACACGAACACCTTTGTACAACGGACTTGTAATAAGACTGTTTACCTGACATGTCCAGACGCAAGGGTCAGGCAGAGTCAGGCAATTGACGTTATTCACACACACCTGACGACCCTTCCTTTTCCCCACAGGGATAAAAGGTGGAGCGGGAGAGCACAGTGCAAGCAAGGCAAGCATGACCGACAGCACAACGACACAACTACACAGGCGTGGCAGTTCAAGAAAAGAAGAAAGGAGGCAGGAATCGAGAGGGTGGCGAGAAGTGACCTGGCCCTTTTCATCCCAGGCCCACAAACCTTTGTGGAAGAGAGCCTAAGACAGTGAACAGTAGCACGAGTATCTTGCAGCAGATTTCAACGGTACACAGGGCAAGCCTATGCCGATGAGCAGGACCGCGGGAGGCTCCCGCGCCTATGGTACCTGCCTTGACTCCAGGAAAGTCGAAAGCAAAGCGGTTCATCTCAGCCTGTGAGTCGAGGGGAGAATCGATAAGAAACGGGCTGTGTTGAATGAGAAGCGCAAAGTGGCAAGTTTGAACCAAGTTTAATGAACTGTGTAAAGAACTGCAACAAGTATTGAAGGGGAGACCAGCTGTAGACGGAAACCGACACCACGTGGGTTCTAACTCGAGAGACTATGGTCGAGCCCTATATGAGAGAAACTACAGATACCAGAAGGCCATAGGAGAGCCAGTAGAATTAGTCAAAATTGTCATACTGAGGGTCAAGTAAAATCCCCTGTATAATCAAAAGACTTCGATCTATAAACTGTGTGAAAGCAAGGGAAGTGAATCTCGCAGTGAGAGAAAGCAAGTGAATCCCGCAAATACAAGCGAATGTGAAGTTGGCAAGAGTGAGCCTGACCACGGGATGCCAACGAGAAGGGGGCAAGTCTAAAGTCCCAGGAAACAGTGTGTTGACAAAAGTGAACCCGGCGGAGGGATGTCCACTAGAATTGTTTAAAAAGACATCAAGATTTGTGAGCAATGGGGAAGCCGTAGTGAACCCAGAGAAGGGAGGTTGAAAGTAAAGAAGGATCAGCGTCCAGAAGAGGGGGACTCAGGGGGGAAGCAATCACCCAGTGAACATTGGAAACAAACTTTCATTTGTTAAAGGAACTTTATTTTGGAACCAGAGAGGCAGTTGAAAGCGAGAAAACCTAGCTATCCGGGTGTCACAACGCGACCCTGGACACTGTGGAAAAGATGGAGGCTAGTTTAGGCTCCTTGCGGTCCTTACCGTTCTAGTCTTTTTTGGTCCTTTTCCTTTAAAAGGCAGCCACGCCCACAACGCTGTGCGTTGCATCTCGCATTGTCAGCCTTTCGCTAACTTCGCCTGCAGTGCCGCTCCTTGAGCTTGGTCCTTTGATACTTCCTTTCTAGTACTCGGCCCACTTAGGCTTTCCCTGTTTCTAGGCTCTTTCCTTCTGTACGGGTTCCCGTACATAAGGCTGTCCTTTGCTCCCGCTCGCCCTCTCCCTTCCTTGCCCGATCCCGCTTCTGTTCGCTCTCTCATTCTCCTCTCTCTCTCTCTCGCTCTCCGGTGTTGTCTCTCACTCTCTCTGGCGCTTGTTCGCCCACCTTTGCTCCCGCACGCTCTCTCCCTTCCTTGCCCGATCCCGCTTGTGTTCGCTCTCTCATTCCCCTCTCTCTCTCTCGCTCTCCGGTGCCAGCTCTCTCTCTCTCTCTCTCCCTGGCGCTTGCTCACCCGCCTTTGCGCCCGCTTGCTCTCTCCCTTTCTTGCTCGATCCTGCGCCTGTTCGCTCTCTCATTCTCCACTCTCTCACTCTTACCTGCAGTATAGACTTACCTTCCTTGCCTACAGCTCTTGTGCAGCCTCCGCTTTGCCCTCCTTGGATCGCAGTGGACTCTCGCCCTATCCTTCTCGACACCAGTCTACCTCGTCTGGAAATACTTGGATTCAAGTACGGTTACCGTATACAAGTCACCAGCCTCTTCCACTTCTGACACACTCCCTGCCAGCAAGGGCTCGCCATCTACAGGGTTTTTTCTGCCGTCACTGGCTTTTTCCCTGGTGTTACGGGACTGGCTCCCCTGGGTCCACCCGACAGCTTGTTCCTACCACTGTCAGGGTGGCCTCAAGCGGAGCTCGTCCCTATCTCTACGAGCGCAAGAAGGAAAGGAAGAGCACTAAGGCGGACGAAGAACTGCAGGAGATCAAGAAGGAGGGGAGAAGAAGACCAAAGACATCAACCCAGGAGGATTCCTCTAAGGAGTCAGGTGAGGAGCATTCGAGGGTGGTAGCTTCCGATTCTGACAGTTTGCAACGCCAACAAGTCAACATGGCCTCCCTAGAACAGATCCAGGAGATGGTAACTGCAATCCAAGGCCTTCAGACTGAAGTACAGAATCTCCGAACCGAAAATGTCAGTCTACGGCAACAGATCGCAGTACGAGATGATACTCGGGGCGACTTGCCTCGACAGTCATTCTCTTTTGGAAAATATGATGGCAATCCGAAGCATTTGAAGGAATTCCTGGATGCTTGCATGGTCTATTTCACTTTTAGACCAAAGGCCTACGAACTAGACAGGTCCAAGGTTGGTTTCCTCGTTGCTAATCTCGTCGGAAACGCCTTGGCTTGGGCCACCCCATTGATATCCCAATCCGATCCAGCAGTCAACGATTATTCTCTGTTTACCCAGCAGATGAGAGTCAGATTCGACAGACCTGAGGTTCTGTTTTCCTCTTATGAAGCCCTCTTGGACATTCGTCAAGGGAATCAAGATGTTCAAACTTTTGCTTCTGCTTTCATCAGACTGGCAAAGGATGCAGGATGGCCTGATTCTGCTCAACAAACCCTCTTTCGCCGGGGACTCCATGACGATCTCAAAGACGAACTAGCCAGAGTGGCTCGTCCATCCTCCTTCCAAGAACTAGTGACCCTGACTCTTCAGCTGGAATACCGACTTCAAGAGCGAAGACAAGAAAGGAGGAGGTTCCGAAACCTTCCTTCTGCCAGCACTACTCCGGTTCCTCTTCCAAATCGGAACCAGACTGAAGAACCGATGCAGATCGGGACTACTAGAGGCCCCCTGACTCCAGAGGAGAGAAAGAGACGTAGAGATCTGGGTCTCTGCATGTACTGTGGATCTTCTAAGCATTTGCTCCGGAATAGCCCCGAAGTACCTCCAAGACGTTCGGGAAACGCTTCTCCTCGGTCTTGAGCAGGGATAAGAACCGGGCAGAGACGACCAATCCCTGCAACATTACTTGTCAGAAGGCTATCGAAGATGACAATAGATTGCTGGTATTCACCATTCATCTCACTTTCGAGCCCAATCCCACCGTAGAGGTCTTGGCTATGTTGGACTGCGGTGCTGCGGGTAATTTCATCGATGTCCAATGGGCTCAAGATCAGGGGTTGCCATTTTTGCAGAAGAGCAGTTCCTTACCCGTAGAAGGAGTGGATGGAACTCCACTCTCCTCCGGGCCTATTGTACAAGAAACCATACCCGCTACTATGCTTCTTTTTCAACACCAAGAACAGATTGTTTTCGATGTGATAAGAGCTGCACACTTCCCAATAATACTGGGTATATCATGGCTACGTAAGCATAATCCTACTATAGATTGGTCAGCCAACACTATCAGCTTCTCATCATTATTCTGCACTTCTTCCTGCCTTCTCCAGACCAATCCGGTTCCTGGTAAGGGAATCCCCACTCCCAAGTCCGCCTCAGTGGTGCAGATGGTGCCGCTCTGCTACCAACGATACGCTGAACTTTTTGAAGACTAATTACCACGCTCTTTACCTCCTCATCGGCCTGAAGACTGCTCCATTGAATTAAAACCAGGTGCTTCCGTTCCTTTCGGCCGAATGTATCCCATGTCTCTCCCGGAAAGAAGGGCCCTTAAGGAATATCTGGACGCGAACCTTCAGAACGGTCTCATCAGAGAGTCACGCTCCCCTGCCGGAGCATCTATGTTCTTCATACCCAAGAAAGGGACCTCCGAATTGAGACCGTGTATTGATTACCGTGGTTTGAACTGTTTGACAATAAGAGACAGATATCCCATGCCTCTTATAAAGGAAGTGCTGGAAGCTGTTGAGGGGGCAAACATTTTTACCAAACTCGACCTTCGAGGTGCCTACCATCTGTTGAGAATCAAGGAGGGAGATGAGTGGAAAACCGCCTTCAGAACTCCTCTGGGACACTTCGAATATCGAGTGATACCCTTCGGACTGGTAAACGCTCCGGCGGTTTTCCAACGGTTTGTGGACAAGATTTTCTCAGACCTGCTTTATTCTTTTGTAGTAGTCTATCTTGACGACATTCTTGTCTTCTCTTCCTCTCCGGCCGAACATCACAGACACGTGGAGCAGGTGTTAAGAAGAATACAAGAGAATCATCTATTGTTAAAGCCAGAAAAGTGCATCTTCGAATCCTCGTCTGTTCCCTACCTAGGCTTTATTCTCTCCAAAGAAGGAGTTCAGATGGATCCCGAGAAGGTGAAAGCGGTACTTCTTTGGCCCACTCCCAGCAGCCCTAAGGATGTACAGAGGTTCTTGGGTCTCTCGAATTTCTACAGACGCTTTATCCCAAATTTCTCGGAGATCGTGCTACCTATTACCAATTTACTAAAGAAGGGTCAAGAATTTGTATGGGATTCGAAGGCAGAACGAGCCTTTCAAGTACTTAAAGAAGCCTTCACCACTGCGGCCATCCTCGTTCAACCCAATCAGTCCCTTCCCTTTGTGGTCGAAACGGACGCCTCTGGAGGTGCCATAGGGGCAGCCTTATTACAGTCCGGTAAGGATGGTATCGAACACCCGGTGGCGTACTACTCCCGGACTCTCACCCCGAGTGAAAGAAACTACTCGGTGTTGGAACGGGAATTGTTGGCCATCCGCCAGGCTTGTGTTGAGTGGAGGCACCTGTTACAGGGGGCTGCCCATCCGTTTCTGGTGAGAACGGATCATCGGAACCTTAAGGTACTCCAACATATGGAGTGTCGCAATTCCAGACATGCCCGGTGGGCCTATTTCTTCTCCCAGTTTGACTTTGACATCACGTATCTTCCAGGGAAGGAGAACGTGTTGGCTGATGCCTTATCCCGGAGCCTAGGAGAAGAATGCCCAGTAGACGGAATCAAGTCTGAGGAGATTCTGTCGGGAAAGAAGATATTAGGAGCGGTCAATTCATTTTTACAAGAGGTTGAACGTACAACTGGTTCTACCCAGATACCCAACGACCATCTGTCTTCATTGGAGAAGAGAGGAACAGTGTACTTTTACAAGGACACCCTGTTCCTTCCGTCTAAAGAGCTTCAAATTCAAGCATTATCTTGGTGTCACGATCTACCTTCTGCTGGCCACAAGGGGCAAGGAGCCACGACCAATTTGGTATCAAGGTATTTCTGGTGGCCCACTTTGGCCAAGGATGTAAAGGCTTATGTAGTCGCCTGTCCTATTTGCGCCTCCAGTAAGCCCTCTACGCATCGCCCTTTGGGTCTCCTTCAATAAGGACAGTTGCCAACACGTCCTTGGGAACACATTTCTACTGATTTTATCGTGGATCTTCCTCTCTAGGGGCTCTACCGCCATCATGGTTACCGTAGATTCCCTAAGTAAGATGGCACACTTTTCTCCTCTACCTGGCCTACCATCGGCTCCGGAATTGGCAGAGGTTTTTCTGAGAGATGTAGTTAGGCTTCACGGTCTACCCCAAACTATTGTCTCCGACAGAGGCTCTCAATTCACTTCTCGTTTCTGGTCTACACTGTGCAAGACTCTGGGGATCAGTAGAGCTCTTTTCTGGATATCACCCCCAGAGTAACGGACAAACTGAGCGTCTGAACTCCACTTTAGAGCAGTACCTTCGTTGTTTCTGTGGTCAAGAACAGGAGAGTTGGAGGTCTTTTCTCTCCACAGCGGAATTCGCCTACAATAACACAGTACACTCTTCCTTAGGAACCAGTCCATTCTTTTTCTCCTATGGCTTTCATCCCATGCATATCCCCTTGGTCGGAATACCATCGACTGCTGTCCCAGCGGTTGACCAAAGGCTTAGTGAACTAAGACGTATACAAGGGGAGGCTAAGAAGAACTTGGAGACTAGCAGGGAGCTCCAAAAGAAGTACGCCGACAGGAAGAGATCTCAGAACCCCAAATGGACGGTCGGCACTAAAGTGTGGTTGTCCACTAAATTCTTGCCACGCTGGTTACACCCAGGGAAGTTTTCTGCCAGATTCATTGGGCCTTTTCCCCATTTCCTCACAGATCAATCCGGTGGCCTTTCGCCTGAAACTTCCTCACAGTATGAAGCGCATCCATCCAGTGTTCCACTCGTCCCTTCTCAAGGCCTATCTATCGGACCCGCATGGTCGGACAGTGCCACGCTCATCAATTCCAGATAACCCAGAACCTGAGGAATACGAGGTGGAGAGGCTGGTGGATTCTCGCTACAGACATGGTACTATTCAGTACCTGGTACATTGGAAGGGGTATTCCTCTGCAGAGCGTACCTGTGAACCTAGTAGCCACATCCATGCCCCTCGCTTGTTACGTCTCTTTCACCGCTGTCATCCGGGTAAACCCGGGGGATCCCGGCTGGGAAGGGGGCATACTGTCACAACGCGACCCTGGACACTGTGGAAAAGATGGAGGCTAGTTTAGGCTCCTTGCGGTCCTTACCGTTCTAGTCTTTTTTGGTCCTTTTCCTTTAAAAGGCAGCCACGCCCACAACGCTGTGCGTTGCATCTCGCATTGTCAGCCTTTCGCTAACTTCGCCTGCAGTGCCGCTCCTTGAGCTTGGTCCTTTGATACTTCCTTTCTAGTACTCAGCCCGCTTAGGCTTTCCCTGTTTCTAGGCTCTTTCCTTCTGTACGGGTTCCCGTACATAAGGCTGTCCTTTGCTCCCGCTCGCCCTCTCCCTTCCTTGCCCGATCCTGCTTCTGTTCGCTCTCTCATTCTCCTCTCTTTCTCGCTCTCCGGTGTTGTCTCTCTCTCTCTCTCTCTCTCTCTCTCTCTCTCTCTCTCTGGCGCTTGTTCGCCCGCCTTTGCTCCCGCACGCTCTCTCCCTTCCTTGCCCGATCCCGCTTCTGTTCGCTCTCTCATTCCCCTCTCTCTCTCTCGCTCTCCGGTGCCAGCTCTCTCTCTCTCCCTGGCGCTTGCTCACCCGCCTTTGCGCCCGCTCGCTCTCTCCCTTCCTTGCTCGATCCTGCGCCTGTTCGCTCTCTCATTCTCCCCTCTCTCACTCTTACCTGCAGTATAGACTTACCTTCCTTGCTGACAGCTCTTGTGCAGCCTCCGTTTTGCCCTCCTTGGATCGCAGTGGACTCTCGCCCTATCCTTCTCGACACCAGTCTACCTCGTCTGGAAATACTCGGATTCAAGTACGGTTACCGTATACAAGTCACCAGCCTCTTCCACTTCTGACACACTCCCTGCCAGCAAGGGCTCGCCATCTACAGGGTTTTTTCTGCCGTCACTGGCTTTTTCCCTGGTGTTACGGGACTGGCTCCCCTGGGTCTACCCGACAGCTTGTTCCTACCACTGTCAGGGTGGCCTCAAGCGGAGCTCGTCCCTATCTCTACGAGCGCAAGAAGGAAAAGAAGGAAAGGAAGAGCACTAAGGCGGACGAAGAACCGCAGGAGATCAAGAAGGAGGGGAGAAGAAGACCAAAGACATCAACCCAGGAGGATTCCTCTAAGGAGTCAGGTAAGGAGCATTCGAGGGTGGTAGCTTCCGATTCTGACACCAGGGTCTTGAAATTGTTATAGAACTTTCTAGGGATTTGCTCCCAGAAGAGGGGAACACCGGGCTGAAAGTCTTCTCCCAAAGCCCATAGAAAAGTGCCTGTGCATTTGTTCCAAGCTCCCCTCTTACCCAGTGTCCACATCGTGGGGCAGGGAAACAGAGATAACCGCATTTTGACAGATTATGTAAGAGCACTTCTTCCTTTTCTTCAGAACTATCCCACATCCTTTTTTCCTATTAGTTGTATGGTTTGGCAATAGGTTTGTTTGTATAGGCCCTTTTATTTTGACACACTGCCACTAGGACTGCCTTATTTTTCATTTGATGGTCGATGCTTGCTTCCATCTTAAACTTGTGTTTAGAATAGGCGTTTTTGCAATCTGCATATAGAATTAATTGTTCAATAAACACCCTTGAACTGTGATCACTTGTGTCTGTCTTACTTATTGCCACCATGAGTTCCTCACAGCGGCCGCAGAGCACTGGCAATATCAAGGGATTTGCCAAAGACCACGGACAGCGTCTTGATGTCTCAGTCCCCAACTGACGATCCCGGTGTCAATTAAGCTAGGTGAGGGGTCAGTTATGCGCCCCCCCGCCCTTATTTGATAATCTTCCTCCCGTGGGACCAGGCTACAGTGCATGGAGACCGCTGGGCAACCTGTGGCTCCTCCCCAGAGTCGCCTGGATGTGGCGGTGGCACAGAGTGGGGTGTGAGGAGCTCCTGAGGCTCTCAAACCTTGTGTGGGAAGGGAATCTTCTGGGGTATGGAAGCGCAAATCTACACAGTGGAAGGCAAAAATATGAATTACAAACTAGAGAGCTGAAGTAAGCAACACTGTGATAGCAGAACCTAGATGAATTGAGTCACCTAAAAACGGAGTGGTAAAGGCCTAGCTGAGCCGTGGAGAAGGGGTGGAGTGACTGAACAGAGGAGTCAAAAAGGGACATTAGCAACACTTGAGAAATGTATGGCGAAGGGGGTCGCTAAGCAGAAGGGGCCGCAGTCGGATAAGCCTAATACATGCACACTAAAAACCAAGAGCAAATTGTGGCACAAATTCACTCCCCTCAAGATCAGGCGCACATTGGTGAGGCCCCAACCACAATGACCGACCTGTAACTTTTGCTATCAGAGTTCAGAAGATAGATAATAGAAAGCGCAGCAAACCTGCCCAGATCTATAGCTAAATTGGACAAACATGTGCTTGCTGCAGAAAGGAGGTTGGAAGAGGTGGAAACCACCCTCTGTGACCAAGCACATGAGCAATCTGAGTTATCGGAGAAGGTGAAGTAATTAGAACAGCAGATGGCGTTTATACTCGTGAAACAGAAAGATAGAGATAATGAAATGAGACAGAACAACATTAGGTTATCGGGAATCCCATAGCAAATCAATGATGGGGAATTGGAGTAATATGTCACAGTGCTATTCCACCACATTTTAGACGTGCCAGATGACTCTGAAATCGTACTGGACCGAACGCATTTGGTGTACTCTGCGTACCAATAGCAAAGTAACTTGATCCCAGATGTCCTAACACAAGTTCACTGCTTCCAACTTAAAGGAAAAGATCATGGTAAAGACCAGAAAACACAAACTGATATGCTTAAGAGAGGCTTTGAAATTGAGATTTGGGACCTGGCACAAACCACCCCACAAAAGGAGAATAGTCTGAAGATGGTCACAAGCTGACTTTGGGAGAAAGATATCAGATACAAATGGGCCTACCCATTTAGGCTAATGTTTGAATATGAGAGGAAATCATTCAATATCCCTAAAGAGGAGGGTGCAGACTAGATGGATGTACGTTCAACATCACTAAAGAGGAGGGTGCAGACTTGATGTATATAGCAGAACCGAAAATACAAAGTGACATTTCCCTGGACAAGGAGCAAGACAGCCGACAGAAGAGATTGATCAAGAAGGAGAGAGAGAAAAGGGATCGTTCACATCCCACGAGTAGCAGGAGGAAGGAGCAAGTCCATGGCAAGTCTTGAGAGAAAATTAGCATGACAAAGCAGTGATAAAGATTTGTAAGGGAAAGGTTTGATTTGGTGAGATGCTGAGTTAAAACCTGAGAATAAGATGTGGGTGGGTTTGCTAATTAGAATATTAACCGAGATGAGGGCCTCCTTAATTTCTCTACAGGAAAGGCACCTTTTGGAACCGGATGAAGGGAGATTAAAACATAGGGTAATTCCATTACAGTACTTCGCTCCAGTGGATTGAAAAATGTGGTGTGGCGATATTGATTGCAAAGGGGGTGAGGTTCTCTGGGCAATATTCAAACAGGAACCCAGGAGGTAGATCTAATCTAATCCTCCATGAGCTTCTGGGGGGATATGTCTTTACGTGACATTGAATGCTCTGAATGAACACCAGGATCAGTACTTTGCCACTCTCCTAGGAAAGTCTGGGGGATTTTCTGTCTGAAGGATATGTAGTAATTGATGAGATTTCAACTACTTAATGGACCTGGAAAGAGATGACATGCTTCCTCCCACAACAACTGATAAACATAATAGATCTACATTGGCAAGGCCATTTAGAGAACTTGGACTGATAGAAACATGGCAATTCTTCCATCCGAGTGACCGTGATAATGTCTGTTTCTCTTCAGCCCCTAGGGGATATTCTAGGATGGACATGAATTTGATCTTTACAACTTTGGTTCCGGGTGTACTCTCATGGAGATGGGCCTCGTGATTCTATTGAGTCCTATCTGGTATACCCCAAGCGTGAAAAAGAAAATGGGCATGAATGACCTAATTTTGAGGGATATAGCGATTATAACTCTTATCGGGGGAAGAACGTTTTTAGGAGAACTTGGTGGGGTGTATAGAATGAAGGATGATGTGTTGCATGCAAAGTGGTCCTTAGAGGTGAACTTATTTGGCAAACCGCAGCATTTTGAAACCACACGCATTGAACTAGAACAAGTGGTTATGGAAGCGGAAATGAAACATAAGCAGAGAAGATCAAAGATAATTTATGTGGTTATTGGGACTGGGGTTGCGGGGGTGTCCCCGGCTCCATTAAAAAAAAAAAAGATGGGGGGGGTGGCGGGGGGTTGCAGGGGTGTCGCCCGCAGGTTTCATGGCTTAATATTGCCGCAAAAATATGGCGATATTTTTGAATGGCGATATTTTTGCAGGAATATTAACACATGTAACCAGAAGGCACTGAGATACTTGACAAAGGTCATCCGCCTGTTAGAGGCTCGCCTGGCAAACCGCTCAGCTCAGCTGATTTTAAAAGCCAAGCAATCTTATTACAAAAAAGGGACTGAGACAAACAGATTTGTAGCTGGAAAATTGCATAGGCAGAGAGCGAGGGACTACATTGCCGAATTAAAGGACAACTTGGGAACTAAAGATGGGGGAGGTGGATACATTGGCGATCGGGTCATACTAAATGAAGACCGTAGTAGGTGGTACACTGAACCCAGACAATCAAAAATAATTATTCTAAAGGGCGAACTTACCCAAAATTACCATTTATATAAACACCCACAAGGATCTGCCCCCCAGGACCTCTGCTCCTTGGAGCACTGCTGTATTGATATTTTCCCAAAAAAACCCTGCAGACATTTACCCATACATTTCCCACCGAATTAAAATAGAAATGGAGAAACACCCTTAAGCTCACGTAAGCTTTCTTAGTCTACGCGTTTATGTGACTTCTACAAACTCCCTGTTTAGAGAACACCGAGCCCAGGTATTTATACTCGTCCACCTCCTCAATAGATGATTTGTTTGAAACCCATTTAAAATATTGTTTCCCTTTACCAAAAACGAGTATCTTGGTTTTAAGGAGATTCAATTTGAGCCCATGCTCCAAAACGTTGTTGTACTCTAGACTGTGCTGTAACCCACCAGGTGTTAAATCTAAAAGCGCTCTATAATCAGTGGACACTAAGGCACTGAATTCCACACAGTTTAATAGAGGGGAATCAGACCTTGGTTCACTGCATGAGGGTTACAATCCTAAAGAAATAATGAAAATAAGAGGGTCAAGAGGCCAACCCTGCTTTACCCCTATGTTAGTCATAAAATCTCTTGAATATTTATGGGTAACAGCGCACCCAACCCTAGCTGAGGTATCCTCATAAAACAGAATGATTAATTGTAGGAGCCTAGGCGGGATCCCAATCCTTCTGAGCTTTACCCACCGGAGAGTACGACTTGAGTCGAAAGCCTTCGTGAGCTCTAGGAAAGCCACAAAAAGATGATTCTTCTTCCTTCTAGTATATTTTCCCACAATCGAAATTTAGTATAAAACACTGTTGATTGTGGAAAAGCCCCTACGGAAGCCCGCATGCGTATCCAGGAGGATAACATTATCTACTGCCCACCCTTCCAAACGCAATGCGAGGCAACCAGTAAAGATCTTATTAGAAGCGTCCAGAAGAACAATTGGCCAATAACAATGGGGGTCTGAGGCAATACCCTTTTTAAACATTTAGATCAGGGATCAAAGGATGGAGGGGTGTGGAGCAAGGAGCTATGACAATAACACTAGGCCAACTCTCTTTCTTGGTAGGGGAAACGAGTAAGGCTGGCAGGCGACTACTGGCCTCCACTAATTTCTCATTACAATATTGGTTTAGGGGTTTGGGATTAAGGGGATTCATTCCAGGACTGGGCCCCTTCTCACCACTTAGCCACAACCCTAACGTTAGCGGATTTCTGAAGCGAAGGAAGGCCTTTATCATTTGTGGAATGTAAGACGAAGTTCGCTATATGGCAACAGGAATGTTAAAGTACCAAATTCGGACAATGGACGCACAGCACAGTGAGACTAACTGGTAATGGGACACCTAGTGGTATTGAGATATCCGTGAAGGACGGGATTCCCCAGACGACAGGTTGTCATATATAGAGCGAGATTTGGAGATGAATATTCCATCAGAGGGTTAGCAACATATTTCGGAGAGGCCACATAGTGCATCCAAAGGCAACATTTCATACAAGGTATGTCATTGAGGGTTCCTTGCTCCTCTGAGAATCAATAGAATTACTTCCACCTCCTCACTGCTCTGTTGAAGAGAGTGCAGTGGAGTGGGTAGCCAAGGTCATCTGTGGTGGACCTGCCGAAGGCTCATTATTTGGTAACAGATATTGGGTCATATTAAAGCCATAAATGGCATTGAACTACCCATGGATCCTGGGGTACTTGGGTTGAGAGCTGTAGTGGAAGGGTCCTATGCAATGAGGAGAGCTATGGCAGACCTGCTCACACACTTGTTGAATGCAGCCAGATTAACCCTGGTGCAGTTCTGGAAAAAAAGAGGGCCCAATTACTGTGCAATGGTCGGTGAAGATATGGGGGTCCTGGCAATGGAAAAAACTGCTCTGGCAATTGGAAGCTTTCAGAAATGTATACAAGTGTGGCTCTCTTTTCAGGAACACGTGAGAGGGAGAGAACAATATTTTTACAAATGTATGTGGATGAGGGGATTTTCAATATTGTGACTAACAGGGAGACCTATCATGCGATCTACAGCTATGATAAATGCAAGATCAGAGGCAGGGGAGGAAATGGTTGAGATTGACGCCAGGAGGGGATGGAAAAATGTTGTAACATATTTTGACCCCGCATGTCGACAATTTATGTTAAAGTTGATTTGTACTGCTAACTCGATTCATTATGAGAATTGATAAGACTGATCTGCACCAGCTGAAGAATTGATATGAGACAGTAAAAGAAAATATTTTGTTAAATGAAAATAAATGAAGCATATAATAAAAATGCTGCCAATCAGTTGCTTCACTTTTTTGAAGCGAGCAGGGGTTTGTTAATGATTTTAATGTGGCATTAACCCACGTGGTGCAGAATACGGCTGCCAAGATAGTGTCGGACATCATGCGTCCTTACTGCACCTGTGTGGATGTACTTGGCTGACAATAATGGCCAGAACCATGTGCACCGGACGAGGTTTGCTACATTCCGCAAGTGACTTGCATCGTTATTTGGCATACCATTGTACCTTAAGAATTGTAGAATATTTTGTCCAGAATTGTCTGCAAGATCCAGCCGCCGCTTTATAATTGACATGGCATTGTTCAGTTTCCATGGAAACGGGGTTTGCGAAACCTGACCAATTATAAGAATGAGTGTTCAGTGAAGGAGAAAACCCTTTTTTTTATTTTTTTTTATTTTTTGTATTTTTTTTTTTGTCTCAGGTTTTTGGTATTAGAGGACATTGTCATCTGCTGTTACTGACCAATATTAATATTGATACACTCCGGGATAATATTTGTCTTGAGTTTCTCGCTAGAAACCTGACCCTATTGCCAAGTGGATCACTGGCTCCTTTTTTTGTGGGTAAAATTTAATTCAACAAGATCACTGCTATCTGCACGTTTTTTAAGAAATTGTTGTGCTCTCATTGCTGTACGGTTAGCTTCAGACAAGCTGTTTTATACCGTTTATAGCAAGATTTGATTTAATTACGCAAGTTACGCAGTAAGGTTTACTGATTGTGTCTTTTTGGGATTTAAGATACTTCAAAGTCTGGTGCTAATCGAAGACGTTAACCATTGATATTTTACTTCAATGTATACACTTCCATACCTTGCTTTAGCTAAAGTTTCAATTGAGAGAAGCCCAAAATTCCAAGTGGATTTGTGCCATCGGCCAACTTCGCAGAAGCTCCAAGATTTGCTTCCAAAAGGAATAATCCACCATAAGGTTTATTAAAGGCTTATAATGCTACTACTAAGCGCCTTTATCCCATTAGTACGGCCTCAATGCACTTGTAGGGGGGTACGCCCTCGGGGGACAGAAGTCCAAGGTATGGGAAAATTGGCAGAGGTTTTAAAATGCATTTGTGCATTTGGCCAAATAGGAAGTTGGGAGGGATGGCCGAGTCCCAATAAGCTATCCATGATGTTCAGTCATGTGGATGGATGCTGAGAGGAGGTCAAGAGTGCGCAAGTGCAGAAGACTCGTTATGTGTCCAACTAGGCTACATTTTTCATGTGGGACTTGGCTGCATTCTAATGGCAGATGTTGTGCTTTTGATTTTGACTGGTGTATGGAGGTAAATGCGTGCTGGTTTGTGGCTGTACCTGCGGCTAGTGTCCACCGAAGTGGTGCGTAACTACGTACCTTGAGCCTCAGTTGGAACTTGCTTTTGATGTGGACGTAGAATCCGTTTGTCCGGTCTGCTCCTAAAGTTATACTTACCTTGCTCAGGAGAATATACTGGAGAGGCACACATCATGTCATGACGTAGGTTGTCAGCGGTAAGCGTGACAAGGGGAAGGTTCATCGGGTTGCTGGAGGGAATAGCCAGGTTTTGAGGGCCTTCATGAAGGAGAGGTGGTCCACATTGCATCGGATGCTGAGTAGAAGGGAGTTCACAGGGTGGGATCTTGGACAGCGAATGAGGATTTTCCATCTCTAAGTTGAAAGGGGGGGATCACCCAAGGAGTTTGGAGCCAGATCTAAGGAGATTGGTAGCGTGTAAGCTTGTTTTGGAGGAATTTAGGGCCTGTCTTGTGGAGGGCACAGTGGGTAATGCACATGGCCTTGAAAGTCGCCTGTCGACTGATAGGAAGACAGTGGAGCACCCGGAGGGTAGGAGTGATATGATGTTTGGGTGTGAAGGCAAGGAGAGCCTAGCAGTGGAGCTTTGGATCTGTTGGAGCTTTCTTTTTTTTCTTTCTTTGTAAACCTCTTTATTGAATTTTGCACACCAATAACGGGCACATTAAAGGTTGCAGTGCAAATCTTCCACATTAAGACATCATAACCAGTATCCCGTACCCAAGGGCCCCCCCTTCACCTCCTCCCTTGCTCCATTTCCCCTCCCACAGATTCCATATCCTACCCCGCACCCGCATTTGCCCCTGATTTTATTATTTTTATTTTTTTGCATATTTTGTGGACACTCTCTGTTTTTATACACTACTTGATCCCAACAGTGTCCATCCCTGTTCTCCACGCTCCAATTGTTGGGGTCTCACGGCTCATCCACTTTCCGTTTGGCCATTATACATGCTGTGTTTATGAAGCACTTATCATATCTGCCAATTTCGTCCTCTCCCTAAATCCCCAGCTGTGTTGCCTTGGGATCCCAGTGCATTGATCTTTCCCAGACCACTTCCACTTCTTGTCTTAACTCCTCCCAATACCTCTGCAGCTTTGGGCATTGCCACACCATGTGAATAAAGGACCCATTGCGGGTTTTACATTTCGGGCATCTGTCGTCATTCACTTAAGTCTGTCACTGCAGTAATAGACCCTATGCAGGTACTTAAATTCTGTCATGCGCACATACATGCCGCTATGGCTACCTCCCTGGTGCATCTAAGGCTCCCCCCCCCCATTCGTCGTCCCCAATCTCCCCCAAGTCCTATCCCCATCTCTCCCTCCCCTTATCCAGTGGTGCTGTGGAGTTAAGAATTAAGAGCTTTATAAAGGATTGAGACATGTTTCTTCATAATCTCCCGTCCAATACATTCCTCTCGAGTGAGGAAGCCTGTGGAACCTCCATCCCCCCATTTACATAATGTGCCAAAGAATCTGTGAACTGTAAGTACACATAGTGATCATGCCTGGGCAGCCTCCATTGCTCTGAACTCCTGAAAAGGTCTGGTCCCTGGGGCCACAACGTTAATCATCTTCTGGATCTCCTTGTTCTTCCACTCCTTCCGCCATCGCAAATGTTGGATCCCCTCAATGCTCCTGTTATCCTGGCAGCCATTGTGAGTCATCTCCTCCAACCAGGTGTCTATGGGCTTGTTTCCAAGCCATTGACACTGCTGCCGTCTGTGGTAGGCATCTGGCCCCTTGGGGTTTCCCGCACAGGATCTCCTCCCATCCATTCCTTCCCATCCGTTCCACTTCCCTGTCTATCAAACTATCTCTACCCCGGTACACCCTGCTGTTTGCTACAATTGTGTCACCCAGTAATAAAGCAGTTGGTCAGGGAGACCCAGTCCTTCCTCCCATGAAGTATTACACAACGTTTCCAGCCTGACAGTAGTTTCCCCCTCAACCCCCATAAGAATTGTCTCAATCTTTTATTGATCCTGTCGAATTTCCTTGCCTGTATCCCAGTCGAGGCATACTGCACCACATATAGTAGTCTAGGGAGAGTCACCATCGTGTATACTGCCACTCTTCCCATCAAGGAGATCAGGAGGATCGTCCATTGCCGGGCGTTCTGCTCGAACCGTTTGACCACTGAGTGAGGAAACTGTGCAAAGGAGTTCTAAACTTTTTGGATAAACACTCCCAGGTATCTAAACCCACCAACCTCCATTTTCAGTGGCAAATTACAACCTTGGCTCCTCCCCTTAAGCCCCCCAGTCCACGGGATAGTAAATTGATTTAACCCAGTTATATTTGCAAGCCCGAGTATGATCCAAATTCCTCCAGAATACCCAATATCCTTGGTATCGAGACTTCCGGATTGGTCGCGTATAATAGAAATCTGTGTACAAGGATATATGCTCCTCCCTTCCTCCCGGCCATGCAAATCTTGACCGTTCCAGGTCCCCTCATTCATTCCACTAGTGGCTTGAGGGCCAACGCAAACCATATAGGTGAGAGCGGGCACCCCTGCCTGGTACCCTGACCCAATATGAATCTGCCTGAGCTCTTGCTGTTCACCTTCAACCGTGCCGTTAGCCCATTATACAGCACTTGGATCCAGCCTATAAAGCCATCTACAAAGGACCTCCTCTGCAATACCGCGATCAAGTATATTCTCTCGATGGGGTCGAATGCTTTTTGTGCTTCCAATGCCAAAATGTCTACCAGTTGCTATTGCTTCTTTGCCCTCCCCCAGGATCGGAGGGAGCTGTCTAATGTTCATCCTAGTCGTCCCATTCGGGATGAATCCACACTGGTCTTCTTTCACTAAATCTGCTATGAACCTACTTAGCATGTTCGATAGGGCCATAGCAAATATTTGTCTCAATATTCATTAGAGAAATTGAGCTCTATAACCCAAAACATTCCCTCGGTTTCCCCTCCTCCGGTATCGCTGCAACCATGGCGTCTCTTAAATCTGGAGGAAGCACCCCTCGTTCCTTACTCTCTTGGAACATTTCCACATTGGTTCCTAGATTTCCTCATTCAATTAAAGCCATCGTTCCCGTGGGAACCTGTTCGGCCTGCCGATTTACCCCTTCCTAATTGTACCATTGCTTCCTGTGCCTCCTGTATTTGCAATGGTGCCTCCAAGGTTTCCCTCTACTACACTGATAGGCGGGTCAAAAACTCCCCCCACCTTTACCTTAACCACTTGTAAGTTGCGTGGCGTCCAGTTCCCGGTAATACCTGGCAAAGGCCTGCCCTATCTCTCGCCCGTCTCCCACCATCAATTTCATACGCCACTCTGTTAGTTTCTTCCTTTTGTGTTAACCACGCCAGGAGTTTCCCTGTCTTGTCACCCCACTCGTATATACGAGCCCCCCTATACGACCAGTCCAACTTCACCCTTTCCAGGGATCATATTCGGATCTCCTCTCTCCCGTTCTGAAGTTCCCTTTTCATTTCCTCCGAGTAGGATTGTCTGAAATGGTCCCCCAATTCTAGAACCCTAGCATTCGCCTCCATCATCATTCTCTCCCTTTCCCTATGCTTGACCGTCACCACCACTATGACTTTCTCTTAGCACTTTTTTACACGCTTTCCTCAGCACCCATTTCGACCTGATTCCTTATTAATTCTAAAATACTGTTCTGTGTCCTCCTTCAGTTCCCTCATTACCTCCCCGTCCTGCACCTGATTGATCCCCATTCTCCACTCCACCCTCGCTGCACAGTTTGCAGTCTTCAGTGACCACACCCATGGTCCAAAATACCCCAGGCTAAGTATCCCGTCCCCTCAATTCTATCTGCATCGGCCTGCGAGGCAAAGACGTGGTCTAGCCTGGAGAAGGATTTGTAAGGGGCCGAGAAGAATGAAAACTCCCTTGTCTGGGGATTTTTCCTCTCTCCAGAGATCCACCAACCCCTTGGCTTCCAAAAAGCCCTTTAACTTTGTGTCTGTGTAACCCCCTCATGCAGCCCCCCCCTCCACCGAATTGAAGTCCACGGCCACTATCGTGAGACCACCTGTATCCCCATCAGCCTCCTCTTGACCTACTCCAGTGTGTCCTGTAACAGCATAGGAGGGGCATAAGCATTTATGAGGGAGGTTGTTTCTTGTCACTCCCCCCTACCACCCTATCGCATCTCTCCTGAAATGTCCCTTTGACCTGGATTGGCAAAGTTTTCTGCATGAGGATCTCCACCCCCCCCCGACCCATTTATGAACCCGGCATGGACCACACATTTATACTGCCCACGTCCCAATACCTGGCAAATCCCCCAGGAGATGTTTTTCCTGGAGCAGCACTAAATTTGGCTTTACCCTCCTCAGGTACTGGAATACCACACATCTCTTAAGTTTATTGTTCAATCCATTCACGTTCCAGGAGATGCTTCTTGTGCCACCCTGGTCGCCCATTTTCGTCTTTCAAAACTTTGTTGCCCTGTTTCAATGCCTGACCAGGGTTCGGTCTACCCCTTTATCCAATTCGCTCCTCCACAACTTTTGATGCCCAACAAAGACCCCAACTTCGTGACCCCCCTTAACCCCTTTTCTCCCACCCACTGTCCTCCCTGCCCCCATCCCCATACTTCCACCCCAACCGTGAAGTACCCATCGCCCTGAAGAACTAACCATCTTAACCAAAAGATCAAACTCCCGCTCTCTCCCTGCTGTCCCCCTAACACCACCCACCCTCTTGTTTCTGTTCCCTGTCCCCTCTTCCCCTCCGACCCCAAATGCCCCCTCCCACCACACCCAAGCCCCTTATGCCCACCCCCCCCCCCAAGAGTCGCAGCCCATGGGACCGGCCTTTATCCTACCCCTCACACTTGGCCACCCCACCCTGATCTCCAAATCATATCCTCGCCTCAGACTTCAGTCTCCTGGCCCCTCCTCCCTTCTCTCCAAGGGAGGTGTGGGGGTAGCTAAGCACAGCTCCTGCCCAGTTCAGCTCATCACAACTCTGCAGAGCGTCCCCTCCTCTGCCTCCTGAATCCACCCATCTACTCTCTGTTCTCGTGGGGGCGGGCCCTCTCTTCTCCCTGTCCGATGTGAGCTGCTCATCTTTGTTCCTGTCTTGGTTGCGATGCACTCTCCTCCCCGTCGGGCCGTGACCGCCAGTCCTTCAATATCTATCCAGTCCGACCTCAAGCGGGTCTTGGAACACCCAAAATCTCTTTGCCATTATTATCTGTTTCGCGGGGAACATAAGCATGGACTTCACTTAGTAATTCAGTCGGATTATTTTTCTTTTGGGTTCTTCGAACAATCTATTTGCCCTCTGCACCTGCAATGTGTAGTCCGTAAAGATCATCACCTTTGTGTTTTCCACTCGAATTGGCCCTCTTCTTCTGGCTGTTTGAAGGATAACATCTCTGTCCCTGTAGTGGAACAGCTTGGCCACCACTGGTCTCGGGGAGGGGAGGCTCCCAGGGGAAGTGGGGGGCGGTCTTACCTGAAGTACTCTGCACCATCTTGATTGCAAAGAATGCTGTCAGCCCCTTCGGCTTTATGTCCTCCTTGATTCACTTCTCCAAGTATAGATCCATTGCTGGGACCTTGTTTCTCTCCGGGAGGCCCACTATCCTGATGTTGGTCCTTTGGGACTGACCTTGAGCGTCCTGTGCCCTCTCCTCCAGGGCCCAGGCCCAGGCTTTCTTCTGCAGCACTTTGACCTGGGTGTGCAATGCCTTCATCGTGCCCTCCAGGTGGCCAATCCGTTCCTCCGCCTCACCCACTCTCCGACACTGCTCAGATCTGTCCGGTGCAGGCCACCTCCACTCCCACCTGCGCGACCTTGCCCTCCATACTGGCTGTGGAGTCCTTCACAGCTTTTAGGACCTGCGCCATTGTGTGTTCCCTCTCGCCTTCCACGGGCGTTTCCTCCATACTCCGAGTTGCCTGTGTCTTGAATCTTGCCCTGGACCTGTATCTCTCCATTTTGCTCTGCCTCGCCTTTGCTGCTTTTTTCTTTTACCATGGTCGTGACGGCTTCTTCCTTTCCCACCAGGGTCCCTTCCAGTAGGCTCTTGGCACTGATCCCTACTCTACTTGTGCGTAGGGATGCACTTCTACAGCGCTTCCTCTGTATTCTTATGGATCAGTTGTCCCAGCTCGTTGGAAGGGGCCCCCAGTCCACTCACTACACCTCCACTGAACCTGTCTCTCCCTAAACGCGACTCACCCAAGGCCATGGTGTCCCAGAAAGAGAAAAGGGGTGGGTGTGGGAGGAGGGGGTCCCCCCTCAGCTTTCTACGTTGTCCTGGCTTACTGTAGGTGTCGCCAGCCCTCGGCCACCAGCCTCCTTTCCTGGACTGCAAATGTGGGCACTCCTTTAACCAGGGCCTGGAATACTGTACGCCATAGGCCTGCCCTCCTCCTTTCACACTACCTGGCCCTCTGCCATCTTGGATCCTGGGGAGCCCCCGCCTCTGTCTGTTTCAGGCAGTGTGGAGGTGGGGCGGGCCACCCCACCTCGATGCGTTATCCTCTCCGATATGTCAGTAGCACCAGGATCAGAGGTCCCTCTGTTTCCCTCTGCTGCGGTCCGTCAGTAAGAAGAAGACGGGGGGGGGGGTCGGTGGGGGGGTGTTTCCAAGTCCCCTTCAGCTCTGTGGCACCCTTCCACATGAGTGCTTCTGCTGCAGGACCATATGGGAGGGGGAGAGCAGTGCCTCTTCACCGGGGCTTCTCAGCCCCTCCACGCAGCCCGCAAGCTGCTATCTTCTCTCGCGGTACTCTCTCTCTCTCAGAGGCTGAGCACACCGCACACCAATGATGGTCCGGGTCCTCCCTTTATCACTGTTGTCAAGCTGTGCTATTACTAGTTCCACAGGAGGGGTGTGTGGGGCAAAAGACTGACTTTGAGCCACTCTCCTGGCTGGCCGCTGCAGTCAGGCCTGCCGGATGGTGCCCATCTGGCGCCCACCCGGAGGGCTCAAGTTCGGACCTGAGCTCACAGATCAGATCCCAGTTGCACCAAGCCCTCGCGCGGCAGTGCCTTCCGCTATGTTTCTGCAGCTCCCGACCTCAGGGGGGATCAGAGGGGATGGATTCTGCTATGGATATTTAGGAGGGCGAGCAGGAGCTCCGGCTCAGTCGGCCATGAATGGAGGATAGCATAGGGACCAAAATGGTGGACTTGCATGCAAGACCACGCAGAGCAACAGAGGTTTGAATCCCAGATCCGCGCTTAGAAGCCAAACTCGGGTGCGGTGGTAGGCGCGTTTTATATATACATTTTCTTTTTTTTTAAAACATGTTAATCCGTGCTTCCTGGTGGTCTCCCCAGTTGGAGCTTTCTGAGCTGATAGGCAGGGGCATCCAGACAGAGGGAGTTTGCGTGGTCTAGGCAGGAGAGGATGATACCTACTTGACTATGGCTCACAAAGGTCAGGCTAAACGCCTCCCCCCTCCCCCACACTCAACACCACTCATTCAAAACCTTCACGGTCAATGAGCTAGAAGCAAACCTTGCAGACTTCCCCACCACTGGGAATGCCTTGGTCCTCCTGGAATTATTCAGCAACTCTGCTATGAAACTGCTGGACACTCATGCCCCCCTAAATTTATAGGAATTGGAATGATTTTATGAAACATATTTACTAGAGTGAGGATCCCTCAAAGAAGTCATGGGCAGTGTGTGGATTTGATCACTGCATTCACTTATGGGGCGAAGAACAGTGTTGAATCAAAAATGACAGCCAAGGTGGCCCTGTGCTGGTGGCCGGCAGAAGGGAGTGGTGCCAGAGGATTGATCTATTGCGTCAGCTAGCAGCACCTGTGTTTTGGAGGTGGTTCTCCATTCCTTGATATGCATTTGGTAGACATACTGACTGACAACTGCCCATCGTTTTGTGTTGCAGTGGAGTATCATCAGAATGCCTGTAATAGCAAATCATCTGATTGAGTGCTTGAGGAAGGATCATGTGAACATTAGAGGGCTGAGTATAATCCGAACCCTACTGCACTCTGCAAGAGAAGGTTGTGGAGTACGGCAAACCTGAGGAAAGTTGTTAACTTTGGGTTCTGTTGCAAAGGAATGAATAGCTCTCGTCCACATTAGTGCGCCAGATAAGAGTCTGAGGTGGGAGTATTTTACTCCATATTTTTAAAGTTTGAGGGGCTCATTTTCCTTTGAGCCGTAATGTGAATGCAAGGCATGAAAACCTGGCGTAAGGCTTTAACGCCTTGCTCTTACACCACAAGTAATTTTCATTCAAGTGTAATGGCGGATGGGCAGATTGCAACCTGTGTTGCCGCCACTTCCTTCCTCTCCCCCATACAAAATGTTTCAGCATCTGCGCTGGCATGCATTTTCATGCCAGTGCAAATGCTGAGGATCCCTGTGAAGTCTGCCTGCTTTATGCACTAGCATAAGGCAGGCAGATCTCATAGGGACCCATTGTACATGCAAGCATGGCATTGAGTGTGTACAATTACAACCGCAGTCCCGTGGAGATTTTCATTTCAATTTGGAACACTGCTTCCCATGTGGGAATGCTAAGCAGTGTTCCCAGTGGAAATGAAAACCTCCCCGACGTGCAAGCATGACGGGGCGGGTTTCATTTAATTTGTGAGCGCCGCCTGTTGTGGCAAACAGCGCTCCCAAAGTAAATGTTAGCTGGCATAACAGCATGGCTGGTAGCGCTTACTCACTTTGCACTGCGGGGTGCAAATGTGCTGGGCAAAAGACAGCGTACATGCTTGTATGCCGCCTTTTGCCCTTTAAATGTGTACCCCACAGTTCAAATGATGAAAAATTGGCAGCGGGGAGCAGTTTCCGTTGCTGTGCAAACATAACAGCTCTCCACCGTCAAATTACTCATTTATTGAAAATGAGCTTCTGAGAGTAAATGTGATATCAAGGGGGAAAAATGTTTTTCTCCTTCACAAGAGAGCTGAAAGTATGTGGCATCCAAACGTTGCATGCAAGTAACAGCTGTATAGAAATCATCATGAGGCTGATGGCCACACCGTGAGAAGAAAATCAGGTTTCTCTCACAATTAAAAGATAAAGTACAGTATGCAGTAGAACAAACCACTTCTGACAAATTAAACAAATGAGTATCAACACTGTGAGCTTCCCTGCATGCAAAGAATAGGTCTAAACAGCAGCAGAAGTTGTTTATTGCTTCGCTCACACAGAAAACGTCGGCTTGAGTAGGAGCTGTTCAGGCTTCCCTCACACAAACAGAAATGGCGAATCCAGGCACCAGCAATGCAAGCTTTTATCATGTAGCAAGGCATAAATTAGATTTCAAAAATAGACAATGTTGTAGTAATATTTTTAATGTCGGCAGAAGTTATTTGTACCCAAGACACAAAATAAGCAACAATACAGAAGTCTTGTGAACCGTTGAAGTAAGCGATTAGTGAGAGGAGTTCTTTAAATTCTTTAAAATTCTGCCAGATATGCAGATCGAGTAACTTAGTTTACCAACTTGACCTAAGAGACATGCACTCGACGGATGGCAACAGATGACAACACATTTAAATGCGCTTTCTGTAAAGTGGTGCATGTTACTCCAAACCCACTTTATGTTTGACATACTGCTGCCACCCAGAGGCCAGCCATACACAGTGAAACCTATTTGACATTTAGTGCAAACAAAGTAAATGTTAAATAAAATGTTCAAACATCCCCTGCATATGGTCCTCAACCATCATAAAATCGACTCGACTATTCGAGTGGGCGAAAAGACTGTGTGAACCTTGAATGAGTTTAAAATGTAAAAGGTTGGCTGCATGAAGGGACACAAGTAAATGGATATGATAAAAAAGGCTCTGAAAACAGTTTTGCTAGCTCTCTCCTGAAGATCCTAGTGTATAATGTAATCATAATTATAGAGCGAGCTACAGTGTTTGGTAGTGCAGTAGATCTGTCGATGAACAGACTGCATGAAACTATTGATCACTACTTTGCATAAACATCTAGTTGGCTTTCTGTATTCATTATGTAAGAGGAAAGAAAGTAAAATACTAAGCAGAGTGGGTGACTTAGCAGGCAGGGAACTGGGCAAACTAGGGAATATTGTAGTTTTCAGCCATCTCGATTTCAGGGTAGCTGGTATAAAGCCACAGGGTGATGAGATAGGTCAAAGAGTATGGGATCAGCTCTTTGGTTGAGCACCAGTTGGCCAAATGTATTCAACCAGCAAGTTACAGAACCAGGTTTGCCACCAAAAGCACATGTGATCATGTACATTTTCAAAAGTATTCACTTGTTAATATGATGAATCGTCCCCAACAAAATGAAATCTGGTTTGACACTGAGATTTCTGAAACTAACCTAAATTTACTGTAAAGCATGGAGATGATGCTGTGTTTTACAATATCAATACTGTAATTATGCATTACGTAACAACTTCAATATTTAAGAATGGAATTGCATGACTTTTTTTTTAAATTTAAATAAAAAGAACACATACAGGTCTTTGGCAGACAGTATATACTAGATATAGTTGCCTTAATAAAAGTATCATCCCAATTACTTCTGGTTTGCACATTTAAAAAATGAAATTCTTTCCTAGTAATTCCGCGCGGGCCGTTGGTATTTAAGAGTGGATGAGATGATTGCTGCTGCTCTCTCTGTCCATAAGCCCCTTTACACTTGCAGTGAACGGAGAAGAAAAGAAGGTGAAGAGAGCCCCTGCGGCAAGAGAGGATTGCCGGGCGATTCTGTGATTTCATTGAACAGGATAACTTAAATAGATAGTTTTGTGACACAAGTGTCAATTTGATTAGCAAACCCACAGAATTGCATAGCAAATTGCTATGCAACACTGTTTGTTATGGCTTGTCAGTAGAACAGGTGGAGTGGATCAATGCAAGGTAAAGCAAGGCTAGACCATTCCCACATAGAGAAGAGATGAGGAATGGGCCTGCGCTGTTAAAGCTCCCCTCCCATAGGACAGGCTCAACATAGGCTTTAGGAGTGCACACTCCCCATCTAATATACAAAAGGAGTGCCAAGGACCTCAGTAGATCATTCATTGTGGGTCACAACAATAAGAAAATTGCCACATATAAGTAGTTGTTCACAGCAGTAGATGTTCAACTTGCTCAGAGATGGAACTGCAGGTCATGGAGCAGTTCAACCACTTCCATACTGAACAGGTAAAGGGAGGGCCTCAGAAAAGCAAGCTACACTCGCATAGAACAGGAACAGCATAGGCTTTAGCAGTCCAAATTCCCAGCACAAATAACTTGCCCAGCAGGGGTTAAGTGGTCCAAGCTGTCCTAACATAGAATAGGAATAGCATAATGACAATGGCAGCATTTCCCCCATAGAAAAGCTTTGAACAGATATAACTAATAAAGCTTTAATAGTGACTAGTTCAAATGTGAAGGAAAACTCTGCTTTCGGAATAAGAAAAACTCCACATAATAGGAATTTAGTAAACCGTAATTGTAAGGAATTCAACCGTAGAACAACAAATGATTTGTGTACCTTTTTTCCGGGCCACTTTACAGATGGTTCACTTCCTAAAACATTAAAAAAATAGTCCATGGGCGCCCCTCTGCGAGAACGAACACTGCTAAATGACCTGTTCTTTGGGAAGGTACCCACTCGAGAGTCCGCAGCCACACTTTAGCTCACTGTACCTTTCACAGAAGGGAAATATCCATTTGCATATCAGTCTTTGTCCCGCCAACATGGGCAGTCCACCACCAAAATGCTATGGCAATTCTCTTCTGAACAAGAGTACCAACAGCGACCCCATACACGTGTTTCTGCCTTGTTAGGCCTCATCAGTGAGGTGGAGCTTCATAAAACATGTTGCATTGCGGGATTTTAATCTAATAGGAGGATAACCCAATACACCTTTTATTTTTCCTCTACAAAATTCTGCACATTTGATCTCTTCTGCATATATTTATATTACTCCTACGTCCCGTCCCGTTTCCTCCATACTTATGGGACATCTCTCCGTCCTGTGGGAAGGGACCGGAGCACTTTGTAAAAAGCATACACATTTTTTTCAAAAATTTGTCCCTCCTTTCCTGTGCGGGGTCTGGCACGCGGCCGTAACCCCGCCCACCTTGGCTCCGCCCTGCGCATCGCCCATGAGTCCTTTTCTCCGCACGATCGGGGCCGGACGCACTTGCATCCTCGGAAGATTTTCTTCCGTTTTTCCCTCTCTGGCTCTCGCTAGCGTTCGTTTACTAGTCTGTCTATGTCTTTTAAACTAGATTTTCCAGACTGTTCATCGTGTCCCTGTCGCTTTGCGAGGGCGGATCCCCATCCTCTTTGTTTAGAGTGTTTGGGTCCGGAACACCGTTGGGACTCCTGTTTTCACTGTGACTCCCTTTCGGTCCGGGCTCTTCAACGTCGGTTGGAGCGGTGGGAGGAGGTGTCCGGACGGACTCCTCCTTCGCATTTTCAGACGTTTGACGAGAAGAAAAAACGCCTGGTAAGTTCTTTGATTTTCAGAGCTCCCCGGCCAGGGGATACCTTCCCGGGTTCCTCTCGAGCCGGGAGGGGCGTTGATCGCTCTTTTACCGGGGTTCGCCCTGAGGTGCCTGTCGGGCCTAATAATTCTACCGAGTTTTCTCCGACGGTCTCCGTAAGGGGCCTGTGATCACCGGAGTACACTCCGAGGCCCGTCATATGGGGGCTGTGTGTAGACCCAGTTCTACTGAGTCGTGGGGTACCGGAGCTTGCTCTGAGGCCGTTTTTTCAGCTTCCCTCAAAAACAAAACCGGGGTACGCCCCGAGGTCTTGTCTGGGCTTGAGGTTACCGAACGCATGTTCGAGGCCCGTGCCGATAAGGCTTCTACCGGGCCTAGGTCCGAGGTCCCTCGTACAGAGGCTAATGCTACCAACAGTTCTGAGGGGCCGGGCAAGGCCCTGTCAGTGACAGCGCACCGTTCCCGCTCTTGTGGTGACACCAGATCTGTTGAGGGGGCAAAGGAGAAAGTTTCTTCTTTTACCGGCAGTGCCGAGGCTCTTCCTTCAAAGGCTCAGTTGGCGGTTGGTATGTCGCAGAAACATTCCAGGCCTCATAGTACAGGCTCTGCCGAGGTTCCTTACGTTAAGGCTAAAATTAAGACCCCTGATCCATCGACGGGGACCCCTGCCTCACTTCCTCACGTGCTGCAGTTCCCCTCAGATGAGGATAAAATGGCGCCCGTTCCCGCCACGACCACGGCGGCCATTTTAGGTACTACCCCTACAACGCCATCGGCCCCTGGTGTAGGGTTCAGTCCTTCGGGTGAACCTAAGGTCCCGTGTGCGCATTGGAACGCTCACCTGATTCCCGTAGAGGCGCCGGTCTTGACTGGGCGTATACCGTATCTGCAAAGGTGATGTGTAACACACGGCTGGCTCTTTGGGCTGGACCTCTGTGCACTGTATGTCTGACTTGAAGGGTAAGATGTCTGCAGATAGAAAATATGGGATTAAGGAACTGGGTTATTGAATGTCTCTCTCTTCTTCCCTTTCTCTTCTCCTGTAGAACCCCAAAGGTTAACGCTCTCACCTTAGGTAAGTGAACGCCGTGCTCTCCATCTGCCTCGGGGCAGGGTGCTGTAACCAGTTTCTTCACTGGATAAGGGGAGCAGGCCTCTTGACTTCAGAGGACTGCTGTCCGTCGTTTACTGCACGAATGGTAAGTTTCGAGTAATTCTAATGTCTTTAAAGTCTTTAGTAATGATGTTTCTTGTTTTGCAGGGTTCCGGCGATGGCGGATGATGGGCTGAAGTGAGTTGAAGATGGAGCCCGTGTGATGAATAGAAGCGCCTGGAAGCACGTAAGTAAGCACTTGTTGCCTGCTTCACGATGCGCTCTAACTGTCTTTTTATTTTGCAGGTACAAGTTCAGAGTGGCTGCAGGGTGCCGGAATACCCACTGGGTTAGATGTGGAAAGGAGTAATGGCACGTGAGTATTAAAGTTCCCCAATGTCTTTAAACGCACCTTGTTTTGTCTTTCAGATGCGGGATGCAGCGCCGAAGGCCTCCGGAGCGTGCGAAGAGTTGGTAAGCTTTTGTCTTTCAGATGCCGGAATGCAGCGCGAGGAGTTGGTGACAGCCGATGGACCAGGTAAGTGAAGACGATGGACCAGGTAAGTGAAGACCTGTCACTGAAGACCGTAATGCTCACCTGTTCTTTCTTGTCTTTATAGGTGTTGCTGAAGACTGGATTCAGGATGGTAAGCCTTTTTCCTAAGGCCCAGGATCAGATGCAGAAGACACGATGAGCGTTCTGCTGCAGAGGATGCAGAATAATGCAAAGCAAGATTCATCCATCGGGTGTGGTTTAAATAGCCTCCTGTAGTGCTTAGGTGTCTCCTTCCACAGCCACGCCTAGGTAAGAAAAGAGTTCCTGCTTTCCAGAAGAGTTCCAGTGTTCTGAATCTAGGGAGTGGCTCCTGCCCCACCCAACAGGAAAAGTAGTTCCAAACAGAAGAGGATCAGAGGCTCAACTGGCAGGCAAGTAAGCAGCATGGTCTGCTGCAGGTAAGTCCACCCAAGCATTATGAGCCCGGCGCTTCCAGCGCTGGGACTGGGCATATTTATGAGCCTGGTGCCACTGGCGCCAGGACTGGGTCCAAAAGGTCCCAATTGGGACTGGTTGGCACTCGGAACCTGGGTTATGGATCTGCTTCCAAGGGAGTTGGGAAAACCCTGACCTTTTGGAAGCAGAGATCATGACAGTACCCCCCCCCCCCCCCCCTCAAGGCCCCTCCCAAACCGGGCTTCTCCGGGGGTTTTGGCTTGTCAGGAAATGTTCGGTGAAATCTTTTGATTAGGCGAGGAGCGTGGATGTATTCAGCAGGTTCCCAGGATCTCTCTTGGGGGCCGTAGCCTTTCCAGTCAATTAGGTAAAATAGTTTAGATTTGGAGATCTTGGAGTCCAGAATGCTTTTGACTTCAAACTCGAGTTCTCACTCAACTAAGATAGGTTTTGGAGATTTAGTTAGTCGGGTTTGAGGTTGCACGGGTTTTAATAGAGAGACGTGGAAGACCGGATGTATCTTCATGTGCGAGGGCAAGTCCAACTTGACCGCTACTGGGTTTACTATGGTAGTGATGGAATAGGGACCAAGGTATCTTGGGTTGAATGTGCGTGGCCCTTTTAGAGGTAGATATTTGGTGGATAACCAGACTTGATCCCCTACTTGATATTGAGGGGCTTCCTTCCGATGTTGATCTGCTCCTTTCTTGTATTGTTCTTCAGCCCTTTGAAGGTGAGAAACAGCTTCCTTAAAGGCTTGGGTGATTGTAGAATGCAGGTAGTCTACTGCTGGTATTTCAAGATCTTGGAGGGGATCCAACTCCGAGGTTCGAGGGTGACTGCCGTACAAAAGAAAAAACGGGGTTTTCCCAGTTCCCGAATGGACAGAGTTATTGTAGGCATATTCGGCTATCCAAAGGATGTCTTTCCAAGTTTTTTCAGTTTGTTGCAGCATGCAGCGTAAATACTGTTCCAGAGTTTGATTGGTCCTCTCGGTTTGTCCGTCGGTCTGAGGGTGGTGACTGGTCGATAGTCTCACATCAATTTGAGCCGACCGACAGCAACTTTGCCAAAAATGAGAAATAAATTGACTACCTCGATCCGAAATTAGAACCGAAGGAAAACCGTGCAGTCGGACGATGTTTTCGAGAAATTCTCGGGCCAGAGTTGCTGCTGTTGGCAAGCCTTTGAGCGGAATGAAATGCGCCATCTTGGAGAATAAGTCCACGATTACTAGAATCGTATTGTATCCGGAGCATGAAGGTAGATCGGTGATGAAGTCCATAGAAAGCGTATGCCAAGGGCGAGGTGGGATGTCAATAGGGCGTAAGAGGCCTGCTGGTCTTTCCTTTTGACTCTTGTTTTGGGCGCATACTCCACAGGACATTATAAAGTCTCTGATATCTTTTTTCCAAGACGGCCACCAGAAGTAGCGCTTGATCTTTTCTGAGGTCTTGGCCATACCGGGATGTCCTTCCATTAAAGAATCGTGATAACAAGAGATTACTTTTTTCTGTAAATCTGTGCTGGGTAGGTATAATCGTTCTTGGAAATACAATAAGTTGTCCTTTACTGCAAAGTCCTTTCCCTGCAGATGCCAATTCTGTATGTCTGCTGGAGTTACAAGTTGCCTGGCTTTATCCTTAACTTCCTCTATGGATTCTGTGGCGATTACACCCAGAATTCATTGTTCGGGAATGATTGGTACAGGTTTAGGGTTGATCAAGTGTTCTTCCACTCCCATCCGAGAAAGGGCATCAGCTTTACCGTGGTCGATAGGTAATTATGAAGTCAAACTCGGCAAAGAATAATGCCCAACGGAGTTGTCTAGAGGATTGGGCTTTTGCGGTTTTCAAATATTGCAGGTTTCGGTGATCCGTAATCACAGTAACGGTGTGTCGGGCCCCCAGCAGATAATGCCGCCAAGCCTTAAAGGCAGACTTGATAGCCAGAAGTTCCTTGTCAGTAATCGTGTAATTGATTTCAGGAGGCGAGAATTTGCGGGACCAAAATGCCACGGGATGCAACTGATTGGTTACCGGGTCCTTTTGTGATAGAACTGCCCCCATGGCAAGGCTTGAAGCATCAGTTTCCACGATGTAGGGGAGTTTGGGGCGAGGGTGTTTTAAGATTGGTGCAGAGATAAATTTAGTCTTCAAATCCTGGAAAGCTTGTTCCGCCTCGGTAGACCATTCAAAACGTTTGTTTTCCTTTAACAAGGCAGTGATGGGCTGGACTATTCGAGAGAATTTGGGGATAAACCTGCGGTAAAAGTTAGCGAAGCCTAACATGCTTTGCACACCTTTTACGGAGGATGGTGATGGCCATTTGAGAACTGCATCGACCTTCTTTGAATCCATACGCACTCCGCCAGGTGATAATATGAATCCCAAGAATTCAACTTCAGTCACGTTGAAAACACATTTTTCCAACTTAGCGAAAAGTTTGTGTTGACGCAATCTTTCGAGGACCATTTTCACGTGTTTCCGATGTTCAGATTCCGATGAAGAATAAACGAGGATGTCGTCAATGTAAACAACAACACACACATCTATGAGCTCTCTGAGGACATCGTTCATAAAATATTGAAAGGCGGCCGGGGCATTGCAAAGTCGGAAGGGCATGACCTGATATTCAAATAGCCCATACTTGGTGCGGAAGGCCGTCTTCCATTCATCGCCCTCTTTTACTCGTACCAAGTGGTAAGCTCCTCTAAGATCCAGCTTTGTATATATGCATGCTTTTCTGACTTGGTCCAGGAGTTCAGGGATCAAAGGTAACGGATATCTATTCTTAACGGTGATCTGGTTCAGGGAGCGATAATCTATACAAGTTCTAAGGTCTCCTTCCTTTTTTGGAACGAAGAACAAAGCTGAAGAAGCAGGGGACTTGGAAGGACGAATAAACCCATTTGCCAGGTATTGATCCAGGTATTGTCGAAGGTGAAGGTTCTCAGGCTCGGTGAGGGCATAAATTCTACTACAAGGAGGAGTAGATCCAGGTATCCGTCATAAGACCTATGAGGAGGTAGAGAGTTAGCCTGATCCTTCCGGAAAACATCTTGGTATTCTAGGTATTCGGGAGGTAACTGGGGAGTCTCTGAAGAAATTGCTGCCAGTGCAACACCAGGTGGAGGGTGACAAGTAGAGACACATTCTGGAAACTGGACCGATCTTGCTCGCCAATCGATCAGAGGATTGTGTTTCTCTAACCAAGGTATTCCTAGAATAATCTGAAACTGAGGGGCCTTGATCACATCGAACACGATCTTCTCATGGTGTCCATCTTGACTTACTAGCGTCACCTCTTGAGTGGTATGCGTTACTGGCCCGGAGGCTATCTCCGTACCATCCACCGTAGTAATGACGTCCTTTACAGCCTTGGGACAAAGAGTTAGATTCATCCTCAAAACCATTTCATGATCCACATAATTGCCGATGGCACCGCTGTCGACGTAAGCTTCAATTGCATGTAATCGATCCGGATTATCAGGGCTAATGAGGACCATAGGTATCACGAAATGCGAGGTCACGGAACTGGTTTTCACGCTCGGCAAGAGGACCTCTATTCTTGTCGGGCGAGATCGTTTCCCTGCTCAGAGTTTGTAACTTTGGTAACTGCAGCTCCTACTGCCTTCTTGGCAGGTTTCACCGGACAGTCTCGAAGAAAGTGCCCTGAGTTTCCGCAATAGAGGCATAATTGCAACTGTTTTCTCCTTTCCCGCTCCTTTTGTGTTAGAGGACCTTTCAGACCCCCTATTTGCATGGGTTCCCCGGAGTCTACTCCTTTGGAAGGAGTTGGGGGTTTGGAAAATACTCGAGCATCAAACTTGGAACGATCGGCCTTCCTGTTCTGCAGTCTGTGATCTATTTGAACGACTAAGTCTATATAGTCCGAACAATCTTGTGGGGGATTCACTACTTGGGCTAACACATCTTTGAGCTCTCCACGTAGACCTCTATAAAACAGCGTAATCCTTTTGTCCTCAGGCCATTGAGTTTCCACTATCAGTCTGTTGAAAGACGCAATATAAGTCAAAAGGTCTTGATTACCTTGTCGCAACGAAAGAAGCTCATTGTCCAAGGCCTGCCCCTGTGAATGTCTTGCGAACAGTTTTTCCATACTGAGCTGAAAAGCTTGAAAATCATGGAGGACCGGATCATCTTGATTTACTAGAGGGATCGACCAGTCTGCCGCATTGCCACTAAGGTACGAAAGTACGAAAGCTACTTTAGCTTGATCAGTTGGAAAGGCTGCTGGCCGGCATAAGAAATGCAACCGGCACTGATTGATAAATACTGCAAACCTCTTTGGGTCACCAGAAAATCGTTCGGGCGGAGCCAGAGGTACATTCCCAGGTAGGTTGATCTGCACTGGATTCATAGAGGATGTAGAAGGAAGATTTCCCCCAGATGCGGGTAACGGGGTCTGTCTGGCTTGTGACTGTAGCAATTGTCTAGCGAGATCATCTGTTCGCTCCTTGGAAATAATCAGTTCCCTTCTTAGAGCGTTCGTTTCCTGACGGGCTGCATGCACTTCTGCCCTTAGTTCCCCAAGTAACTGGGCTAGCTGGTCGGTATCCGAGGTTTCCATAGCGCCTGGACGGGAGTTTTGTGGTAGGCTTTGCATTCTGTAACGCTCACCTGATTCCCGTAGAGGCGCCGGTCTTGACTGGGCGTATACCGTATCTGCAAAGGTGATGTGTAACACACGGCTGGCTCTTTGGGCTGGACCTCTGTGCACTGTATGTCTGACTTGAAGTGTAAGATGTCTGCAGATAGAAAATATGGGATTAAGGAACTCGGTTATTGAATGTCTCTCTCTTCTTCCCTTTCTCTTCTCCTGTAGAACCCCAAAGGTTAACGCTCTCACCTTAGGTAAGTGAACGCCGTGCTCTCCATCTGCCTCGGGGCAGGGTGCTGTAACCAGTTTCTTCACTGGATAAGGGGAGCAGGGCTCTTGACTTCAGAGGACTGCTGTCCGTCGTTTACTGCACGAACGGTAAGTTTCGAGTAATTCTAATGTCTTTAAAGTCTTTAGTAATGATGTTTCTTGTTTTGCAGGGTTCCGGAGATGGCGGATGATGGGCTGAAGTGAGTTGAAGATGGAGCCCGTGTGATGAATAGAAGCGCCTGGAAGCACGTAAGTAAGCGCTTGTTGCCTGCTTCACGATGCGCTCTAACTGTCTTTTTATTTTGCAGGTACAAGTTCGGAGTGGCTGCAGGGTGCCGGAATACCCACTGGGTTAGATGTGGAAAGGAGTAATGGCACGTGAGTATTAAAGTTCCCCAATGTCTTTAAACGCACCTTGTTTTGTCTTTCAGATGCGGGATGCAGCGCCGAAGGCCTCCGGAGCGTGCGAAGAGTTGGTAAGCTTTTGTCTTTCAGATGCCGGAATGCAGCGCGAGGAGTTGGTGACAGCCGATGGACCAGGTAAGTGAAGAGCTGTCACTGAAGACCGTAATGCTCACCTGTTCTTTCTTGTCTTTATAGGTGTTGCTGAAGACTGGATTCAGGATGGTAAGCCTTTTTCCTTAGGCCCAGGATCAGATGCAGAAGACACGATGAGCGTTCTGCTGCAGAGGATGCAGAATAATGCAAAGCAAGATTCATCCATCGGGTGTGGTTTAAATAGCCTCCTGTAGTGCTTAGGTGTCTCCTTCCACAGCCACGCCTAGGTAAGAAAAGAGTTCCTGCTTTCCAGAAGAGTTCCAGTGTTCTGAATCTAGGGAGTGGCTCCTGCCCCACCCAACAGGAAAAGTAGTTCCAAACAGAAGAGGATCAGAGGCTCAACTGGCAGGCAAGTAAGCAGCATGGTCTGCTGCAGGTAAGTCCACCCAAGCATTATGAGCCCGGCGCTTCCAGCGCTGGGACTGGGCATATTTATGAGCCTGGTGCCACTGGCGCCAGGACTGGGTCCAAAAGGTCCCAATTGGGACTGGTTGGCACTCGGAACCTGGGTTATGGATCTGCTTCCAAAGGAGTTGGGAAAACCCTGACCTTTTGGAAGCAGAGATCATGACACGCATCCTTACCGGCCAGTTTATGATTGGAATGCCCGGATGCCTTTCGCACAATATTTTGTTGCCCGCGGGGGCGGCTCCCTTGATTTATGTGGATACGTCGGCGGAGGGGCGTGTGTGGCACCCTTCCCCGTTTCGTCCCTGGATTTGTCCACCTCATGAGAGGCCTCCTCAGGTCCCGAAGCAATCTCCTGAGGATGCCTTTTTCGGTAAATTTCAAGCGCTTATGCGCACCGACCCCATGAGGGAATATTTCAAGGGGCTTTTCAAGGAGATATGTCCACCCGCACCTTTGGCTCCACCCGCCACCCGGTGGTTCCGCCGGCGCCTCCCTTGCCCGTGGTGCCTCCCCCTGTGCTTCCGCCTGTGCCACCATTGTCACCAGTGGACAAGGCAATGCCTGACTCGGCTCAGCACGAGCCGGACCTGTCAGATGATCCTCAAGGCGATCAGGACAACGAGGACCTGCCCCGCTCTACCAGAGCTTTCCATGACCGGGTACTGGACATGATGAGCAGGAGGGCGTGCTTTCTGGGGCATTCACCTTGTCTCCTTTGGAGCGTACCGGCCTGTTCTTGCAGAAGGACGTCCTGGCCGAGGTCCGAAGAGTTTGGGAAAAGCCACACTCGGGACTTTTTTTCAATAAAAAGATTGACGCGAGGTACAGGCTACATTCCTCGGAAGAAGTGGCCTTGTCGTCTCGTCCGTCTCCCTCCTCCACAGTGGTGGCTGCGGCCATGTTGCAATCCAGACCTGCAACTTCCTCCTCCGCGACAGTGACTCAGGTCTTGGGAATGGAGGACAAGCTCCTGGACTCCCTAGGGAGGAAAATCTTTGCCAATTCGGCCTTGCAGCTCAGGCAGGCCAATGCAGAATTGATTTTGGCGGGAGCTAACATGCGAATGTGGAGAGGTCTGTCGGAGTTTGAGGAGCACATTCCAGTCGAGAAGCTGGAGGATTTCAGAGGAGGCCTTTCCGATGCCAGGGTCTTGGCCCAGGATCTCCTGGAGGCTGCGGCTCACCATGTAGACACCTCGGCTTGAGGTCTGATGCTAGGGGTTGATACCTCGCAGCAAGCATGGCTACATGCCACTAAGTTCTCGAAGGAGGTGCAAGACAAGGTTCTGGACCTTCCATTTGATGGTAAGGAGCTTTTTCACTCTTCTACTGATGTAGAGCTCACCAAAACCAAAGACAGCACCCAGACGGCCAAATCATTGTCTGTTCTGGTTAAACCTCCCTTCAAGACTCAAAGGCCGTTGTCGCAAGGTCGACCTTCCTCTGGTTTTAGGGGCTTCATCGACCGCAAAAATTTCAGAGTGGATACTCCTGCGGGGAATAACTGCCGTAGACAACAGCGTACGTGGTATTTCTCCCGCTCCTCAGCCTCCTCATCAGGTTCAGGTGGCACCGCCACCGATAAACCTGCCTAATGAGGGTTTCCGTGCTCGCACGATACCCCGTGGGAGGACGCATTGCGTCTCATTGGGAAGCGTGGCAGACCATCACTGAAGACAGATGGGTCTTGTCAGTCGCTCGAGCGGGCTTCCGCTTACCTTTACCCCCTACCCCACCCCTCAACCCTCCTTTTCAGCTGTCGGGCTCACCCTCCCTGAAGGCTGAGGTTCAGAAACTTCTGCTCTTGGGGGAGCGAGGGGAGGGCTTCTACTCCTGGCTGTTTACGGTGCCCAAACCCAACCAGGCTGGCCTGCGCACCATCCTAGACCTTTCCAAGTTCAATCTTTTCATACCCCGAGAGAAATTCAAGATGATCACGCCCGGCCAGATATGCTCCTCTTTGCAGGCGGGCGATTGGCTCAGCGTGGTGGATCTTCAGGACGCGTACATGCATATCCTGATTTGGAACCCACAAAGGAGATATCTCCGCTTCTCTTTGGGAGAGGAGCACTTCCAGTTTCGAGTGCTTCCTTTTGGCCTCAGCTCGGCGCCGCGTGTCTTCACGAAGATGATGTTGGTGATTGCGGCCTAACTTCGTGTCCAGGGTATCCATGAGTATCCGTATTTGGACGACTGGCTATTATGCCGGGGTGTGCCCCGAGGCCTTGGTGGGGCTTGGTGCTACCGAACGGATGTTCGAGGCCCGCGCGAGTAAGGCTGTGACCGGACCTGGGTCCAAGGTCCCTCGTACAGAGGCTAAAGCTACCAACATTTCTGAGGGCCTGGCAAGGCCTTATCGGTGAAGGTTGTTTCTCACCGTTCCTGCTCTTGCGGCGACACCAGATCTGTTGAGGGGGCAAAGAAGGGAAATTCTTCTTTACTGGCAGCGCCAAGGTCCTTCTTGAGAAGGCTAATTTGGCGGTTGGTATGTCGCAAAAACATTCCAGGCCTCATAGTACCGGTTCTGCCGAAGTTCCTTATTTTAAGGCTAAAGTTAAGACCCCTGATCCATCGACGGGGACCTCTGCCTCATTTCCTCACGTGCCGCAGTTCCCCTCAGGTGATGACAAAATGGCACCCGTTCCCGCCACGACCGTGGTGGCCATTTTCGACGCTACCCCTACAGCTTCGCCATCGGCCTCAGGTGTAGGGCTGGTTTCTCGGCCTTGTGCGCATCCTTTTCGGTCAGTTTATGACCGGAATGCTCGGATACCCCTTCCGCACAATTTTTTGTTGCCTGCGGGGGGGGGGCACCTTTGGTTGATCTGTCCATCCAGATATAGGAGTGGGCCATGCTTCATGGCGTCTGGCTGCTTGCGGTGCACATCCGGGCCAACTGAAACTCACAGCGGATGCCCTCAGCCGACGGACAGTGGTCAGCTACGAGTGGGAGTTGAATGCGGAGGTCCTCTCATGGACTTTCTTGCGTTGGGGCACACCGGAGGTGGACCTCTTCGCTACGGTGGTAAACAAGAAGCTTCCTCTGTATGCCTCCAGAGGGGGGCTGAGAGCCTCCTCTCTGGGGGATGCTCTCGAGGTTCCATGGCACAACATCAGAGCTTACGCCTTCCCGCCTCTTCCCCTAGTTCATCGAGCTATTGGGAAGGGGAAGAACTCTGTGAACTGTTCCCTTCTGCTCATGGCCCCGTGGTGGCCGGCCAGTTTTTTGGTTCTCAGAACTTCAACACCTGTCGGTGTTTCCGCTGATCAGGTTACCATAACCCCAGATCTTCTTCATCAAGGGGAAAAGCAGATGTGGCACACCTCCCCACAATCGCTCAGCTTGGCGGCATGGTGCCTGAGTTCAAGTCTTAGAGCTTTTTAACTTGTCTACGGATAACATGCGTATTATCCAGGCAGCCAGGGAACCCTCGACCAGATCCCAATACAGGAGTAAATGGCTCAGGTTCTGTCGTTGGTGTTTGGAAAAGCAGTTGGATCCAAGGATGGCTACGATTGACACAGTGCTGTCCTTCGTGTCCTCCCTAGCAGAGTCGGGTGTTTACATTCTGTCATGCAGAACTTACCTTTCAACGGTTTCCGCTTATCTTGCTATAGACCAATGCTCTTATTCTCTGTGTAACCCAGTGGTTAAGAGGCATTTTGCAGGCTTGACACGCCTCTACCCTCCGGTTCGTAGTCCGCACCCGCCTGGGGACCTAAATGTAGTCCTGATGGCGTTGTGCCATAAACCCTTTGAGCCAATGGCTACGGCTGGCCTCAAGTACGTGTCCTGGAAAGTGTCTTTTCTGGTAGCCGTTACGTCAGCGAGGAGAGTGAGTGAGCTCCAGGCATTGTCGGTCGAACACCCTTTCTTGGTCTTTCACAAGGAATCCTTCGGACAAACCCAGCTTTCCTACCAAGGGTAGTGACCGAATTCCATCTGAATCAGTTGATTTCCCTTCCGGCCTTTTGTCCGAACCCTGCCTCGGAGGCGGAAAGGGTTCTACACTGCCTGGATGTCCAAAGAGCTCTTAGGTTCTACCTGGGCAGGACTTCCGAGCTTCGGAGCTATTCCCAACTGTTTGTGACCTTCGGTAAGGTGTGAGGCAAGGCAGCCGCGCTTGCTTTTCAGAAGTATGTTCCCTGGGAGTCCATCGCTAAAGCGGCTACTTGGGCCTCCCCATCTGCTTTCTGTAAGCATTACTGCCTCGATATGAGCTCTAGAGCTGACGCTCAGTTCGGCCAGGCTGTGCTGAAGAACCTGTTTCAGTAAGGGGTATTTCCATCCACCCATAGTTCCTGTAAGGAGTGCTTGGGAATCTCCCATAAGTATGGAGGAAAGGGGACGGGACGTAGGAGTATTACCAGGTTACTCACCGTAGTGACCACCTTACTCCTAGTCCATAGTCCCCTTTCCTCCATACGCCCGCCCGCCGTCCCCTCTAATAAGGTTCCTCTGTTATTGCTAATGGGTCTTTGACCCTGCGATAGAAAAGGCCTGATGGGCGATGCGCGGGGCGGAGCCAAGGTGGGCGGGGTTATGGCCGGCTGCCGGGCCCCACGCAGGAAAGAGAGGAGGGACACATTTTTTAAAAGAATTTGGATGCTTTTTACAAAGTGCTCCGGTCCCGTCCCACAGGACGGAGAGATGTCCCATAAGTATGGAGGAAAGGGGACTATGGACTAGGAGTAAGGTGGTCACTACGGTGAGTAACCTGGTAATTTTAAGACACAAACCCGGCCAATTGTACAGTAAAGCAAACATGACTTGTATTATGTGTTTTGAGGTAGCAGAATTGTCCTTTATTGATTTGTGAAATTCCTCATTTACTGGAACTAGTACTGCTTAATGGTATGGCAGTGTTATACGCAGAGGAAAGGGCTCAATGCTAAAATCTATATCTAGTCTAATGTTCAAATGTTGGCTGGCCCGTGCCAGTCAGTATACTGACCTGTGAAGGGTTGGAAGGCTATCGACTGAACTAATAATAATCAGTGCTTAGAGGTTATAGGAATCATGCATGAAGCGCTACATTAAAATGTTGCATACCTATCTAGATTACAAGTACAGTGACATGTTTTGCTGGGTTTCTATTTCATTTGCAAATGCAACAATTTTATTGTTTTGTAACCGCGTTTATACTGCTTGGAGTGTCAGGTTTTGAATGTTTTAAGTGTAGTCTTGAAGATTTGAGTATGTGACCCCTGTTATTGTCATTACACCATCACTCTCCCTTGAGCAAGGGCCTCGCTGTCGCTGACCATATATAGTACCATTTGCCACATTGGTTCCAAGTTAAGGTTTAATGGACTGTGATGAATCTGGCAATGTCATCATTGCTTCCATGGCGGAAGCCTTCCCTAATGTGACCAGGCTACGGCAGACGTTTTCTGATCGACTCCTGGGGGCGGTTATTTAAGTTTAAGAGAGGACCACAGAGGTGGTGGGGAGGGTGACCTCATGGAGGTAAAAGTGTATTGCCAGATGAAATATGTTAGTCCCCCTTTTCATCAAGGACTAACAACAACTCTGTAATACCCCAATCCCTTATTGCATATGGTAGTATGATATTAGAAATTTCCCCTAAACCCAAAATCAACTCAAGGGTCCCTAGACCGTCTTCCTACAGCCCTAAGGACAATCCCTTGCCTAACAGACTCATGAGTTGTACTTATCCCACCATTCCGCTAAAACGTACTGGGATGAGAAAGAATAGGACTATCCTGAATGGAGATCACTTTCCCAGTACTGTGATGAGAGCGATCCCCAATGACTCACAGGAGAGTTATAAGATCAGCACTGTGACCAGGGAGAAGAATGGGGGAATGGGGATTACATGTTAGAATCACATACAGCAGTCTAGTCTTCCCACAAATCATATTGGTCAGGGCCAGTATAAAAACAAGGAAAACTGAGAGAAGCCCTCCCTGGAAGACCTGGTCGTAGGATTTGTTTGTTGCAGACGAAGAGGCCTTGGACTTCTGTTCCAGAGCAGAAGGGGGAATATTTGCACCCCAACAACTTGTGGAGAACTGGCGGCACCCCAGTAACCGCTGTGGCCCCCAAAAACAAACCCCTGGGCACCAGCAGCGTGCCAGAGAAAAGCTGGTGGCTCCCTCACTGAGGAACAGCTGAAACCGGGAAGTTTAAATTTGCTACCACTGCAGCTGTGAGACGCTGGCGGGAGAAGTCTTACCCTCTGGCTACCGACCGAGGGACTGGGCTGGTGGGAGGTCAGCAGAGCCAACCGGCTCTCCGAAGGGGCTGAGGAGAGCATACTGCAGGAGATGGTAGGCTGCGAGGACGCCAGGAGAGGGAGAAAAGGAAAAGCTTAATGGCATGCACAAGGAAATATGTATTGTACCAAAAGTAGATTTTGTGTTCCAGAGGCTAGGGGTGTACACTAGGCCTCGTAAAACCACATCATCATGATGACGCACTGTTTTTCTCCTCCTATCAGGGGAGAGAGGAGACCCTGACCAATCCCTAGCAAGGGGGGGCGCGCTTAGGATAATCCAGCACACACTCCCCCTTTATCATAAGCATAAATGGGGACAGCTCAGGACTCACAAGGACACACAGATTCACCCACTAACCGATTGCTGGCGGAGCACCCTGAAAAGCAGAACCATCCATCTTCCTTGCTCCAGAAACTTGAAAAGCAGAAAGGTCCATCATATAGCTGAACCACTTTCAGCTAGGCCTTAAAACTCCAGAACCAACCCCAGAAATCTAAGGGGAACCAAAGACAGCCGGGCTGTGCTGTACTGCTGGCCTGCTAAAAGAATTATTGCCAGAACCAGAGATCCAATCCAGTTGTGCTGTGCTGTGACCAGAACCATTGCAGATCCAATCTAGTTGTGCCGCGCTGTGACCAGAACCATTGCAGACCCAATCCAGTCCTGTGCCGTGCGCTGTGAATCGACCCAGTCCAATCAGTGTGCCCACCAGAATTCCTGACCAGAAATCCCTGACCAGAATCCCTGATGTTTCCGTTTGAAACCCATATAGTGAGTATCTATAGATAAAAACTGTGTCACTAGCATATGTACTGTCCATAGTAATCCCTGTCTTAAATCCATCCTCTCCTGTATTCAGAACCGGTAGTGTTAGGAGTATTTTTGGATTCGCAGAACTTTTCTCATTTGTTTTTTCTAAAACCATAAATCATTAGTGTTATGAATAAATCATTTTTATCCCAGAAAGAAAGTGAGTATCACCATGTGAAGGGTCCCTGGCCAGGACTGTGGAGATTCATGTGTGCATTCGGTATTCTTTTTCTATAGTCCTAATCTAGTATAAGAAATCTCATTTGTCTTTTAAAAGCGCACCCCTGTTTTCCCTTTCTTGCGCCTGTCTCAGAAAAACGACCTCCACTAAAACGTCCATAACTCATTCAATGTATGTGCTAGAAACAAAATTTCAACGTCTGATTGTAGCTAACATCCACAGCTTTAATTCGCATTCCAAATCCCTTAATCGTGTTTACCGCGTGCTGAAAAGTTGTCTGCAAATTTCATTTTAGGGAATTTTTAACACGTGTAAAACAGCTTTTGATTGCACCCGACCTCAATTTTAAGATTTCACATTGCTTCTTAGTATCAAATCATTGCTAGTGCTTGCCTGTCACTATATAAGGCTGCTCCCATAAGAATTTAAACAATTTCAGCAATTTAGCCCATATTTAGTGTTTTGCACCATCCATTATCAGATAACTTAAAAAACCATTTTGACAGCTTGCCAATCAATTCCATTGTTCTCTGGTGTTGCTGGTGGGAAATTGGGATTGATATTTTGTTTGAATTCTGCATTCCTGAATACCTGCTCTCTCTCCTACTATCTATTTACCTTGCCTGTTGAGGGGGGGGGGGGGAAATGAGGGGTGTGCAGGGGGAAATAGTAACCACACTATTTGATTTGAACACACACAAGTATTATTTCTGTGCTGAATTGTTTTTCTCACTATTACTCCTTGTGATTAAAGAGATTGCTTAGTGTTACATCACCCCATTGGTGATTATTGTATACCCATTAAACATAGTGTGATTAATTTGTAACTACATAAATAAATATTTTAACTTTGCAAACAAGCCTGATTCCTGGTTCAGTGTGACATGGGGGGGGGGATGTGTGTCTCTAAGAAAGGGGCGTGATATGATTTGTGTACATCGTTCAGAATAAAAGAACTTTTAGACACAAATAAATAAGGATTTCAGTTGTGCATTACACGCTAGGCGTTGACTTAGGTAAAGTGCCGAATTGAAATAACTTACATGATTCTGACCGGCTCGGTGCACACAGCTCAATGAAAAATGTCTGAACTTCTCCTTCATGGCCTGAAATGTCCTCCTTGATTGATCCACAGTTTACTTCTTAGTGCCACAACTACAGCCTCATTTTAAATCCATTTAATTGTTCTAACAGTTTAAAGAAAATGTTTGGTGATGTGTAAGTCTAATTTAAAAATAACACAAAATGCAAATTTTGATCCCAATTATCGGACTAACTGGAAATATTGTGCACATATAGAACAATGTATTGATCCATTTGGCACATTTCATATGTAACCATGCTTTTTGTGGTTTAATTTATTAAAGTGTTTGGAAATATCTGCCAAATAAGCAAGTTCAGCCAAACAAATTATCATGAAACAAATGTATTTAAACTTACTCAAATGACAAAATATTCTAAGATTGTTGTTACTGATTTCCAAATTAATTTTCTCACTAAAACCTTTCCACTTACCCCAAGTGTATTGTAACGTAGTAGAGCACAATATTCCACTTTAGTTTCTTAAACATTTTAAATTTAGAGCTTTTGATTTTATTAACTAATTCTTGGCTGTAAGCGCTTATGTGGGAAAACGTTGATGGACTTGAACTGTTGCATTTTGTTTTTTCACGTTTGAGATGAAAACTTTGTTTCATGGCAGCAGTCCCAGTGAATACACTTTTTTTCTTCAGTTTTTCCATGAATTCATCTGTAATGTAAAAAATGACTGCTCCAGTTGTTGGCTCAGATGATTCTTTGCAAAAATGAAAATGTTCTTTTATGGAGCCCTAGTCAACAAGACCCACGACCCACAACAGCTGTTAGTTGTGGATGGTTTGTGATTTCTTTTAATTCATAAATTTGTAAATGAAAACTTCAGCAATTTTCATGCTTTGGTAGTCATTGTACCACCTACTTGCACACCTTTGAGCCCTGACAGTTTTAGGAGCACTGCTCTGTAAGACTATTTTAATTTCATTGTAGGGCCTCCAACTAATACTTAATTAGTTGACGCTATTGGAATACTTGTCCCAGTATTTCCTCTCTGTACTTGTCTCAAATCGACCGTCCTTCCAACTGGCTTCATAGCAATATTCAAATCATTTTGTAAACGGTTTACACTTTTCCATAATTTTTGTTTGAGAAATTCTTGAGGAGGTTGTTTATTTAAATCTACTATTTACTTCATTTTGTAGGACTTTATGACGGTTTCCTATTGATATGATGAGGAGAGCAAGTGAGATAGAGCGAGCGATTGGTCTTCTGAATTCTCCATTTCCACACATTGGGTTCTTTCCCAGGTTTTAATAAAAAATGTTAATTCTGTCTTCTGATATCTTGATGAATTCTCCCTGTGTCAAAAGCATTATTTCTCTGACTTGGTACATTCAAGTATTTTGATCTTTGGCATGGCTTCACCATTTGCTTTTTGTAATGTCTTGCTCCTCCATCTTCTGTTTTCTTTTTTTTTGTTAAACAGTCCTTGTTGAAAATGTTAGACTTTCAAAGAGTTGCTTGGTGTTATGCTCATCGCGACAGTTGAGGGTGTACTGACTCCCCTTCTTTTTTTGAGTCCATCCATTAAATCTCTGGGGTTGTGTCAGAATCCAGATTCCTGACGTATTGCCACTTAGCACATTTTTGTCAGTTGACACATGCACAGCCAAACAAAAAAATGTGTTTGCCCTTGGGTGTCACGCCGAATAATCGAGCTGACGGTAAAAGACAATGTGCCTATAAAGGCAATTGGCATACACGTATTTTGTTTTTACTACTTCAAAGGATAAGCTGGAGTAGCCACACACTTTATTCTACCAACACTGTTGCGTCTACTTGCAAGGCACGTCAGTATTCACTGTGAAATGTTAGCCAGTATTGCTGCATTACTAATAGACTAAAAACAAAAACCTGCAATTAGATTAGAAATTAAATCTAGCGAGAATTCGCATTTCTGAGTGATAACTTTGTCCTCTAATTAACCAAGCCCATTTCCACATGACGTCTACTCCGTGTGGAGTAAAGATAATGAAGGAGGTGTAATAGCCAATTACTTAGGATCTAAATTATTGTGTCAGACAAGACTGTCTTGAAGACTTGATTATTAACGTTTCTTCAGGTATTAACGTTTCTTCAGGTATTCAGGTATTCAGGTATACAGATATACAGCATATATGATCAGAGTCAAGATGGTATCTCAAAGTCAGATCTTCTTTGCTGAGGTATCAAACAAAGCCTTTGGTGTTGGAGCCAGTGAGGAAGAATGTGCAACCTCATTCATAAGTGCAGCCTTCAAATCATTGCTGAATGAGAAGACAACTAGAGACAAGGGGTTGCAAGCAGACATTATTTTATTCAACTCTAAAGCCTTTGTTATCGAATGTCATGTCCTAACGCCCCTCCAAAGGATCTTGCAAATCTAGTTGCATTTCCCAAAGATAAATAAGGGCACATTTGAGACAGTGTCATTGTGACTTATCTCACTACTTTAATAGTGATTACAAAGTGCAATTAATAATATTGTTGAAAAAGTGCGTAAGGACTTTCAATGTACCTATCCTGCCTGGCTTTTTCCCTAGGTGGTCTAGGGTGGAAGATACCAACTACATTGCTGCCATGGTAGGAACAGCTCCTGAAATATCTGTAACTTGTATGTACTGTATTGTTCGATGCTGAAAAAGCATTTCACTGTGAATAGTGAGCATTTCTTTGACATCACAGGACATCAGTAGTTTCCGCAAGAACCTGGATGTTGACTCTGACCAAAAACATTACCCATCCAAGACCGAATTCATCCTCATCGGAACCCTAAACAACAATTTATCCAACAGTGGAGTTGATCTGCAGCTCTCGGATTCAGCAAAATCCTTGGGCTTAACCATTGACAGCACCTTGGCCTTTCAGAAACGCATAGCCAAGAAGGCCCAAATGGCCTGGCTCCAAATCGCCACCCTTTAGAAAATCAAACCCTTCATCCCGCTGCAGGACTTCCGGACCTTTGTGCAGGCCCTTGTGGTCTTGCATCTCAATGAGGGAAATGCCCCCCTGCAGGTGCTCAGAGCCACTCTCTTGGCTCCCCTAAAAGCAGTCCGCTACACTACAACACGTCGTATTACATATGCCCAGGCTTTTATCACCTCTGTCCTACGCAAACTACATTTGCTTCCTCTCCAGGCCATGACACTGTTCAAGACAGCATGTATCATTTACAAAGCAGTCATGAGTAGCGCACAATTGTACCTGGCAGCTAAGCTCTGCATATCTGGTTTGATGCTCCTTGCAAAGAAAATCAACCAAGTAGCTCAAATCACAACTCTCCTGCAAAGCGAGGACCTGCAAACAAAACCTCATCGTCACGCATCCACCATTCGGAATTCGGTCCAGGAATCTGCTCGAATGCTACTGCAATTATTCAATTTCGCAAATCTCTCAGAACGTGGCTTTCAGAACACATGATCAAGGACTAATCCCAATTAATGTACAGACTGTAACTCTCAGTTCTGCGCTACAGTTAAAGGATGCTGCCCATACGCTGACCAGCCACACCCGGTACAATGCTCCACTGCTCCCGAGCTAGGTTAGCGCTTAAAACAATAAAATACATAAATTAAAGAAATGCTGGATATAATCGCTCGGATTATGCTTTGTACAATGGGTACAGACCCTACAAAAATCCATGGGTTAGAATTTGTGTGAGTGAATTACAAGACAGCTTTGTGGTTTCAGGAGGAAGTAGACCTGACTGTCTTCTTTCTCTGCTCTTGTTGACCTTATACACACTGTGAGGGGTCAGACATGTGAGGTGCTCAACCTTGTAAAAATGTTGTCATTTTATTAAATAAAAAGGTTGGATGAACGCATCACTATCCCTACCCTGATGAGTATTTCCCTGCCTAAAAAAACTAATGGAAACAATGTAGCAAAAGGATATCTGTCCCTCACACTTGTACATTCAATAAAACAATAAGGAAATGCATGGCGGTTCAATTCAACAAATATATATATCATACAATCGAATTTACGATATGATTAATGTCTCTTCTCATAACCTGGGTGAATTCCCCTTCCCCAGATTTGAGCAAAGTTTTGTTCTACAATTGAAAGAAAACAAGGAAATCCTGGTTTGCAACAGAGTTCTGACAGTCTTTAATGATGTGAAACTTGATAACAAACAGTTCTGTGGTCTCAAGCACCAAAAGAAATGGTGTGTAGCAACTCCTCCTGGAGCAAGAACAGGCTTTACATTTCTCTTCTCCAATTAAACAACAGTAGTTGTCTTTGTCAGGATGATTGACAAAGTGTGCTTCAGTGATGCAACTTCACAAGGTTTCTTTGCATCGTTATGGGTGTTGTAATGAATCCTATGGATCTGTGCCTAGAGTCACCCCCCAGGTGGCCAGGGAAAGGCAGACGCTTCCTGATCCTAATCATGGGGTTGGTGTTCTGCGGGAGCATCACCTGGGAGGAGAAACGGCTCAGGGAAGTGTAGGGAATCCATGGGGTGAGACACAGTATTTGACTTCTTCTAGGGAGGATATGTCCCACATACTAAAGTATATAATCGCTTGCTCCCATCAAAACTTAGTGGTTCCTCATATTGCACACCTAAAGGGGGGTGACATCAGCCAAAACCTCTGTAGTATAAATAGCAATAAATCCCCTCCTCAAACCCACAGAGTTAGAAATGTCCCCAATAAAAAAAAGGAAAATAAAAGGAAGTTTGTAAAACACTGCCAAAAGTCTAGAAAGCCTTATTCCTCTTTCCAAACAGAATGAATGAATAATTTGTGTGAAACTGCTTCAAGAAATATTTGAGAAAGTGGAAATCAAATCAACAAAGTAGTAAATGCTTGAAAAGCTAGCTTTGTTGGTAGGAACTTCAAGTCTAATCATCCCCCCGGTACTGAGACGAGGAAGGAGGATGTAGAGGAATACTGCAGAAGGAGTGGTCCGCTAATTGATGTAAATGACCTACACCTGGGGGAGACTGAGAGGCTTAAAAAGCCCTCTCAGGAAGCAGCAGTAGAGGTGAAAGCAGTGCAAGCTGTGTATGCAGCAGCAGGTGAAGCTGGAGGCGAGGGAAGACGCCGGGACCTCTGCAAAGCCAACTTCAGGTCCTGAGAGGGTCTTTGCCTCAAGTTATCCCTGTTGCAGAGGTTGCGCAGCACGTAGCGTAAGAAAAGGACACTTGCCCAATGAAGGCTTGTTGTCAAGAGGTGGTGCAGCGGGAAGCTGAAGCAGCGAGGGAACTATGCCCTCTCTAGAGGTTTCAAGTGGCTGGGTTGCACCTGAACCTCTTCGGAGCAGTAGCTCCAATTGCGAGTGGCACGAGCAGAGAGGCCAGAAGAGGCTGTCTGCACGATCGCAGGAAATCACAATCACAGAAGAACTGCGAACTGAAGGCGGAGTGGGACCGAGCGACTTACCTGGTGAGTTCACATCTTGCGAGTGACTCTACAGCCCTCCGAGGCTGTCCGCGTGTTCACAGCAGGCAGATTCACTTGCATATGATTGAAAGCAGCAGTAGTAACTTTTCTGAATACCGAACTATCCAAAAACCAATTGAAGTTGCATTTGTTGAATCGAGATGACTATGCAGCCAGTGTATGAGTTTGTGGGAAATCCAAAAGCCTTGTGGGAAAGCCTTGTTAAACACCGAAGCCTACAAACCATGCCAAAGCCAAAAGGGTTCGTGAGCTCTGCAATATCAATACCAGAAACATTGTTTAAGGCAAGAGGGGAATATTGGGAAACCCAAGAGTTGTAAAACTTGCTACTCATGTGTTGTGAAATGCAGATCACCAGTTGATACAGACATACATTGCAAAAGCCAAGATAGAGGCAGAGTGCATGCACCAGCTGAGCACCCAGCTGATTTCGTCTCATTCGGAACACCGGAGTGTTACACTGCCTCCACTGGGCCCGCTGCATGGAGCGCAATGACTGCAGCCCATAAGATGGCCGCTGAGGTTGCCTAGGTAACCAGCAACAACAAAAATGCCCCCGGGTTCGTCACGAGGTCTGATTGGCCTCTCCGGCCTGCCGACGCCTCCCCTCCCGCCTTAAAGGGAGAGGGAGTGTGCCGGCAGGCGAAGCCATGTAGTGAAGGCCTGAGGAAAGGCCTTTGTTGCTCTCAGCAGCTCTCTGCTGCTCATCGATGCCGGCCACTAACCTTGGCCGTACTGCAGGTAAACCTCAACTACGTCTCCACACAAGCTTTGTTGAGCACTGCACGCTGTCCCCCTCCCTCTCAATCCCCTCGCAAGCTACCACGAGCCACTCTGCAAAAGTAGAATCCCCCTCCTTATCCTGCAGAAATGCTCGCCTCAGAGTACCCGTGCTCGGCCACATCCCGCCGCTGCAGCACCCCCTCCCCACCGTAACACCCACCTATCGAGCAGAACCTCCATTCCTGCCCCACGAGCAGCATACGCCTTTCTTCCTACGGCACACCTATCTCCAAGCCGTGACAAGCATTGCCCTCACATTGATTCCCGACCAAGTGCGGAGCCCTGCAGCAGCACGATCGATACTCTGCATGTGGCCTGCATAACAAATGACCCGGAATACTGCATCCACCCAAGTCTAAGAAATCAAAATTGCAACAAGACATTGGCTCAGGCTGCACCGCAGACTACCTTAAGGTCCGCTACACCATACCAAGAACGCGCAATCCACCAATCCTAGCGAGGCCATCCCCACTGCGAACAGTGATGATACGGCTAGCTCCATAACCAACACACAGTTATTACTGATATTATTGATGTGCCTGTGATGTGCGTGCCTTCACTTTCTGGCAAATGCTGTGATACAAATACCATTATACCTAATTATGTTGTTGATGTGAACCTATCGCCTGCTACAGCTAATAATGCAAACTCCATCTTTTGTAAACCTGCCCATGATGTGACCCTGCCTACTGCCATAGCCAATGACACAAATTCCAAATTATGTATACCTGCCTATGATGTGACCCTGCCTACTGCCATAGCCAATGATGCCCTGCCTACTACCACAGCCAGCCATGCCAATCCTACTTTATATATATCTGTTTCTGAAATACCCCTGTCCACTGCCCTAGTGAAGGAGACCATCACCCCTGCCTTAAACACCCCACACCACCCTTCCCTTTACCACCTGCGACACCTCGCACCACCCTTCAGCCCCACAAGCCACTCCCACCCAAGTCCAGACCTTAAACCACCCCTTAAATGTTGTTCTTAAATGGTTTTCTTTTTTTCAAATTTAAATATATTAAAATTCTAACTCTGTCTGAGTATACTTTCACTTTGTTGTTTTCCCTAGTGACCCTTTGGGCACAGATCCAAACCCCTCTCTCCAAGCTCACCATTTTTTTCAAACTAATGACAATGAAATGAATATTGCTCTGCTTGTGGATCTCTCTTTTGTTCGTTAAAAAGTATCTTATACCCCTGATCCACATTAGCACCCCTATTGTTTGTATCTCAGTCTTAAACCACCCCCCTGTACAGAATACGCCCTTGAGCTGCGGCCTAATCAATGCTCGATCCATCAACGCCCACGCCCTGTACATCCACGACCTCATCGCCACACAAAACCTGGATCTCCTCAGGATAACTGAAACGTGGCTACATGAAGCCTCAGGCCCTGCCCTCTCCCTCGCTCTTCCAACAGGTTACACCATTGTGAGACAGGACATACCCACCAAGGGAGGTGGAGTCGCCATCATAGCTCGAGACAGCCTACTCATCAGAAAATCAGACAAAACTATGGACAATAACAGTGATTACCTCCTCATCAAACTTGACCTCTCCCACAACTGCACCTCTCCCACAACTGCACTATCTCCATTCACCTCGTCTACCACCCTCCTGGCCCCTTAGATTTCCAGTCTGCTCTTACCCACCTCCTCTCAGACACTTTGAAAAAAATCTAACCAGGCCATTATTCTAGGAGATTTGCACCTAGGCTTCAACGACCTCTAAGAACATGCAGCTAAGTCTGTCAACACTGCTCTCTTGACTCTAGGGTTTTCCAACTACATCTATGAACCCACGCATTTTCTATGTCGCACCTTGGACTGGGCAGCCCAACACAACTGCCCCCTCTCTGTCACCGCCAATACACAGGCTCTGGTCAGACCACAATGTTATTCAGTTCAACATTACACCCACTCGGAAATCGCACCACACCACGCCCACTCTTCCACCAGCGATTACCAGAAGCTCTCATCAACTCACGGCAGAGAGACTACTTCCACACCTTGAAGTCCCGGCCTTCAGGCCCCCTTCTCCAATGATCCTGAGACCTAAACTAGCAGTGGACGCCATTGCGCCCCTCAAAGCGCAGAAAGCTAAACCCACGAAGCATACCAATGCGTGGTTCACTGATGACCTTCTAGAAATTCGTTCCAGAAAACGTGCCGTACTCTCCCACTTGCAAACTACCCAGTCACTAGCAGCCAAGCAGAACTTCCAACTCCAATCTAAAATCTACAAAAAAGCTATCACCCAGGCTAAAATCACATCCCCCCAGAACATAACCAGAGACAAAACCTGGTGCGACGAAATCCAAGCAGTCATGCTGAACAAATTGGACCCCCTACAAGCTAAAATCAAAGCTACTCAACTAACCATGACTAACTCCCCCATCACTGAACCACCCCCAGCTCGGGAGTCCGCTCCCTTATTTTCCTTCAAAGAAATCCAGGAACAAGATATCTTAAACACAATGAAATCTAACTGGGAGACGGCTGCCCTGCATCAATCATCGAGGAATGCGCCAGCACCCTCGCCCCTTTCCTAACAGCCTAAGTGAACACCTCCTTCTACACCAGAAAAGTTCCCACCTGCCTCACAGACGCCTGGGTCTGCCTGCTTCTAAAATAAAAACCTACCCTGGACCCCCAGTTGCCCAATAACTACAGACCCATTCCGACCGTTCCATTCTTGCTTAAAATACTAGACAAAGCCGCTTATTCACAAGCCCAGGCCACGGCACTAAGACAGCATTACTCGATCTCAAAAATCAAATGGATGAGGCGAGCGGTGCAGGCAACCCCACGCTTCTCTTACTCCTAGACCTCTCTGCAGCATTCGATCTTGTCGATCACAATGTCCTTTGCCACCACCTCAACTCCACAGCAAAATTCTCACAAAATGCTACTGCCTGGATCATGTCCTTCTTACAAGGGAGGTCCATGCAAGTCTTCTGCAACCTAGCGTCTGCATGCCCTACCATCATTTCATGTGGTGTACCTCAAGGATCATGCATTTCACCCACACTCTACAACATTTTAAAAAGGCCCCTCTTCTACATCCTAGACTCACTAGGTATCTCATACACGAACTACGCGGATGACGCATAAATCCTCCTCCCATTGACAGGTGACTATAAGTCTGACGCCAAAGTCCTCAACACCATCTAAGCGATTATCCAAGCTTGGATGACCCTCAACAGTCTTTGTCTCAACAGTAATAAAACAGAACTCTTCATAATTGGGTCTTCGGACACCCTCAAGAACGTCAGCCAAAAACATTGAGAAGCTGCAGATTATTCAGAACGGCGCTCTACGTGCAGCACTTTTAGGCATACCCAAAAGGGAACACATCACTGTAGCCAGGAAATGGGGACACTGGTTACCCATTAAACAGCGCATCCTCTTCAAGACCCTCGCACTTACCCACAAATGTGTCCTCCAAATTGCCCCTCCTTATTTGCATCAAAAAATGCACCAACCCACGACCACCAGACCTACCAGAACTCCATATTCCAACATGCTAACGGTGCCCAGAATCAAGAGAGTCAGAGCAGGTGGAACCAGCTTCCCCTACTTTGCAGCCTAACATTAGAATGCCCTCCCCTCAGCACTTGGGGGAGAACTCCCACACTGCCTTCAGCAAAGCAGTAAAGACCCTACTCTTTTCCTAAAACAATATCCTTCATGGACAATCAAGTAGGCTTGACATTCTTCTGTCTGGGTATGGTTGCCTCCAAATGTCAGATAACCGATTTGGAATCCCCAATTTGAAAATGGAATTTATTCCAGAAAGCATAATTCATGGAGTTTTTTATTTTAACCTTAATTTTAATCTGAAATGAAGACTCAGTTTGAAGGAAATAGAATTTGGGACTTTTATCTTTTCCTCACTTTTTTCCAAATCACTTGAATAAGCGTAGTGTCAGAGTCCAATTAATTGTATGCAAAATGGTTGCCCTGACCAATTTGCGCTCTATCCACTTCTGGTAGGACACAAATTGTATTTGAAGTCAAGTGGCATCCAGTGAAGCAATAGACAACAAAAGCTTCTAGTTCCTTATTTATTGGGTGAAATCTGAATTTGTACAACAACCAACACGTGTTGCGACCTTACAAGGTCCTCTTCAGGGTTGCGGGATTCATACTGTGAGAAACCTTAAGGTATCTCCCTACCTAGGCCTCAGGGATCTGTCATCCGGGTGGCCAGGACACGGCCATCGCTATTGGATCCAGTTCATGGTGGTGGACCAGTGAGGGAGAATCACCTGGATGGGGGGTCCTTGGGGAGTGCGAGTGGGAAACCGATGGGTGCAGATGGGGTATCCCCCTTATTTCAACTCCTTTTCCCCATCCTACCACGCAGGACATTTAAAACCACTGCACCCCCCTCTTTTCCAACACGAGCACTTTCGCACAACACACCAGAGAACGGACTAACACCAGAGCGTTGCCTGACATGTCCCAATACAATGGTCCGGCAAGGTCAGGCAATTGATCAGAATCACTCCCACTTGACAGCACTTTCCCTTCCCCACAGGAATAAAAGGTGGAGCAAGAGAGCACAGTAAGAGCAAGGCAGGCCGCACAACGAAACAGCTATCCAGACCCGGCAGTTCAAGAGGAGGGGAAAGGCGGAAAACATAGAGAGACACAACCATGCCCTTTTCGCCAAAACCCAGCGAAACCTCAGCAGAAGGAATCGTAAGACCGAGGACAATAGCCCAAGTGTGTTGCAGATATCAACGGTACACACAGTGTATCGCCACTGATAAGCCGGAGCGAGGGAGACTCCTGCTACTGTGGTACCGGCCTTGACTCCAGCTAGAAGGAAAGCCAGGCGGTTAATCACAGCCGGTGAGTCCGAAGGAGAACTGAAGAACCGATAAGAATGAAAGTCGCAAAGTGAGAGAAGTTCAAAGAACTGTAAAATTGTAAAGGGGAGACCTTCTGCAAAAGGAGACCTGCACCAGGTGGGTGCTGCTCCGAGAAACTCTGGTCGATACCCATCGGCGTAAAACTACAGATACCAGAAGGGTATAGGAGAGCCGCCAGCATAGGTCAAATTGGTCATACAGGAGGTCAAGCAAAATCCCTGTACAGTCAAGTCTTTGTCCTAAGAACTATAAATCAAGCAAGGGAAGTGAATCCTGCTACATGAGAAAGCAAGGGAAGTGAATCCTGTATACATTGAAAATAAATGTGAAGGCGAAGTTGGCATGAGTGGACCATGGAAGAGGTATCCTAATGAGAAGGGGCAAAGTCTAAAGTCCCAAGAAACAGTTTGCTGACAAAGGTGAACCCGGCCGAGCGATGTCCACTGGAACTGTTTAAAAAGACATTAAGATTTTTAAGTGAAAGAACGAGCCATAGTGAACCCGGAGGAGGGAGGCTGAAAGTAAACCGGGGTCAATGCCCAGAAGAGGGAGACCCAGGAGTGAAGAATCCTCACCCAAAGAAAAACCAGGAAATAAACTTTCATTTCGTGGAAGGAACTTTTGTTTTATTGTTGAAGATGTCAGGCCCTCGAAGGCAAGAGCCTTTCCAGAGAAACGAGACTTGGACATAGAAGAGCCTGATGGCTGCAATTGGTACTGTCGATCCGTGCTGGGAAAGCTAGAGTGTGTGCTGTGCTCCAAGATCCCATCCGTGCTCAAAACGTGGGGAAGGGAGATCCAAGCTACTCCATCTTTACATATTATTTGTGAACACTCCTTTCTTTTCTTGAAAACCATCCCACACCCTTTTTGTATTAGTTGTAAGGTTTGGCAATAGGTTTCTAAATATAGGCCCTTTTTATATAACGCGACGCCACTTGGACTGCCATAGTACAAGGAGGAGGAAGCCAGAGCATATAATTCCTTATTTCCTGGCCACCCGTGAAACAATTTCACCGTTTTACATCGCCGCCTGAAACTGCCGCAGAGGCTACCATCAATGCCTGCTTATCGTCTGAATTTCATGAGACCCCAACACTGTGTGCTGCCTGAGCGCCATTCCAAGATGGCCGCCTGGCATCCTTAGGCACCACTTTCTTAGTGCCTGGTCCTGCCCATGCTCCCATTGGCCATCCACCTCAATTTCTGGGCCAATAGCAGACCGGGAGGCGTGAGCCGGGCTCTCCTCGAAGGCCTGCTACAAGGCTGTATGCCTGTCCCTGCCTGTCCACGCCTAACCTCGCCGTCACCTGAAAACTCTGCTCGATTCCAATCCCGTCCAGAACATCATGGTACAATGCAATTCCATAACTTTCGCATCCGAACAGCGTTATTGAAACGCGCATTAACGCCATGTACTTAGCGATCACTCTAGCTCACTGTAACTGAGTCCGCCTATGCTAGACCTGTCTACGTGCCAATTGCGGCCATACGAGCCTAGCCAATGCTTAAATCTGTTTACTATGTCCAAAATAAGACTTGTTGAGAATACTCCTAGCCATGCTCATTTTTACTGATGCTACTTGATTTTACTTGTGTGCTTCCGAGACTCTCTGCATCTCGCTCATTGTGCACCGCCTAGCTTACGCTGTTAACCAATACTCACAATCTTTGTCAATATTGCTTGAATGCTCCTAGACCTTGCTGCTAATCAATGCTTCTCGATTATGTCGTTAGCTAATGCCTGAATTCAGATGGTAGACTACTGCCCTTATTTTTGATTTTCTGCCTCAACCCTTAGTGATAAACTGAAACTAGGCGTGTCACCCCATGGTACTGAATCCTACTGAACACCACTTTACTAAACTGCTGCCTGTTAGACCCAGTGCCAATACTGAACTTATGTGAACTATTGCCTTTGTGAACTACTGCTTTGGTACTTGAACTAACACCTCTTACACCGCAGTGATACAGTACCTAGATGATACATGACTGTATGCTAACTGACAACAATTACGCTGCACTAGTCCTATCCTGCCCATTCATATAATGCATCTCCACTCGCTTTATACTGTGTTACTGAGATCACTACTTTATACAATGAATAGCCAATACCCAACCATGCTATCAAATCCACCAGCACACGAGCGCTTACCCAACTTTTACAAACCAACTGAAATGACCATCACACCATGTCCTGTTCTCCTGAGGAACCTCAAACTACGTGCCATGCTCCCAAGGCTCTAAGACCCTTTAACTAAATTAGCCCACAGCAAGGTGAATACGAGCCCCCTTAGCCCCTCCCTGCAACCTCTCCAACTGAACAGTAGACTCTACCGTGAGCCCATCCGCGCCCAGAAAAGTACGCATGAATCTTTGCCACCACCCCTAAATCCAGTACAACATAGAACCAAGGGAGCACTCATAAATGCCCGCTCCATGGTAGCCCATGCAACAGACATTGCCGACCTACTCTACATCGAAGATCTGGACTTCTTAGCGGTCACTGAATCTTGGCTACATCCCACAGCAGGCCCTGCAATTATGCTAGCCACACCAGATGACTATACTTTACTAAGACTCGATCGTACCACCTCTCGAGGCAGAGGTCTTGCCATTATAGCCAAAACCAAATTCCCTCTGATAATTGAGTCACCCTCCAATGCAGGATCTTGTGAATCCTTAACTGCAAAGTTAACCCTATCTAATACACAATCCATCTCCATTCACCTTATCTACCGACCACCTGGCCCTTTAGGGTCATTTGAAGAAGACCTCACAAATATCTTATCAAATAATCTCAAAAACTCCTCACAACGCATCCTACTAGGAGACTTTAACCTCGGTTTTAGCGACCCCGCAGACGCCAACGCCACAACAATCAATAACACCTTAGAGGAACTGGGCTTTACCCAGAAGATCACGGAGCCCACTCACACCAAAGGTAGAACTCTGGACTGGTTAGCTGTGCATAACTGCCCAGTCTTGGTCTCCGCTATACTCCCGCAGCCCTGGACAGACCACTACTTGATCTCATTCACCCTAGAGGCAACCCCAGCGCAAACTAACAGTACAGCTCCAGCCGTCCAGTCCCGAAACAAAAAGAACATTACCTCTGAAAATCTGATCCCGTTGATCGCACCGACCTTGAATGCTATTCCAGATCACACAGATCCATTCACGATGGTAGACATTTACAATAAAGTCATGCTCTCATCCATTGATGTCATAGCCCCTTTGAAGCTAAAAAAAGAGCAAACCCCGGAAACATATCAACTCTTGGTTCTCTCCTCATCTTAAAGCCCTCAGACAGGAAAAGCAACGTTGCGAAAAAACCTGGAGAGCACACCCTTCAGAAAAAAAATAAAAAAACCTGAGCAGACTAGCATCCCAATATAAAAAAGAAATTATACTGGCCAAACAAATATCCTATAGCACTCGAATCTCACAAGCTAAATCCATCACTAGAGAGCTCTTCTCAATTCTAAAAGCGGTTGAATCCCCGATCCAAGCTCCTGACTCATGCATCAAAGACAAAGATTGGTGCACTGGTATACAAAATGCCTTGGCGAACAAAATCTTCTCTCTCAAGACGAAGATGAGCACTAAAAAAGAATCCCTTCTCTCCTCTACTAAACCGAGTATCTTCACCCACAAAAAGACTCACCCGACTCAATCACACCCCCCTGCGCACAATCCCCTCTTTAACTTCCACAAAGTATCCACCAAAGAGGTAGAAAATGTCATTCTCACCCTCAAACCATTCAACTGCCACGGAGACCTATGCCCTGCACAAGTGATAAAGGATGCGGCCCGTGATCTCGCACCATTTATTACCAAACTAATAAATGCGTCTTTCTTATCAGGCACCATACCCAATAACTTGAAACAATCATGGGTCCTCCCCTTGCTCAAAAAACCGAATCTAGACCCATCTACTCCCACTAATTACCGCCCCATTACCACAGTACCGTTCCTTCTGAAAATCCTCGACAAAATAGCATACCAACAAATCCAACATTACCTCGAGCATTTCCATCTCCTAGGTGTCCGACAATCGGGCTTCAGGCCTCAGCATGGTACCGAAACTGCACTTATAGATCTTAAGGCACAGATAGACGAGGTGAGAGATCAGGGTAAAACAGCACTACTGCTACTCCTTGATCTCTCAGCTACCTTCGACCTGGTCGACCTCGAGATCCTGTGCGACCACCTACAAAAAGCAGCACACTTCTCTCAAGAGGCAACTGACTGGATCCAATCCTTTCTAAATAACCGCACAATGGGCGTCTTCTCCCTACTAGCAGCAGCCGACCCAACGCCCATCACATGTGGCGTGCCTCAGGGATCCTGCGTCTCCCCAACACTATACAACATCTTCACAAAGCCCCTTTTCGATGATCTAGACGATCTGGGTATCACCTACACTAATTACACCGATGATACCCAGATCCTCATCCCGTTGTCGGGGGATTATGACAAGGATTTGGCCTTCGTTAACAAAGTGTACTTCATCATCCAGGCATGGATGGCTTCACACGATCTATGCCTTAATGATGACAAGACAGAACTCCTCATTCTAGGCTCCACACATTACCTCAACAAACTTGACCAAAACTACTCATCGTTCGTAATCGACAATAATAAGATTACGGTAGCCAAGGAGGTTAAAACCCTCGGCTTCTACCTAGACTCTACCCTCACCTTCAATAAACAAGTTAATGCAATGGCATCCGTCACCTCCTATACATGCAAACTCATTAGGGCAGCCAAACCCTTTCTCTTTCCTTCTAACTGTATCACCCAAGCCAGGGCTCTGATCCTGTCCAAGTTGGACTATTGCAACACTCTATATGTAGGCTGCAACAAATATATCACAAATAAAATTCAAATCCTTCAAAAATAATGCCCTAAGAGCGGCCCTCAGTATCCCGAAGAAAGCACATATTTCTGATTCCAGAAGGTCTGTCAATTGGCGATCCACCAAAGACAAAAAATTCCTCAAATCGGTTTCTCTGATTCATAAATGTCTCCACCAAGCAGCCCTTCAATACCTCATCTCAAGATTCACCAGACCCACCCTTTCTCGCCCTTCTAGAACGGCCAACTCCAACCTCCTCCTAGTGCCCAGGTTTAAACGTACAATGTCCGGAGGGAACAGCTGTCCAGTAAAAGCAGCTCAATTCTGGAACTCCCTTCCTCCTCCCTGCAGGGAGGACCTCCCCTACCACCAGTTAAGAGCTAAGACCATCCACTGGCTCAAAGCTATAGACTCATAACGACCTCTCGCTGCCCTGTTGCTCCTCACCACAATGATTGTAAATATGTACATTTGGTTGTCCACTGCTCAGCGTAGATACCTTTCTTGCGTCTACCGGCCTATTGTATATAGTACTGCTTATATTGTATATTTCTGTTTCTGTGCCTCCTCGGTGTGACACGTCCAGCACTGTAACCACAGCTGGACTTCACTCCTCTGTATGTAACTAAGCTTTGCAATCCTCTTGTTGGTTCTGCGCCTGGCTACCCCTGAGTTAGGTGCGCAATATAAATAAACTACAAATACAAATATTTTCATTTGATGGTCGACGCTTGCTCCCATCTTAGATTTAGGTTTAGATTAGGCGTTTTCCAACCTGCATACAGATTAACAAACACCCTTGAACTGTGATCACTTGTGTCTGTCTTTACTGTTGGCAGCATGAGTTCCTTACAATACATTGAAACATATATTGTAAACACCAACAATAATTAATTAACCAACATTCACGCAACAATTTAACATAAGAATGGGTTAGATTCAACCATTTAAAATTGGGAAGAAGGGAGAGAACAAACGATTAAAAACTACACTTGTTGGAAATTGCCCTATTCCTATACTCGAGGTTTTGAAAATTGAATTTGAGAACAGCAAAAGATCAAGTATTCAGTCATAAAACACAACCAGTGCTAAAGAAGCATGCACACAAGTTTTGATTAGAGAGTAAGAACTTATCAAAGCTTTATTGTTTATCCAATTCATTGTAGTTTTTGCAATATATAGGTCTGCTTTTCTGGGGTGTAAAATACTTGTGTTCAGGGTGTGCACATTAAAGTAGGTCTCTGCAAAGACAAACCTCATTAGGTTCCCCATCATACTCCATCATGTGCATAGTCTTTTCTGTGAATGTTGGTAAACTGATAGGCCTGTTTGACTGTCACTTATACTCATATTTTCCCTTTCATCCACTCCCTGCTTAATACGCTTCCTCCCTCCCTCCATTTTTCCCTCAGCCCTAACTGGAAAGTGGAGATGGAGACCTCACGCGCTCCATGCCTAGAAACGTCTGTAGACCATTAATTTACGAAATAAACAAGATTATTTCGAATGGATTGTGTCCTTGCACGTATTCCTCATCTTTTGATTATCCAATATCCAGCTTTGGAATTTCTTTACGACAGAGGGCACTGTACGTCGATCCGATCGACTCGATGTCCCTCGAGGGCCTCCGTCTCGAGGATGTCATCGAAGTATGTATAGCATGCGTAGTGCCCGCTGGCTTGAGCTCTGTTTTTCTGAGTAAGCATATGCTACGTGAACTACAGCGCGCTTCTGATATATCTTAGAGAATTATCAAAAAATGTCTTTGTCTTCCGCTCCGACAACCCAGAAGACCGGGTTTTTAAAAAGCCAAGACTGCAACGCCAAGATGTCGCTGACGCACCCACATCGACTATGCTTGTGGTGTCTGTGTGGAGCAGAAGACCTCAGCCTCTCTGAAGGAGCGTAAAGGGAAATTGGCAGTAGGTAGACTCCCCAAAAAATCTCCTTCCACTACCCCATCGAAAAAACCTTCCAACGAAGCAAGCAACGAATCTTCTTGACGGAAGAAGACTAAAAGCTCCAGGTCACGGAGTGGCTCCCACCATTCCTCATCGTCGAGGAAATCGAAGAAAATGCATCAAAAATCACCTCCTTTGTCATCCTTGTCCGACTCTTCCCCAGAGACGCTATATCTTGCCCCACTAAGGCCTCTACTACGGCTGAATGGAAATCATTCAGTTAGGAAATGCTAAAAGATTTCGAGAGCCAGAAACCCTCGAAGCAAGTAGGCCATGCTCCTTCTGAAGCCGGTAAGGAAAGGACTTGAGCCAACTCCTGCATGCAATGGGGCCCGGGACGTAGGCCAGATACCCAACGAGAGCCGTCGAGGCCTTGACATGATAGTCATCGAGGAATCCTTCGAGCCATCGAAGTCAGTCATGGACCAAGGACAAGTCCAAGACGTCTTCATCTGAGACATCGACTCCATCAGCATCTGGCTCGAAGCCATCAACGCCTTTGTCAGTAATTCAGGAAACCTACACTTCTTTTCCTAGGAAAGATTTCTTTGAGTCACTCAATTAATGAACCATCTGATGACAGTGATTCACCCTTTGGATTGCAGTATGGCACTCCAAATGTCCCTGATATCTTCATATCAGAAAACTCTAGGTTACGGGACCTATGTGAAAATGTACAGACAAGCAGTGGTGTGGACACTTCACCAGAGTTGGATTTTGGTGAACCAGATGAGCATGCAGATGCCTCTTGCAGACAATTAATGACCGTGGTAGTTGACTATCTGGGATGGAGCAGGCCTCCCCTCCCTTTCGAACAGGATGACCTTACGACATTCCTGGACAAAGGTCCTCAAAGGGATCCTATCCTACCCTTTCATGTCCCTCTACAAAAGAGAATAAGTGCAAATTGGGAAGCACCGGAATCAAGTCCGGCAGTCCATACAAATTTGACAAAATGTAGGCCGTCAAGTAGTAAACCCTGCTCCTTGTCAAAACATCCTACCCCAGAAAGTCTGGTGGTGCAAGCAGCAACCGCTACCTCCAAGCAGGCTGCCTATCCAACCATCCCACAAGATTGGGATGATAAACATGTATACGCCTGGTCAAGGAAAGCCTTTTCTACTGGGAGCATGGCTCTCAAATCTGCCAACTCTACATTTGCCCTTGCAAAATTCACCTACAATTAGATCCATAGCAGCTGAACACATTCCCGAAGGGGAGGAAAGAGACGGTTTCTTGGCCATTGTAAAAGGTGGCAAAGAGGCCATGTGCGAGTCTCTTCAGTCTGGCTTGGATTCTGCTGACAGTATCAGCAGAGCCATGGCAGCAAGCAAGAATGGTAACCTTGCCAAAGTAGATAAGCTACCAATCTGGCCGGAGTGGGAGGAGGTCCGAATCACGGTGGTGGGAGACATACTCTTGGAAGGGAATGTTGTCTCCTTTGAGGAGCTGAGACGTAGGTCTGGACTCCCGAATACAGAACTGTATCATTATTTACAACTCACTCATGCCCTTCATAGTTACCAACACCTACTCTGTGACATTACACAATATACTCCACTAGAACGCAATGTTCTCCCGGAACACAACTTCCAGGGTCACTTCTGTACTCTAAAATGCTATAATGGATTATGCAACACCGGAAATGTCTCGTCTGAAAGCGAAATGGGAAGCGAATGTGTGTGCTATTGATCCGGAGGACTGGGTAGTGGCGTTGATGTCCCCACGGGTGATAGCAATTACCTCTAGACTCCATCTAGTACAGAAAAAAGTCCTGCATCGAGTCTATTACCCCAGGGTGATGTTATATAGTTGGAACCGGGCCACCAGCCCAAACTGTTTGTGATGTCAAGAGGGGGAGGGTACATTTATTCACATCCTCTGGCAGTGTCCACATATCAGGAACTTCTGGCAAAAATGCTGCAATAAACTGGCTGGGGTGCTGGGAAGGGAGGCACCAATGGACGCGAAGAAACTGTTGTTGGGCATTGGGGAGGGGGATGATACTAATAGATAGGAAAAGCTATTTCTGTCTATGACGACGGGACTAATCAAACGTGTAACAGCCCAACGATGGGGGTCATATGAACACCCTCAATTCGCACTATGGGTTGCCAATGTGGACATGTGTATAGCTATTGAACGCCGAATATACACAGCAAGGGGATGCCCTGACAAGGCAACGAAGATCTGGGGAAAATGGGAAGAAGGCAATTGCCAGATATAGGATGTGTAGTCTCCTGTGTGATATGGTTGGAGGTGGTGTCGTCAGGGACATATGGAATACTGATGTAATGCCAATATTAGCATGCTGGGATGAAGTGATTGTATGGATTTGCTTATAAAATCAATACAATGTTATTTAAAAAAAAAAGAGCAACATGCCTATTCTACCGGAAACAATCCCTCAACAACCTAACCGAATCACCAGACGACTTAATGTCAAGCTCTTGTGACCTATCCAAATCCACAGAAGATCCTTGGAGAAATTAAACGTAATGACCAGTCACATGGAGTGAGGTGTCCTTCTCCTGCCTGGTTCATGCTGTCTGACGGGCAACTCCGTGTTCGCAGAGGTCTTTACCTTGTTAACATGTCCTAGTTTCTTCTGGCAGGCACCCACCCAAAAGACTATGGGGATCTCCATCTCCCACCTTAGACGTGGCTGTTGTTTTCCATCAGTTCATGTACACCTTCCTAGTCTACATCCGCCGCACGACTTGACACTGATGGGGGTCTCCTGCACCGATGGCCTAACTCGGTGTCTTTCATACTCTGATTAAACAATGCAAATGGTCCTGGAAAGAAAACGAGTAAAACAGGAAAACCACCTATTGTCAAGGAGTTCCCCCCTTCTCATCTGGGTCCGGTGTTTGCCGGTGTCTTCGATCGCTGCCTTCTTGTGAACGCTCCTGGTCTTGAACAGCGCTGCTCGAGTCTCGTCTGGTTCCAGTTTGCGTTTAGTTCCGGGATCGCGGAGTCCAGGAATCCGGGAGTCTCGGAAAGGCTAGAAATGCTCGGAACTAGGAAGGGGGAAAGGGACAGGAGCGGGTAATAGCACTGGGACAAGGAAACAATACCGCGAGCTACAAACACACGTCTGGGCTACGCTGCAATAGCATTGAGACGTGCTGAGCCGCGGAAGGCGTGGTCTATAGATAGATCACGCCGCGTTCAGTGCATGGAGCGAGAAAGGGCTTCAGCTCTGGACAGCCATGTTGGAAGTAGTACGGAATGTAAGCCCCGTTGAGACGAGGACCAGGAGGTCCAAAAGGGGCGTGATCTGAAGTTCATGACACCTATACCCTAATAAATCGATCATTGTAATGGAATCCTTTTACATGTGCTTAACAGGAACGATTATAAGGGATGTTCGCTTCTTTTGTAGAAGGCAAAAGACAGAATTCAGTCTTGGCCCAGTACCTCTGAATGATAATTCAGTTAGAAATCCCTGCTTATTATAGAACACCTTTCTTTAGCCCAGGTTCAAAATAACAAGTATCACTCTGAACCCTCTGGTGGAATATATCCCGTTCTAGCTCTCTATCTGTAATTCTATATACACTCGCCGATGCCATCTCTGTGGTTTAGACTTGCACATCATAGTGAGAGTACAGTGGGAAAAGTTAAAAACGTTGCGCGCATAGCCAGGGACCCCCTGTGGACTGGCTGAGTTGACGACCCTGCAGTTACCTATTCTTTCCTCTCTCTCTCCTACATCCTTACCACCCATTGTAACACGTATCTAACATACACTTAACTAAACTAGTTTGGCTAATTACGATTCTAAGGATTTGGTACACATGTTTTGAATGGAAGTCTCTTAAACTCGGCACAAAGGGAAAACGCGCAGGGTTAACTTGTGCAGAGATTGGAGGCCCCTTCCTCTGTGAGAAGGGTCACCCCTTGATTGCATACACAAAGGAGTGATATTAGAGCTATGTCAAAACTTTAAAGAATAATAAAAAAAAACACTCTTCGAATGGATTGTGTCCTCCCACGTATTCCTCATCTTGTGATAATTCGTTATCTCCAGCTTCGCTGCTTCGGAAAACAAAATTCTCGGCAGAGGGCGCTGTGCTCGAGGTCGTGGCATCGATTGTCCCTCGATGGACTCCGTACTCTGTCGACGTCACTGATGGTATAAATCGCTCGAGCCACGCCTGTTGCTTCAGTTCTGTTTTTCTGATTGCTTCGCTATCGAGAACGGCGCGCTTCTATTTTCTGTGAAGAAAATGTCGTCATCTTCAACGCCTTCGACACCCAGGACTGGGTTCAAGAAGTGGGTCTAAGATGTCGATCACCGATCCCCACCGGATTTGTCTCTGGTGTCTCGGTTCCAGTCACCGAACCGAAGACTGCGGGTCCTGCCAGTCTATGACCGAGAAAGCTCTTCGTGAGAGGAGAGGTAAACTGTCGGTGGGGAGGGAGGCCTTAAAGAAGGCTACATCAAAAAGACACAAAGCGACTGATTCTAAGGAATCGGATCGCCATAGGCACTCAAAGAGATCTCGATCTAGGAGTAAATCGAGGCACTCTTTGTCATCATCGAAAAAAATGAAGAGGAGACATAGATATCCCTCATCTTCTTCTTCAGAGTCGACCGAAGAAATGTGTTCTCCGACTAAATCGGATTCTCCCAGTAAGTGGGAAGAATTCTGCAAAAAGATGATGGAGGTTTTCGAGAATGCGGCCCGACCCCCTCGAAAGACCCTCGAAAAAGCCATACCCCTAAAGTCGCTTCATTGGACGACAAAGGGAAGTCCAAGGCTACCATGGCAAAGACCGGTAGCGTTGAGGAATCCAAAAAAACACGCGTCGACGTAAAACCGTCGAAGACTCTTCGAGAGTCGAGCACTTCTCCAGTGCCATACAAGAAACACAAATCGTCGAAGACTTTGACTTCGTCGACGCCTTTGGCGTCGATAATTTTGACTCCAAAGCCGAAAACATCCTCGACGCCATTATCGAAGTCATCTTCGAAGACTTCGAAGACCCCTTCGACAACTTCGAAGGATTTGCCAATTCCTTTGAAGCAGATGGAAGAGGAAGAAAGGAGATTCACTCCTTTGCCCAGGTCAGACTTTTTCAAATCTATGTCAGCAATTTATGAAGAGTCTGCTTCAGAAGAAGACGAGGTTACTCCTTTGGGAGTTACTTATTGTACAAGACAAGTTCCTGAGGAATTTACTGACCAGAAATCTAGAATGAGAGACCTTAGTGATACTCTACATTCTGCCAGTGGAGTTGACACATCCCCAGAATTGGAGTTCGCCAAACCTGATCCTGCAGAGCATGCAAATGCTGGGTACAGCGGTCTTATGATCAGGGTAGTTGAATATATGGGTTGGGGTAATACCTCACCCATTTTTTAACAAGATGACATGACGGATATAATCGTCAAGGGACCTCAGAAAGATCCTGTTCTCTCTTTTCACAGGGCCCTTCAAAGGACTGTGGAGAAAAACTGGGAAAAACCAGAGACTATTGCTGCTTCAGATGGCACTTTTCTAAGAAAATATAGACCAGCTGGAACGGATCCTGAATATTTGAATAAACATCCGACTCCAGAGAGTTTAGTCATTCAGGCAGCATCTACTTTAAAACAAACTGCTTATCCAGGATAAAAAAATTGATGCCTGGGCACGTAAAGTTTTCACGTCAGGCAGTATGGCACTTAAGTCGGCAAATGTCACCTGTACCCTAACCAGGTTTAACCATACCCTGTGGGACTGTATTTTGGCGGCGGCTGATCATATTCCGGAAGGCGAGGAAAGGGAAGGCTTCCTGAATATAGTCAAAGACAGGTAGGAGGCAATGGGGGAATATCTCCAGTCTGGACTGGATACTGCTGATAGTATCAGCGGATCCATGGCTGCAAGCGTTGTGCTACGCAGATTTGCGTGGTTGAGGAATTCGGGGTTTGCACCAGACGGGCAAGCTAGACTCTTCAACATGCCCTTTGATGGCTCGAGGCTCTTTGGCAGAAAGGCTGATGAAAGCCTAGAAAAACTTCAGACCTCGAAAGCGGCAGCTAAATCACTTAGCGCCTCTTTGCGCCAGCCTCTAAAACCCTATTCCAGCTCATCTTCCTGGAGGGGTCGTTCTTTTCAATACTACTCCTCTTTTGGTAGAGGAAGAGGACAGGCTTCTCAAAGGGCAAAAGAAACTTCCCGTGGAGCACGTGGAAGAGGTGCAAAATGAGCCTCAGGAGAGGCATCTGTACCCTCAGCCACTCCTGCAGCCGCCTCTGAGGCCTTGTTACACAAAACACCAGTGGGAGGCAGGATCTCAACATCTGAAGGAATGGCGCGGCATTACCTCAGATGCTTGGGCACTGGAAACAGTAGCCCAAGGTTACTGTCTCCCCTTTCTAAAAAGGCCTCAGAATCATCCACTGGGAGCCAACTCTGCCAAAATTCCAGATCCGCTCCTGTTGCAGGAAATTTTAACCCTGCTAGAGAAACGTGCCATAGAACAGGTACCTGTAGCGGAGAGGAACAGGGGTTGGTACTCCCCATATTTTCTCATCCCTAAAAAGGACGGAGGACTGAGACCCATCTTGGACTTGAGAAACTTGAACAAGTTCCTCAGGAAGGACAAGTTCAAGATGGTCACTCTTTCTCAGATCCTTCAGGCTCTCCAACTCCAAGATTGGTTGGTATCATTGGACCTTCAGGATGCTTACTTTCATGTGCCAATCCATCCAAAGCACAGAAAGTACCTGAGGTTCGCGATTGTCAATTCTCATTATCAGTTTCGAGTTCTGCCATTCGGGTTGACCTCCGCCCCAAGGTTTTTCACCAAACTGTTGGCGGTTGTGGCAGCAAGTCTCAGGAGAGGGGGTATTCACATATATCCCTACCTGGACGACTGGTTGATCAGAGCAAGTTCTCCAGAACAAGCTCAGGAACATCTTTCGATCAGCTGCTGCTTCCTCCACAAATTGGGCTTCTCCCTCAATTTCAAGAAGTCCCACATGATACCATCCCAGAAGCTCCAGTTTATCGGAGCAGTCTTGGACACTTCCTCGGGAAAAGCCTCGCCTCCTGAAGTGAGAGCTCTCCACATCCAATAGATGGTAACGAAGTTCCAGAATGCCCAACGTCTACCGGCCTTTGATTTTCTCAGGTTGCTCGGCCTCATGGCATCCTGCATTTTCCTAGTACCAGAGGCCAGGTTGAGAATGAGATCCCTTCAATGGGCACTCAGAACTCAGTGGTCCCAGTTCTCAGGGAATATGTCGGATCTTCTGCAAGTCCCGAGCGCAGTTGCTCAGGATCTTCTATGGTGGGCTTGCATGACAACATTCTCAAGGGAGAGACTTTTTGGCAACCATGGCCGGAGATAACAGTAGTGACGTACGCCTCACTCACGGGGTGGGGGGCACACACCAACGATCTGACAATCAGCGGTCGTTGGTCTCCATCGGAGTCCAAACTACACATCAACCTTTTTGAGCTGAGGGCATTCAGACTAGCTCTGAAGGCCTTTCTGCCCTCTGTACAGGGAAAGAATGCCCTTATAATGGCGGACAACACAGTGGCCATGTACTACCTCAACAAAAGAGGAGTAGGGTCACTACCACTGTGCAGAGAGGCAATGCAGCTATGGTTCTGGGCAATACAAGAAGGAATCTCTCTATCGGCAATTCACCTCGCCGGAGAGAAGAACACGCCAGCGGACGCTCTGAGCAGGCAGAGCACGGTCTCTCACGAGTGGGTGATAGCTCAGGAAGTCCTTCTGGAGATCTTCGCCCTTTGGGGAACCCCTCAAGTGGATCTGTTCGCCACCGCGATCAACCGGAAGTGCGATCAGTACTGCTCAAGGGAATTTCCTCAAAGAGGAGCTCTGGGAGACACATTCGTAGTGGATTGGAAGTTTCCACTGCTGTATGTGTTTCCCCCAGTCCCTGTGATTCCTCAAGTATCGGGAGGTTGAGAAAGTTCAGGAAAACCATGATCCTAATTGCCCCAGATTGGGCCAGGAGAACGTGGTACACGGACCTTCTAGACATGTCCATCTGCCCTCCAATACGTCTTCCGCAAAGAGAGGATCTTCTCTCGCAAGAGGAAGGTCAGGTTCTCCATCCAGAGGTCAAGACACTCAACCTTCACGCATGGTTTCTGAGAGGTTGAGATACAAGGATTGGGATCTTCCGGATGACGTAATGGAAATCTTGCTTTCGGCCAGAAGACCAGCAACAAAATCTTTGTACCGATGTCGCTAGAACAGGTTTAGTAACTGGTGCAAAGACAAGGATGTGGACCCTTTTCTGTGTGGCACCCCAATGGTGCTTTCTTTTCTGCTACATCTAGCTAATCTGGGGCTCCAGATAGGAACAATCGAAGGATACCTTACTGCGCTGTTCATTTTCAAGCGCTCCTTGGAAGAGGTTTCATATTTCAAAATACCGTTAATAATTCAATTCTTAAAAGGGCTTACTAATGTATACCCTCCAGTACCTTTTCATGTACCAACTTGGGATTTAAATTTAGTACTAAAATTCTTGACTTGCATAAAACTGTCCTTCTTGTGGCCCTATCATCAGCCCGCAGGGTTAGCGAACTTCAGGCTCTCTCATGCAAACCACCATGTACTATTTTTTATAAGGATAAGGTAGTGCTTAAAGTTAAACCTTCGTTCTTGCTAAAAGTAGTCTCGGACTTCCATTTGTCACAAAAAATAGTACTACCAACTTTTAATCCTCCTCTTCCTCATCTGGGCAAGGAAGAGGCGAGATTACACAGACTAGATCCCAAGAGGGCTCTTAGTTTTTACATCTCAAGGATGGCTAAATTGAGACAAGATGACCAACTATTTGTGGGTTATACTGGTCATAAATTAGGCTTATCTGTAACAAAACAGACAATTTCCTGCTGGATCATATTAGCCATAGTTGAGTGCTACAGATTAGCGGGAAAAGAACCACCAGATGGGCTTTGTGCCCATTCTACAAGGGGAATGGCTACTTCTGCGGCTCTAAAGAGGGGAGTCCCGGCAGCAGACATTTGTGCAGCTGCAACCTGGAAAACAATGCATACCTTTGTTAAACATTGTTTGGATACTGCCTCACTTAGTTGATGCTTGGAAATTCATACATCCAGGGGAGAGGGAATTTACTTTCTACTCGCCAGTCCACGATTCGTATTCGAGGATCGATTATTTCTTAATTTCTGCTAAGCTTGCCGAAAAGGTGTCTAGTATAGATATTAAGGAGAGAGGCATTTCAGACCACTCCTTGTTAAAAATGTGGTTAGATATAGGATTAGAAAGGTTACGGATGAATGATGAACATCACGGCCTGCATTAGGAAAAAGGGAGCGTCTGAGCTGAAGAGGTTAGAGAGTGCATTAGAGGACTGCCAGAAGAGGTATCAGCTGACATGAAGTAAGGAGGACAAGGATGATATGGGAGGACTGCGGGAGTGTTATAAACGTGAGATGGACACGCAGTATGAGAAGGTATGCTTTTCATGAAACAGAAATTCTGGGAGCAGAGGAACAAGAATGGTAGGCTACTGGCAAATAGGCTGCGGGGACTGATTGATAACCCCTTTGTTCGGAGGCTATAAGGTGAAGGTGGGGAGTACAAAGTTAAGAGAGATGAGATTTGTGAAAGCTTTAGGAAATTTTATGATTCATTATATAAGGAGGTTCAGTTTCCAACACCTGAGGATTTGGATGGATTTGTCGATTAAAATTGGTTTACCTAGGTTGTGGAAGGATCAGGCTGTAGCTGTAGATAGACCCATTTCAGGGGAGGAAATATTGGCAGCCATTGACCAGCTTAATGTGGGTAAGTCGCCTGGTTTAGACGGTCTCCTGGCGGAGTTCTACAGAGCATTGGGTCCGGTATTAACACCAATATTGTGCAATTTGTACAATAGTTTTATGTTAAATGGGGTGGCGTGTCCTACGATGAAGGAGGCCTGTATTGTGGTGATCTCGAAACAGGGTAAAGACCATAAAAAATGCAAAAACTATAGACCAATATCGTTGTTAAATGTTGATCTAAAAATGTTCATTACAATTTTGACTAACCGGCTTGATAGGTGCATTGGTGATCTGATTAGCTTCTCTCAGGTTGGCTTTATGCAGGGCAGATATGGGTATGATCATGTCAGGACATTAATAGATATAATGGGACTACCAAAGAAAAAGATCCAGAATGCACTCCTAATTTTTGTGGATGCGGAGAAGGCCTTCGACCGTGTAAATTTGTCCTTCTTAGATTATAAACTTAGAAAGATGGGTTTTGGGGATATTTTTTTAAGAGTTATAAAAATGCTTAATTCATCTATCTGTGCTAGAGTTTGGGTTAATTGCGTTTTGTGTGCTCCATTTTTGTCAAGGGGTACTAGGCAAGGTTGTCCTTTGTCGCCATAACTTTTTAATCTTGCGATTGAGCCATTGATTGCATACATAAAACAGGAGCATAGTCTACATGGTTTAGAATTCGGTCACGGTGAAATAAAAATCTTGTGTTATGCGGATGATATGACTATTGTTTTGACCAATCCACGGGAAGGTACGTATGTTCAATGAGGTGGGGTTATTGTCTGGACAGAAGGTCAACTGGGAAAAAACGGTTGTCTTTCCTATAGATGTTTCGCTACCAAGGGGGAATATGGGTTTGTGGGATTGTCAGTGGGTGACGGGAGCTATGAAATATTTAGGAATATACCTGGTTCGTGACCTGAGGAAAATGGTGGAGTTTAATGTCTCGAAAGTTTTGGAAAAGATACGGAGGGATGTATTAAAATGGGGTTGTTTACAGCTGGGGCTCTGGGTGAAAATAAATGCCATCAAGATGGTTCTCTTGCCAAAGGTACTTTACATTATCCAATCTATTCCATTGAAGTTCACTAAGAAGATCATTGGTAGTATTGACAAAGTCTTACAGGAGTTCCTTTGGGGGGTGGGAAATAGACCTAAGATTCCTAGGTACATTTTGCTGCGGTCTGTGAAGATGGGGGTTTCGGATATTTAAATTTAATGAATTATTGTGCTGGGTTTGTTCTAAAAAAGTCAGCGTTCTATTTTTCTGATGTGGATAGTGATGTGCCTTATTGGCATATCATTGAGAGTACCCTCTACGTGACTTGTATTCGATGTCTAAGTTGCTGAATTCTACTGTGAAATTACCTACTTTGGGTGCAGCTAGGGGGACCTTACAAACTTCTCTCCAGCATGGGGTCTGGCATGGATTCACATGCTCATGAATATTCCCCGTCGTCAGGCTGGGAATCCTCGGTAAAGAAAAAATCAGTTTCAGTTTCGTTTCTGAACTGTCTTTCTACTAATAACCAATCACTGGTCTCTGGGTCATACTGCCCCCAGCCAATGACTGCCCTCTACCTAAGCCCCTCATCTGGCAGCCATCTTCAGATTTTTACCACGCGTTCAAGTATTGGGAGTCCTTGTGCTATAGCTCTCGAACTTTTTCTGCGTTTTCGTGCTTTTTCAAGGAGATTTTCTCATTTTTCGGTTTAATCGAGCCTCGAGCTCCACCGTTTCTTCTTCCGATCAACGGGGACCCGTTTCGGAATTTCCAACGGCCCTCAAGGGTGAAGTTTTCATCGAGTGATGCTTCTTGGAGGATTCCAGAAGATCTGAGGCCTACCATGGACGCGGCCAAGGACAAGGGTAGCTTGACGCCTGGATCCAAGCTGTTCAGGAACTGCCCTGGATGCGGTTTACAGAATGTTTTCAAGGAGGACGAGCATTTGAGTTGTCTCTACTGTCTTCATGAGGACAAGACGCACGTGGAGAAGGACTGTGCGTTATGCAAGAACCTATCGGGACGGACCGCGAGGGATCGTCGTTCCTGCTTCGCCAGCTGGCTGGAGAAGGGCCCAGCAGGTGAGAAAAAGAAAAGGTCCAAGCGGTCTTCTAAGTCCTGTGAGGGTGCCCCGGCGACGAGGGCCCAACAGAAGGCTAAGCACCTTGAGTCCGCGGGCACTGGGAGCGCCAACGCTCTGGTTTGGTGAAGAGGAAATCCGAGAACCCGGGTAAGCTTCTGGAGAGGCCCGGTCGATCTCGAAGGATTCAGCCGAGGGGGAGCGAGGCGGTGACCCTCCCCCCAAGGTGAAGGCTTCAAGCACGCCCAAGGTGGTGAAGGCCTTGATTTACCCGGCTAAGGCCTCTATCAAGGGAGTCGCGGCGACCCTGGCGAAGCCTGTGGAGGCTACACCAGTGGAGGCAAATTCGGGGCCCAGATTTTCCCTGCCACCGCGGAGGGAATCCTCTTTCCAGCCCACGACAAGACCCCCGTGAAGACCCTGGTGGAAAAAGAGGGGGGGGACCGATGGCCATTATGGACACGGATACAGCCTCTGAGGAGGAGCTGGTGGAGGCCGTGAAGATCCTCAACGAGAGGTTCGAGAAGGTACGATCCCACGGGAGAGATCCTGAAGAGGTGGTCGAAGATGGCGACGGTGGCTGCGACGAGGCCCCTGTGGAGGAGCGGCCAGCCCTCCCATCGCAGCCATTGCCCGAGCCTCAGGACAACTCAGCAGCCGTTTTGATGGCGATCCAAACCTTATGCACGGAGATAAGGACAAGATTACCACGAACCCTGGCAGACGATCCAGAGCCGGGCCCGTCGGGAAGCCCTCCGAACAAGCGGAGGAGAGTTCACCCCCCCTTCCCTTCATGCCCTCGCAGCCCGTGGAGCCTTCATCCCCCTCTCCGGATCCCAGGGATGACACGGCAACGGACACGACGACTGGGACGGATGACGATGGTGGTGACAACGGGATGGACCTTCCATCAACACCCCTCGGCCGTCCTCGCCTGATGAAATTGGCTCCTTTCACGCCATGACCGCCAGGGCGTCTGAGCTCTTCCAGCTCTGCCCCGAGGAACAGAAGAAGGAAGGTTTCCTCTATCAACGGCGAGTGGCCAAGAGGAAGACGGTCCTCGCGGTACCGTTACTCGAGGATATCTGGGACGAGGGACTTGCGGTCCTGAAGAACCCGTCCACAACGCCTGCCAAGAGGGACCGGTACGAGAAGAAACACCAGGTCCCCGACGCCGCCCCCTTGTGCCTCAGGGCTCAGCCGACGCCGGATTCGGTCGTCTCAGCGGTGGCCAAGAAGATGGACGGGGGCGACAGCTTCGACCTCCACTTCCCCACCTGACGGCGAGGCAAAGAAATTGGACGCCATGGGGCGACGGGTCATCTCGTCGCTGGCTACGACCATTCAAGCGGCTAACGCCTTAGCGATTGTGGCCCGTTACGACAGGGAGCTATGGTACAAGATAGCTCCCCTACTGGACTTCCTACCAGACGACGAGAGGGCAGAGGCCCTATAGATTCTGCAGGAAGGTGAGGTGGCGTCGGACCACGCCATAACTGTGGCAACAGACATTGCCAACATCGGGTTTCGCCAGTTAGGCAACAGTGTTTGCCTTCGACGACCAGGCTGGCTCAAGGCGACAGACTTTTGTCAGGACGTGCAGACCAGGGTATTGGACATGCCGTTCGACGGCAACAACCTGTTTGGGAAAACTGTGGATGAGTCGCTCCAGGCCATCAAGGCCGACACAGAGACGGCCTGAGCCCTGGGAGTCCTTCAGCAACGACGGCCCTTTCAGAGCACCGGAGGCAGTCAGGGGCCTTCAAGGGATCAGGCGGTGGTTCCTCTACGTACCGCCAGGTGGCCCGCTCCTCGTCCCAGGATGCCTACAGAGGTTGCGGCAAACAAGGAGGATCTCGTCGTCGCCAAATAGGCCAAGGCCGCCTCCAAGCAAGATTGAACCGGCCGTAGCGTTGGGCCCCCACCGAAGCACCCCGGTGGGAGGCCGGATGGCGAAGTTCGTCAGCGTGTGGGAGTCCATCTCCACTGACCGTTGGGTGCTGGATGCCCTGGCCCACGGGCACACTCTCGAATTCCAAAAGAAGTGGCCCCGCATTCCTCCCGTGGCCAGGAAGGAAAATCACATCCCTCAACTGCTGTTGGCAGTAAAGGCGATCCTCAAGAAAGGTGCCATTGGGCTTGTCCCCAAGAGGCTCCCGGGCTCCGGAATATACTCAAGATACTTCCTTGTCAGAAAGAAGACAGGCGGTTGACGCCCCATCCTGGACCTACGTCGGTTGAACAAATACATCAAGGCACAGAAGTTCAGGATGGTCACTCCCCAGCATGTGCTGGGACAGCTGGAGGAGGGCGACTTCCTATCCTCATTAGACTTGGAGGATGCTTACTTCCACATCCCCATCCTAAAAGGGCACCGAAAGTTCCCCAAATTCGTAGTTCAAGGACGCCACTACCAATTCAGAGCTCTGCCATTCGGATTGAAGTCGGCACCCAGGGTGTTCACGGAGCTGGGTTTCTCCATCTACTACCCGAAATCCCATCTGGTTCCGTCGCAGGTGGCACGGTTTCTGGGAGCGAAGCTCGATACAGTGGAATGATTGGCGTCTCCATTGGAGGAAAGGACGAAGGCCATCTTAGGCAAAGTGCAGCGCCTGCTAGCCACAGACGTGGCCAGGGTGAGATCCATCAAGTCCCTCCTCGGAATGATGTCCTCATGCATCTACCTAGTGCGCCTGTGCAGGCTACGGATGCGTCCTCTACAGGAGTTCCTCAACGCCCGCTGGATGCAAGCGGCGGGCAGGTTCGAAGACAAGATCCCGCTCAACGAGGTTTTCCGTCGGGCGATTCAGTGGTGGGGCACCCGTGCACACCTCACGGCGGGCACGGACTTCCAGACCCCGGCACATCAGGAGACGGTGACGACGGACGCATCCCTGGAGGGATGGGGTGCGCACACCGGAGATCTCCACGCAAGAGGCCTTTGGCTCCCGGAAGAGAGGTCTCTCCACATCAACATCTTGGAGCTCCGCGCTGTGTTCTGGGCGCTCAAGTCGTTCCTCCCGTCCCTCAAGGGCAAGGTCGTGAGGATCTTCACCGACAACACCACCACAATGTTCTACATCCGGTAGCAGGGTGGCACCAGATCCCCAGCCCTATCCAAGGAGGCCCAGGATCTCTGGCACTGAGCCGTCGCCCAGAGGATGTTTCTGGTTCCCTTCCATCTGGCAGGAATAAAAAACACCATCCCCAACTCACTCAGCATGGAGCTGCGTTCGTGCCACGAGTGGGAACTACGCCAGGATCAAGTGGATACGCTCTTCCAACGATGGGGCAAACCCGAACTCCAGTGCCAGAGGTTCACCAGCAGGTTTCCCCAGCCGAGGAGCATGGGCGACGCTTTCTCGTTCCCCTGGGACGGCCTGTTCCTGTATGCGTTTCCTCCGTTGCCGCTGCGACTCATCAGCCAGCTCAAGAGGTCCCAGTGCAGGATGATCCTCATCGCACCGGCGTGGCCGAGACAGATCTGGTTCCCAGACCTTCTGGACCTCTCAGCGTCCCCACCAGTCAAGATGTCGACGGATGCAGATCTTCTCTCCAGAGAGGGAGGCGCCATTCTTCATCGCGACCCGGAGTCGCTGAACTTGCAGGCTTGGCTCCTGCAGCACTAGAGTTTGGAGGGTACGATATCCTGGTTGACGGCAGAGACGTGCTTGCAAAGGACAGGTCGTCCTCAACTCTTAAGTGCTACGGACATAAGTGGAAGAGGTTCTCTGTCTGGTGCCGTGCACAGAAGATCAACCCTCTACGGATTACGGCACCTCAAGTGCTACCATACCTACTGTTGCTGGCCAAAGCTGGACTAGTTCATGCTTCCATCAAGATACATCTGGCAGCGATCTCCCGATACACCAGAACTACAGGACGGCCATCCTTGTGGTCTCATCGACTGGTGAAGGAATTTATGAAGGGACTGTTCCGATCGTTCCTGCCGGTGAAGGCTCCAGCCCCGGCATGGGAGCTCAACGTGGTTCTGACCAGGCTCATGGGGCCGCCATTCGAGCCCTTGCATTCGGCTCCGTTGAAGTTCCTGTCGTGGAAGATAGCATTCCTTGCGGCCATCACCTCCGCACGACGCGTGGGAGAGATTCAGGCCCTATCCTGCAAGTCTCCATGCTTGACTTTTCATGATACGAGGGTGGTGCTGAGGACGCACCCCTCTTTCATGCCCAAGGTGCCATAGGACTTCCATCTTAACGAGCCCTTGGTGTTGCCAGTTTTCTTTCTGTCGCCTTCGTCGCCGGCCGAGGGGACTTTCCACTCGCTGGATGTAGCTGGAGCGCTTAAGTTCTACGTGGACTGAACGAAGAGTTTTCGGAAGACATCACAGCTGTTTGTGAACTTTGGACCTGTGAAACAAGGGAAGGCTCTCTTGAAGGCTTCCATTTCCAGATGGCATTCCGGCTGCATCATGCACTGTCATTGGTTGGCCAACCAACCGTTGTCCGGCCGTCCGAGAGCCCATTCGACCAGAGCGATCGCTGCTACTACGGCATTCTTGTCTGGAGTGCTCCTGCTGGACATCTGCCGGACTGCTACGTGGAGGTCGACGCACACCTTCACGAGATTCTACTGCGTTGACCGGGATTCCAGGGAGGAGTCCAGAGTCGGCCCAGCAGTGCTGCGCAACCTGATCGCCTGAAGGTGGGCCTGGTGAGGAGGTAAGAGTTGCTTAATGTTGAGTTTATGTAATGCTTAATGTTGAGCCTTTTGCCACCTCCCGTGGTTGTGTGTGTGTGTGTGTGTGTGTACTGCTATGTATTCTTATATTGATGAGCATGTGAACTCATGCCAGACCCATGCTGGAGAACAACAGTTACAGGTAAGTAACTTGTTCCTTATGATGGCTACAGGGGAAAACATCTGGGTGCATTGCGATGCCTCCTTGTGGCATAATGAGGGATTACAAATAGAAAATAAGACTGTGTTGGCAAAGTTGGATCAATGAGGGCATTTTTAGAATGATGTATGGGAGGGTGATCATATGATATCTTTTGAACGCCTCAGAGATTCCTTCGGGCTTACGGGTAGGGAACATGCACGATATAGAGACCTGACTTCCCTTTTAATTGAACGACGGAGAATGTTAAGGGAACCAATGAGGGAGAAGCCTATGGTTTGTGATGTTATGCCTTCTCTTCCATGCGCAGTGTCAACATACATGAGACTTATGCCGTTGGATAACTTGCATGTTGAGTCATGGGAAAAATTGCGCCAGGATTGTGTAGAGGAACTTTGAATGGATATTCCTACTGGGGAATGGGAAAGTCTGCTTGGTATAGGGGTGCAGTCCAAATTGGATTTAGGGTTGAGGTATGTTAGACATAGAATTTTATGTAGATTGTATTGGATCCCTACTCGAATGGCCAAGCTAGGATTGTTGGATAATGATCTCTGTTGGGGTTGTGGTCTTAGTGGGGGCTCCCTGCTGCATATGCTTTGGTCATGCTCAGGGGTGTCCATCTTTTGGAGGGAAGTTTTGAACAGTTTAGATATTGTGATGGGGAACTCCCTACCGCGAACACCTTACTCAACGATATTATTGTCGAGTAGAGAGAGAGGGGACATGGGCAGCGTGAGAACGGGATGGATTAATAGGGTATTAGTGGTAGCGGCTAAACAAATATTAAAAGTTTGGAAGTCAAGGAAAAAGCTGGTTGTGGATGATTGGCTGACTGATGTCCGTACTTTGTCTGATTACGAGAGAATTATGTTAGCGAAACAGAAGAGGGAGCAGCATTGCCTTAGAACTTGGGGTTCCTTCAATGACTTGTACAGTTGAGGTTTACTGATTGCATGGTTCATTTTTTGACTGGGATAGATGGAGGTTATTATTTTCGTACTCAATGTTGTGTGTTGTATTTGTTGGTGTTGTATTGTCTTTTGTCTTGAGATGTTTGGTTTTCTACTATAAGATAGGGATGGATTAATGGTAGTGTGTTTGGGTTTTAAATTTTGGATTTAAGTTTGGTTAGGTTCCATCAATTGTTATACTTATTATACAAATTGAATGCATATCTCTGGTGTAATGGATATGTACATGTAACTTTTCTCTTGTATGTTTTATTCTCGAAATGATAAATAAAATGATTTTTTTAAAAAAGGATTGCATATGCATATGGGATCAATCAATGTAGTGGGTGGAAAACCTACAGCATTGTATGACCGCTGAGAAATTTCATCCACAATTTAAAAAGTCTAAACACATGAGGACATGGAATCTAAATAAAGAGATGAAAGTAGGCCCAGTAACTACATTTGTTCCCTCTTTAGATTTGCATTAATTCTTCATAGCTTAGTTATAACATCAACCGTTAAACCTGCAATGCATGCGTTAATAAAAAGATATTCTATCGTCAGGTTTGATTTGTGGTGAATAGATGAAAAGGCCTTTGATGTCATGTACGCAAAAAATTGAGTCCCGGTTTTCGTGAATGTTGCCATCAAACTGTGTAGGGACGCTACAAGATTGTCCATGGCGAGTGCTAACATAGATGGAATACTATTCCCCAATATGATTTTTTTCAAGGATGTTTAAATCTGTGGACTATCCTCCTCCTACCCATCAGCCACATCTGCGAGTTACTCATAGAGGGTGATACCCTTCACCCCGCAGCCCCAAAGAGAACTCCCTTTGTGCATCCACATCTGCTGAGATGGGGTCCCAGATTCTTTAGTGTCTGTACCATTCCATGGGAGGTTTTAAGAATTTTGCCGCCACCACCACCGCCTACAGAATGGAAAATTGGTGTAGCATGTTTTCCATGGTAAACATTATTTTCAATGGAAGCCTCCATTGCTTTTGAATCTAATGTTTGCTTTTAATGATACGTAGCTTCATTTGGAATCTTTTGAAATCATTGTGAGGGACAAATCTTAATAGATCTGTATGCGAGCTCCTCTGAAATCGGTAGTTGGCTGAGAATGAGTTTTCTCATGAATCTTCTCCTTTAGTTGGAAATAAATTAACCCTTGGAAATGCACCCGGTGTGTAAAGCCCCTTCTCAGTTGGAAATAATAGAAGGCACTGGGCTTCATTCCGAGGTCGGCGGTTGCTGCTGACCCTGAAACACTGAATCCGCCGCCTGACTCCCTAGTGCCACCGGGACATTACAAGTCTCAACGGCGCGGGAAGTCAGGCGGTGGGTTTGGTAACTCGCCATTCCTGTGGAGTCCCATAGGACTCCATGGGAGCGGTGAGACAAACCACTGGCAGGGTTGGTAACGGTGCCACTGTTTCCCTGAAAAGTCTGCCTGCAGGGGCCGTTGCACCCGGCAGGTCTGACCATGACGGGCGCAACGGCCCCTGCAAGCAGACTCGTAGTGTGGCGGTCCAGAAACAAGAGTGCCGGTAAGCTTGCTGGCACCCTTGTTTCCGGATCGGCACACTTCGAATGAGGCCCACTGTGTCCTGTCTAAAGTGAGGTGAGAGCTGTCTTATTCAACCAAGATTTCATAGAGTGTGCCTCGTACATGTTCCTCCAGTGCTTTATCTGATTTCATTTTAAGAAAGCCTGGGATGCATGTAGTCCTTCGTCTTGATCTATTTTATTTTTCTTGAGGTTTTACCTTAATTGAATTGTGAAATTCTTCAATTGCTAGAATTCTTTGCTGAAGCCGAGACTGATCATAACAATGTGGTGCGAAGCAAGGGTGTTTAAAGAGGGCCTCAGGCCGTTAACACTCAGCCTGATCGGGTGTTAAGGCCATTAGCACCCTGTGTTACCAAAGCGGCAACCCGGGGTGCTAAAAAATTTCTCGGGAAAAACCTTTACCAACATGGTCGCCATGGACAGAGAAGGCTGGGTTCCGTATGGAGCCCCTCTTTCCCTTTCCACTGAGGCCGTTCTGAGCAGAGAGGAAGGTCTGGCTGTGGCAACGAGTGCTGCAGCAGCCGCAATAAGGTAATTTTGTGGGCGGGGTGGGATTACAAATATAAAAAAGGGGACGGGAGGGGAGTGAGGGGAAGATGGCGGCGGGGCGAGCCAACTTCAGGCGACTTGGAACGCAGGCTTACACCAGCAGTTCAAGCCTGTGTTCCTAGCCACTTGATTGGCTGGCTCCCCCTGGCCGGTTGCTTTTCGTCATTCTTATCTCCTTGAGCACTTTTCTCAATGTTCTGGATGAATTTGCTGAGATCAGCAATAGATTTGGACAGATCATGTTTAAGTGATGTAATATCCTAACTACTATCTTGACCTAGATCTTTGACCATTCAAGCAGTATCCAATTTGTTAGCTGTTGTGGTCCGTCAACCACAGACTTCTCCCAATTGAGATGGTACCTTCTCTCGAGACCTGGTCTTCATCAGAAGATATTCTAAGGATATGTAGCATGTCCTTGATGGAAGCTGAATTTGTGTCCTTTACCTTAGTTATGAGGTGGTTGATCGTTGCAGAGCCGAAAAGCAGCTCTGGTTTTGTTCATCATAGGTAAGGTGTTGATTTCTCAGTAGGAGGCTTTAATGTGTCTGGAATGTGATAATCCTTAAAATGTAACCAACCGCACAATTTGTTCAGGCCCTAAATGCTTGGCTGCGTCGACTTCTGTAACTTATTCAGGCTGGCTGGGTTTACACAGCGTGGAAGGGGACGATAACGGTGAGGAGGATCCCTCCCTATCACCCATCCCCTGCCTCCATAGAATCTGAGGACCGGAGATGTTCTCTGTGTGCCAAATCGCTTGTCATCTGCAGCCAGGTTGGGGTGGCTAAGACTCTCTGAATGTTCCACATCCTAGAGCACTGCCTTATGAATGTAAGGAGTGATTATTTAATATGCCTAGCCTTGAAATGTGGCACATCCAATCATTCTGTTATTCAAGGGTGGAGGTGAGTGTCAGCGCTCATCTTCAGAAAGACACCAGATTGGAGTAAAGGATATGATTCAGAGATGCTCTTAACCTTCTTGTTCTGCTGAATTGTGGGCGACTGGTGTTCGGTGCAGAGCTTCAGAACACCCTAGTTAGCCAGGACAGTGGGTGGTCAATTGTTAAACTGTTCCATGTCTTTTGACTGAGACGGATTCCCCAACGGAGCATTAAGTTGTATCCGACTCACGAGCCACCAAATAAAGCTAAGAACTGGCCCAATCACTCTCCTGTGCTCTGGTAGCATGTAAGCGGATTGCTTAGAGCTCAAAGGGATGCGCTCAGGCCACAGGCGCCATCTTGCATGCGGTGTGGGCGGTTACTGGTCGAGCCTGAAAAAAACTATTTTATACCATTCTCCGCTCCACCTGTCTGCTGTACTGTAGTGATCTGCTCTTTACTCTTTTAAAAGCGTGGGGGCAACACACTTTTATTCAAAGATTTCTACTGCCACCCAGGAACACCAGAGACTCATATCTGCATGGGTATCCGGGTAGGCCCTGGCACGACTTGATTTTATTTTTGAATCTCGTTAGGATTGTGACTTGTTTAATGTTAATGGGTATGAGGTTGGACAGTCGGGGCCATTGAAAGAAAAGCATGTTGCCTGGATCTTTCTTTTTTGCATTTCAGCTGTTTTAGTCCGGCCAGGTCCTTGCTTCTGGTGCAGCACTTGCAGCCACACATGGTGACTTATTCTTACAGGTTATGATAGCTTTCTATATGGTTGAGTTGGCTTTAAAGTTGATGCATGCTTGTAGGGTAGCCAGTGAAGATCAATGAGTTTGGGCTTTTTTGTCATATTTGCAGAGACCTTTGAAGTGGGCAGCGACTGGGAAGAATCTTCTTATTGGTGGTGCAAGTGACTGGTGGGTTGTCCGGTAAGCAAGGTGGTTCATCTATCCTAGGGAGATAGTACCAGGACCATGGTCTGTATGGTGGGGCCTTACGCGCCGTCTGGTATTCATGATTTGTACAGATTTAGTTAAATCCTCCCAAGAGTAGTCTCCAATTCTCAACTGAGAGCACATTGTGTTTTCATTATTCCGCAAAAGATGAATTGTGAACAATCAGGGTGATTTCTTTTTAGATGATCAAACATAATCATTAATAAATTGACATACATTTCATGCCTAAAAGCTTTATAAAATCCCACTGTATTATCCTACCAACAGGACTTGTTTTTTCAGAGTCCTGGTAGCGAAGTTAATGATTTTGTCAAGAGGGCAGAAAGAATAGAGGGGGAGCGCAAAGAGAATGCTGGCACAGTTGTCCAGTGTAGAGAAGATGAGAGTGGTTAAGCGAGGCTTGGCAGTGTTGAACTGAAGGAAGTGCCAGATGTTCATAACATTTAGGAGAATGAGGCGAGCTGATGGTCCAGTTTTGGAGATGAAGTAGAGAAGTTGTGAGAAGGGTCATAGAGGACGCTGAGGTTTCTAGCTGAAGAAGAGTAGGGGAGAGTGTCGGGTGGGAACTGGATAGGCAGAGGAAGAGATTTTGGCTGGGAAGAAGAGTACCTCTGTTTTGGTAGGGTTTAACATTAGAGGGTGCAAAGCCATCCAATATTTAATGGCAGAGACACAGCTGGAACTGCTGATAGAGAGATCAGAGAAGAGTTCAGGAAAAGAGAAGAATATTTAGGTGTCATCCGCAAAGAGTTGGTACGAGAACCCAAAGGAGGAGATTAGTGCCTCAATAGCAGAAGTGTAGAGTGTAAAGAGGAGCAGACCCAAGACAGCCTTGTGGAACACCAACAGTTAGAGGTGTAAGTTGAGCGGTGTTGGTGCTCCAGGAGATAGAGAATTGGCGAGGTGCAAGGTAGGATTCAATCCGGCAAAGGGCTCGATCGCGAATCCCAAGGAGAAAGCGTATTAAGGAGATCAGCGTGATCGATGGTGTCAAAGGCAGCAGACCGGTCAAGGAGAGTTAGGATAGAGGATAGGTTTGAGTTCTTAGCAGAGGCAATGAAGGTGGACACATTAATGAGTGCAGTTTCCGTGGAGTGATGGGAGCGGAAACCTGCTTGTAGGGGGTCTCGAAGGTTGTGGATGTTTAGGAAATTGATAAAACGGTTATGATATGATATGGCATTTGTAACGCGCCTATACACAAGTGTTTCAAGGTGCGACGAGGCAAGGAAGGGGGAACAGAGGGAGGACAGACGACGATCTTACTAGGCCAAGTGAAATTGAGATCATGTAAGTGCAGGGGCGGTCGAGTGTGAAAGGGAGGGGGCAGTGCTGTACATGGGATCAAAACAATAACAAGAAGTACGGCCAGCAGGTGTCAGGTGCAAGGGTAAATGCAGACAGCAGGTGTCCAAAAGTTCAGGTAGGGGGACTGTAGTGTTACAGATACAGACCCAAGTGCAAGGGTTGCCGGGAGGCAGTGCAGGTGTGCAACTGGGCGGGCAGGGACCTGGGCTCGAAATCAGAGGGTAGCCAGGTGACCAGTGTAGTATCAGACAGGAAAACAGCAGGGGAGAGGAAGAGATCAGGCAGAAGCAAAGAGGAAGGTCTTGAGGTGCTTCCGGAACCGGAGATGGCTCTCCTTAAGTTGCAGAGAGGCAGGGAGGCTGTTGCCGATGGAGGCCCCAGCCGAAGAAAGAGATCTACCACCAACTCGTTGCTTGGAGAATCGCTGACCCTGAGGTGGAGGAGCGATGAGCTCGAGTAAGAAGGTATTTACGAAGAGAGAGTTGGAGGTATTGAGGACCCAGGTACCAGAAGGCCTTGTAGACAATGCAGAGGGTCTTGAACTTAATCCTTGCAACCACTGTGAGCCAATGCGGAGATGTCAGTGCTGGAGAGATACGATCCCTGGACTTGAGGCCAAGGACAAGTCTCGCAGTCCTGTTCTGGATGAGTTGCAGAGGTCGGAGAGTAGAAGCAGGCAGATTTAGAAAGAGGCTGTTGCAGTAGTCCAGCCTAGAGAGAACCAGGGCTCTAGAGACGGTGAGCTTCTGGGGGAAGGAGAGGAAAGGAAGAATACCTCTGAGGAGGTGCAGTTGGTAGTTTGACTTCTTAGAGACATCAGAGATGTGAGGAGAAAAGGAGAGTGTGGAGTCAAAGATGACCTCGGGGTTCTTAGCCTCACAGGTTAGAGCAGGAAGAGGGGCAAGGGACGCCAGCCAGAGTGTGACAGGAACGGAGGGTGCAGGTGTGCCGATGGGGAGAATCGCAGTTTTACTGGCATTAAGGCAGAGATTGTTGGCGGCACACCACTCCTGGATTGCAGACACAGTCAGAGATGAGAGAAGAAGAGGTGGCAGAGGGGAGCCTGAAAACGAGCAGAGTGTCATCCGCATAGCACTGAAGGTTGGTGCAGAGAGTGGCAATGCGGTGGGCGAGAGGTGCCAGGTATTGGTTGAACAGCCAGGGTGAGAGGTTAGACTCCTGGGGAACACCACAGGTAGAGAGTGAGATAGAGCAAAGGAAGGTAGACCGCAACTCCCTCAACAACTCCAGCAGGGTCTCCACCTCTGCATGCAGCTCAAGACTGAGGTCCACGGCAGCCTCTCCCAGAATCTTCCTCATCTCGGACCTCTCACTTTGTGGCACATACTCTTCCTTCAGTTTCTAAAGAGATGGTGGAGGCTCCAATGACTCCCCAAAGCCATGGTAGCATGGCGACAGACCATCTGTCGCTCACTCCAAACATAGCTGCTTAGCCCCTCACATGGCAACTGATGCCTTGTACTGTGTCCTGGTTTTATGTATTAGTTGCCCCTGTGGAGTTGTACGCAACAGTTAAGCGGTTTGCAGGTTTAATGGGCTAAGGAGGTACAACCCATTCAAGCAAGTAGTGCAGAAGCGGAGACACAGGGCAAAGTTAGCAGGTAGGTTTGGGTCAGCCCCTTGCTTTATTAGGAGAGGGATGCACGTGGCTGTTTTGAAAACCAAGTAAAAGCAAGCCGAGCCGAAGGACAGGTTGGAGAGTTCAGCGAGGTGAGAAACCACTATAAGGGCAATAGGCTTGACTAGCTGAGGAGCAAGAGTGTCTGATAAGGCACAAGAGGGGTTAGCCTTCATCAATTGAGAGCACTTCGTCAGTATTAGTGTGACTGAAGTGGGAGCTGGTGGCAGAGGGTGATGGTAGAGTAGGCAAAGTGGAAAATGTAGGAGGAGGGCGTGTGAGGAAGGTTATTTTTGCAGCAAAGAATTCATCTAGGTCATTAGCTGTGAGAGTGGAGTTGATAGTCATAGACATAGGAGGAGTGAGTTTCGGGTGCCCTGTAGCCAGTGAGGATGGTTGGAGTGAGAGTCAATGAGGGTTGGGTAGAATTCCCTTTTAGCTCCATCAAGAGTGGACTTGAGAGAGTTCAGGGCAGAGAGGTAGAGTTGCAGGTCCTAATGCGAGTGGGTACACTTACTCTGTTAGGCAAAGAAGGTCTGGCCCTTGCACTGCTACTGGATTTACATGGGCTCCCAGTAGGAACACTGCTGGAGTAGAGCAGCCTGCACCATGCTAGAATCAGGTAAAGGTTGCCATCAACCAGATGAGCCCACAGCCATCTGTGCACGTAGACTTGCACCGTTTTGGTGTCCCTGGTAGATGTTTGGTAAACAGGGTGGGGGGGGGGTCAAAAATACTCTATGCCTTATGCCAAAGGTACAGTTTGGAACCATCACATTTGCACTCATCTTGAGAACATTCTCCGATACCCTGACTTCTCAGTCAAAGCCCAATGTCATCATGGGCCTGGTAGCACCACAACATATCAAAGACCTTGGTCTCTAAGACATTCTGAGCAGATCCCTCACTGCCAATAAATCGCTAAAACCAGATTTGAGTTTTCAAATAATTTATCATAGACTCCATTTTGGCTACCCCTTCTTCTCTGTCCCTCTAAAGTATTTCTCTCTCCAACCCATGGTGTTGCAAGTGATCAAAACCTCTTTTCCTTTGAACAAATAGCTTAAGTCACTGATCACGTACTCTAAATGGAATCAAGTGGCCTGTGTTGGCCAAACTCGTACACTGCAAAGACCTGAATCCCAATAGTTTTACTAGAAAAAAGAAAACTGCACCTCAAACTGCTGTTTCCGTAAAAATTAAAAATGGGTTACAGTGCCACACATGACATGGTGCACTTGGCTGCATTGCCTGCCAATGTGATACCCCGATGGTAAAGTTGGCTACCAACCCAAAAATTCAGTTTGCAAAATTGGGCCAGGGAATAGGACTAGTCACATAAAAAATAATACTTAATTTACAGTGGTCACAGAAGATTAGGGTAGCTACCGTCATAGATTTGAGTAAGTGGCAGGATTAAACCTCTTCTGTCTGCCCTTGTGGGGATGTGCAGGTAGAAGAAAGGTGTCTAGGGAAGAAGTATCATTAGCTCAGTTTCTAGAGATGATGCAGATTACATCTTTGGAGAGGTAATTATATAGTTGAATGGTTTTTATCCACCCAGTGTTTATAGGGGCCTTGATGGGATTTTTTTTACATTCTACCCTCTTATTGAACATTTCAAAAGTACCTTGGATTGAATATCCTAATTCTCTGGGAGGCAGCGAAGCCAAAGTATAGAACAATGTTTCTGAAAAAGCAGGATTAACCTTTCTCCCTCCACGGTGGTGGATGACCCTTACGAGGCTGATTTATATTTGAAAAACAAATTGAGTAAATGAGTCAGTGGGATAAGCGATTAATTACTAAATGCTTTATAAAAGAACGTGATTAAACCATCAAGCTCAGGAGCCTTGTTTGTTGGGAGAGAGAGCCATTTCAACCTTTTATTTAGAGATGTAGAAGTCTGAGTGATACAATCAACCTGTAGACTTGCTATTACCTGTGAATGGTCTGTTAGAAATGTTCTGACTATTTCAATCTCTGATAAGAGTTGTCAAGACTGGTGAAAGAAGGAGCATATTGAAGCAAGAATGTACCTTCTGAACATGAAAGGAACAGTTGAAGTCCCTCTCACCAAAGTGAGGAACCAAGAGGTGAAAACAGTGAGTTCTCTGAGCATATTAATCGCAGCTTTAGCATTGCCGTGATCCATTGTTATAGGTGGAAGAGTTCCACATGTGGATCCAGTAGAACGTTAAAGTCCTATCTCATAATTATAAAGCCTTCTGCAAAAGCTTCTACTACAGCAATTTTTGCATAAAGGGCTCTCGGCCTTTGTTGGCGGCATACATTGGGAGCAATATCACTTGGTATCCATACAAGAGGCCCTTGATCAGTAAATATCAACCATCTCCTTAATGCTCTCTTTCTTCTTGGGATTCGCGATCAAGCCCTTGCCTGGATTGAAACCTGCCTTGAACCTCGCCAATTCTGTCTCCTGGAGCAACATCTCTAATGTTAAACTCGACCAAAACAGAGTTGCTTGTATTCCCTGTCAAACGCTCTCTCATCTCTACCTCTGACGATCCTAACACTCTCCCCTTCTCTTCTTCAGCTAGAAACCTCAGCATCATCTATGACCCTTCTCACAACTTCTCTGCTTTCATCTCAAAAACGGAACAGCAGCTCGCTCAACCTCCTAAATATTAGGAAAATCAGGCCCACCAAGCATCTCTTAACCACTCTTGTCTTTTTTTAAACTGGACTACTCTGCCAGCATCCTCTTTGGTCTTCCCAACTATCATTTCTGTCCTCTCGACAAGGTCATTAACTTCGCTAACAGGACTCTCTTTGAACTCCCTAATTTCACACCTAGTTCCTTGTACCTTCACCAGGTTGGATGACTGTCGATGCAAAACAGGGCCAGATTTAAATGTCTTCTCCTGGCTCACAAATCTGTCCACGGTAAGGGAACACTTTATCTTTCTCTATCCAACACTACACGTCTTCTCGTACTCTCTGTTCTGTCTTCTCACCTACCCTTGTGGCTCCTTGCCCTCCCTGAGAGAAGGAGCTTCTCCTCATTCTCTCTTCTTGCTCCGCTTGCATGGAATTCTCTTCCCCCGGACATTTGAGAAACAGTCCACATAGTTTTGTTTAAAACCAAACTAAAAGCCTACCTCCTCGCTTCAGAGTTACCCCCTTACCCTACCTCTCATCTGCCTGATAGCTAACATTGTTCCCTCGCCTCTAACGTGCCTCTGTCCTTCACTTCCTCTCTCTCCACTCTAAAACATCACCCATCATGCTCACATCCCGAGCACAGTTGGCCGTGCCACCTACCTGGACTTAAATGTCCAATGTCAATGTTCATTGTCCTTAATCAATGTATGTCTACTTGGGTATTGTCCCCAGTGACTTTTCCATTTACTCCCTTCCACAACCTTGGCAGAATGTCCCTCAAACTCACCCCATTGTAAGATGCTCACAACTTCCTGTCATAAGTGATTTCTTATCTGTTGTATGTTCTTTTGTGATCAAAATATAAATAAATAACTATGTACCAAATCTGAGTCTTTCAATATAGACTGTTTTACAAAGTGGACATTTTTTAGCTAGACGTATAGCACCACCCCAATGTTTCCTTTACTTGTGGCAATGGAAAGCTAAAATTATGAAACCAGCGTTTTTCTGTAGTAAGTAAATGAGTTTCTTGAAGAAAAACCAGGTTGGTGGATTAATGACCTAATTGGGAGAGTACATTTCTTTGTTTAATGGGGGAATTCAGCCCCTGCACGTTCCAGGTGATAGGAGTTTTTAGTAGAGATCGGGTCAGAAGTCCGTTAATTTCCACAAAGGAAACCTTTTTATGCATCGTCTCCATAGGTCAAAGGACTACTTCATTACCGTTTGTGCCTTGAAAAAGGAAAAGCATATAGTAAAAGAAACAGAAACGGTTTTTCAGCAAATGTGTTCAACCAAATTTAACCTCAATAGTAACCTTAACATAATGCTATACCTCGTAACCGGGACGAGTCGTCTAGGAACCTGCCCCCGCACACCGGATTTCAGAATGTTCATGCTGTAACGTTCCATGTCTGAAGCAGCTGCCCAACCTAATCCACTAAAGCTATAACCAAGGGCTTCTGTGGTGAGAAACGACTCCAATCCAACAATAATATTCAAACAGATGTTCAGTCTCGCTTTTAATTGGAGTTTAAGAGCTATAGAAGGACATTCTTTTCGTCAAGATGGTTGGTTTTTTCGAGATTTCTCCCTCCCATTTCCATCCACTAGGAGATTTCCCAATTCTGTGTGGAGGAGGAATGGTTTCTCTGGCTTTCTCCAATGAGGATAGGTTGTCTGGATGTTTTAGGGGCCATGCTTCCCGAAGTGAAGAGATGGCACAGCTCGATCTTTACATGAAGAAAGCAGTGAACCGGGGAATCCCCAAATATATTTTTTTCTCTGAGCCAGGAAGTGACTTATTCAAAAGAGCGATGTTTCATTGCGAGAGGTGGCAAATTCATGATACAAAAAAAATCATAGTGTCTTTATAATGGATATTTCCCTTTGAACTGGCTGTTTTGAGAATCTCTTCTTTAGCTCTGGTGAGTACATTTATTGTTAAGCCTTTAATGCGTTCATATGAAGAGCACACACAATTCTTGTAGTGCAAAACAATTGGCCTTATAGCATTACTGGTATCCTGGTCGTAGAGCCGCCAGGATACCGGCAAATATTGTTACCGTTTCCAGCACCCTTTGCCGCCGGATTACGGGTCCCAGAGGGACTGTGTTAATCCCCATTCATGAAGTCCCATAGTACTCCATGAGGGGATTTGCTGTCATTACCGGCAATTACAGATGTTTTTACCAATAGGGCGCCGGCCTTACAGCTCTTAGCTGGAGGTAACAGAGGTGCCCCACTGGCAAACCTGTAATCGGCCTGTCTGGTAAAGTGCTGGTATCCATGAATACAGCACTTTTTTACCGGACCGGCCGACTTAGAATGAGGCCCAACGTGCTCGTCTTCTGTGAGCCAGTATATACTTGATGAGACTATGGGCATAATCTTCCGGATCCTGGTCCTGGATTTGGGTTTGAACCCCCCCCCCCTTTCTCGAATATTCTTCTTCCAAGACATATCAGCATCTTGTTTCAATTGCAACAACTCGTTTGAAGTTTCAATAGTGATTCAACTCTGGTAAATGGCTCTGCAAGCTCATATAATTTCTTTTAAACATGTTCTCCATTTTGTCTATCTGCTTTCAGCTGTGAGAACCTGCCTATCTAGAATAGAAACCTTTTGCGCTAATTATATAATCCGTCCCTCCATTTCTTTATTCAGACTCAACAATACGTTTTGTAGATCAAGCTTTGTGGCAGGCAAGTCTAACCAGGACTTGTGCTGTGCGGAGGATTTCAGGTTGTTTTGATTTATCCTCATTCGAAGACATTAGAATAGTATGCCAGCTGTTTTACTGCTTTTTTGGATTGCTTCACCATGCTGCCCTCAAGAGCAGAAATCCAAAATAATCACCAATTGTTTTCTGCTCCACTGGAGTCTCATGTTTCGTGGGAAGTGGTAGATCTAAGATTTAGTTGGGCTGGAGAGTGAAATCACACTGAAGGATTTAGTTTAAATAACATTTTCTACGTAGCTAAGTGGCAACAAGATGGATGCTACAGATCCATTCACGACTCATGTTACCAGGACAATGCCCTCTCTTCAGAAATGACTCCAGATCAACCGGAATGTATGTATATTTTGCAAACCAAGTAAAGAAGCTAGGCTCCACATGGAGGCGAGACATAAGTTGCTCCTTCTTGTTGAAACCAGAGTGCCACAGGTGTCTCTGGAACAGTCCTGGTGGAAGTAGCAGCAACGAGATGGGAACACTTGTGACCCTACCCAATCTGAATGACACCTGGCCTAGTATGATCGGTGTCTGTCCTCCCTTTGTCCCCCCCCCCCCCTTGCCTCGTCACGCCTTGAAACACTTGTGCATAGGCGCGTTATAAATGCCATATCATATCCTATCATAATCGGGTATCTGCTGTGGGAACGCATCAGATTCCTTCTGGCATGATTGCAGCAAATAAAGCCCCTCAGCCCCTGTCAGAAACAGTTTGCCCACCGCCAGCACAATAGAGTGTCAGAGCTGCCCTATGGTCACAAAGCTCCCCTGGGGAAAGTTAGGTGTGCTGTTAAGGGCTGTTTGAACACCAAAAAGCAGGATCACACCTGCACACCCCAGATCAGGAAGTCCGGTTTGGGGAATGCATCCCAGTGAGTGTGTCACGACTATGGAGTCTCACCACGCGGCAGCTCCACTAGATCAGATCGAGTACATCTCCGGTCCATTGATGTCCCAGAGGTCAAAATAATTAACGCTTCCTTGCAGTAAGTTGGGCGCATCGGTTTGGACCATGTTCCATTCGAATTTAAAGTTAATGTGCAGCCTCCATGCTTTCTCAGCAAGGCAATGCCCCTCTACCCTTTGATTTTTCTTGCCAATGCCCGTTTGGAAGGGTAGCCGCAGGGGATGCTAACGGTGTGGGAGAAAGGATGAAGTGCTGTAAAGGTGCAACATATTGGAGTAGTCCTGTAGCATACAAGCATGCACAGTAGAGAGTAGACGCAGCCTAGGAATGGCATTAAAGAAAACGTCAGAGGCTGGGAGACGACGCTTAGAATGAAAAATTACTTAGAAGCCGAAAGGGTGCTTTCTCCTCCCATATAGATGAAAACGGTCATGCTCCTTCTTTAGCTGAGATAAAGCAGTAATTAATGTTCTCTAAACCTCTACGATACTGAATGTGGGCCTGCGGGTTCACTTCAGCAGGTAGATTAACTAAACTGTGACAGATGAGAACATCCTTGTTAGATGATTGGCATATTGGTGTTTTAGTTGCAGACTTGAGCAAAAAGGCTGCACTCTGTGGCTCATTGGCAGGTGGCAACCATTTTGCAAAAGCCTTTAACAAAGGCCAGTTGGTGCTACCACCTGGTAAGGGCACCATGGGGGGGGGGGCATTATTGCTATTGAAATATTTCACCCAATGAACGTAGGCTGAGATCGTGGGATTCAGCCCGTGATCCAAGCATGCTCCACTGGTGCGTGTGGTATTTTAAAAAAGACTGATAATTGTTTTTTCAACCATTAGGTTAATAATTCGGGGAAAGGGATGCACTATCTTTTGTATGTATTGTTCCAACAGAAGCAAGTCTACAGATGGGGTGCTGTCCATCCCATATGTGATTTGAATTGGCTGCAGTCTTTGCAGTTAAGTTTGTGGTTAGGGCGTAGATGCTTCAACTACTGCAAGGGGGTATACTGAATGTGATACTTTAATAACAGGTTCTCAAATTCTTTGTAATGTTGTCGGGGTTGGGAGGCGGAGGTGAGAACTAGTTGGGGTAATGGTCTAATATTTACCTTTTTTTTCTCTCTCCTTGCAGGAATATTTTTATGACCGATATTTAGGTGAGTTGCTATAATACTTGGAGCAAATGCCATGCCACTGAAATTGCGCTATATTATTATTCATCAATATGTACTCTGTAACATACTTCTCTGCCAAATGCTGTATTGATTTTCGCATGCCATAGCTGTTTTATTAATCGTGCTGAGTGGAAGCAAATGCTTTCCTTCTTTTTTATATTCGAATTCCATTGCAAGGCTTCTAAATGTAATATGGACTAAATTCTTGGTGGGAAATAAAATCTCACTTATTTGCCCCAGAGAGAACCTGGTATGCATTGGTGCTTTTAATTTCGGCTGTAGCATCTCCAAATAGTGTGGTAACAGTTCTTGCAGATTTACAAAATAAAATGTGTATTATGTTCATGGTTTAACAATAAATCTTACACAACTTGTAACGCGCACGTTCACCAGAGGTATCTTGGTGCGAGGAATACACCGATGGCACAAAGCAACCGAACTAGGAGTTAAAATAACCAGGTTTTAAGAAGGCAACAAAAGAGATGATTAGTTGTACGCCTAAGGTAGACTGGGATAGAGTTCCAAAGCTTACTAGCAGCAACTGAGAAGGCACGCCCTCCAACGCTGTAGAGCCGGGTATTGGGCACCACTATTAGACAGATATTCCCAGAGCGTAAAGATCTGGCCGGAATATAGGGGACAAGCTTCTCCTGGAAAAAGCTAGCACCAACCCCATTATACGCACAATGCAACAAAAAAGTGATTTAAAAGCAATCATTCTCTCCACAGGAAGCCAATGAAGAGCTCTGAGAACTGGGCTAGTGTGAGACCCATAAGGGGGTAGCTGTAGCAACTCTAGCTGCTAGATTCTGCAACAGCTGGAGATGATGGATAAGGCAGTTGGCTGTGCATGGTAGAGCACATTACATTAGTCGAGCCGACTCGTGGCCAGAGAAGACACGACGATAGGATGAAGGTGAGCTGGGAGAAATGGGAACATTTTTCATAACACTTTCAAAGTAAAGTGACCAGCTTTGAATACCGCACTGACCTGAGGAGCCATAGACAAAGAAGAAGAAAGTTAAAATCCTAGATTCTTCACAAATGTCACAGGGACATGAACAGTGCCCAATGAGGAAGGCCAGAAAGAAGTCCATAGAGCAGGATCAGCAGAAGGAGATGCAGCGCACACTACAAGGACCTCATTCTTATTCCCATTTAACTTGAGCCAATGGATGCCCATCCACTCCCTAACGGCGCTCAGGCAGTCCCTCAGGCGGGACAACACTCCAGTCTGGTCATGATCTAAATTAACCAGGATCTGCGTATCGTAGGCATAGGAGTAGCATCTGAACCCGTGGGAGCAGATAAGGCTAACCAGTGGCTTGATGTAAATGTTCAATAGCAATGGGGACAAGGCCGAATCCTGAGGCATGCCACATGGCAGAAGGAAGGAGGCTGAGCAGAAAGGCGGTAAAGAAAGGGTTTGGCTCCTATTTGCCAGGGAAAGATTCAAACCAGTCCAGCACGGGTCCCGAGAGGCCAGCCAGGGACAGGCTAGCAAGGATGGCATGGTCCACAGTGTCAAATGCTGCTGACAAGTCGAACAGAATTAAGGCCCCAATGCCACCACCATCAGCTAACCTGGCACGATAATCCATCAATGATACCAGGGCACTCTCGGTGCCCATGCCTGGCCGGAATACAGACTGGAAGGGGTCAAGCATAACTGAAGACTCGATGAAAGAAGAGAGAAGAGGAGAGACCAGAGCCTCAAGAAGCTTCATAGAGAAATGAAGCAGAGAGATTGGGCGGAAGTTAGACAGTTCGGATTCGTCTAGGGATGGTTTCTTTAGTCTGATCAAGTGGCTGATCACTGCTATGACGAGAGAGGTCTAGTTTCCGACACATATTCTAGACCAGAAATGATCAGATGCAATCAAATTTGAATTCTACACACATCTATTAAAATGCAAAAATCGCACATTGTGCTGGACAATATAGCAGCACATTTTAGAGATTGTTTCTTTCGCACAGTGTCTGCAGTATAAGAATACAGGGTTTTTCCCTCTCAAATATCTATGATTTCCCTAGTTAAAATTAGGTTAAACCTAGATCTCATAAAATCTTTTCTGTGTTGCTTTTGCAAACTTAATCACGTACGTAGAAACTATTCTGAATTTAAATCTCTTGGAATGTGAAAGGGTTTGCACCATTCCCATTGCCAAAGTAGTTTTTTCACAGAAGCTGGATTTTGTATGAGAATTATAGGAGTGGTTTCTATAATCTCAGATGTTTTGTATCAATCATTCATAACATCTTTGGAACATCCTTCAGGAATCAATGATGCTCCACTATACAGATCTTCAAATAGCGATGTATATGGAAGGGTCAAACAATGTCCTGCATAATAATAATTGTTTCCACATTACTGTCATGCCTGCGCCATGGGCGCATCCATTTGCGCTCAATATGGACTATTTGTTTATCATTTATTTACAACAGACTCTTGGATCCATCTATATTTACTTTGGGGACTTTTATTCCCATTTGCGAGACTTTGGTGCTTTATCATTTTTTATCATTTTTTCCAACAAACTACGTATACCACAATGCACCTGGCTACAAGCATTGATTCCTGGCTGTCCCTATTGGTCATCAAAGGAACTACACCCCCAGAAACCCTAGGGACTTGCCCTGCTTCCACCAGCCCAGGAACAGAAAGGGAGGTGGCCGATTGCCTGCAGGTGTGCTTAGCCAGGTGCAACCAATTAGCCTGCCTCTGTGCTGGGCTAGGCAGTATATAAGGCTGCTGTCTGCAGTGGCTCAGCCTCTTGCATCTGAGAGTCCTTCCTCCACCTTTTGCGTCTTCCTACGGATCTTGTATGCTGTTTACCTTCACTGCTGCTTGGACCCTGCCTTGTTGCTTGCTCCACCCTGCTGCCTCCAGCCATAGCCTTCCTGGCTCCCTGCCTCACAGCCCTGCTCCTCTGGGCTTTCCACACTGCAGCTGATCACGCTCTGCTGCCTTCCAGCCTCCGCCCTTGCCCTGCCGGGCTCTCCACATTGCAGCCGATCACGCTCTGCTGCCTTCCAGCCTCCGCCCTTGCCCTGCCGGGCTCTCCACATTGCAGCCGATCACGCTCTGCTGCCTTCCAGCCTCCGCCCTTGCCCTGCCGGGCTCTCCACATTGCAGCCGATCACGCTCTGCTGCCTTCCAGCCTCCGCCCTTGCCCTGCGGGCTCTCTACATTGCAGCTGATCTCGCTCTGCTGCTTTCCAGCCTCAGCCCTTGTCCTCTGGGCTCCCTGCTCTGCAGCCTGCCTCACTCCGGCTGCCTTCAGTCCTTGTCCTCTGGGCTCCCTGCTCTGCAGCCTGCCTCACTCCGGCTGCCTTCAGCCCTTGTCCTCTGGGCTCCCTGCTCTGCAGCCTGCCTCACTCCGGCTGCCTTCAGCCCTTGTCCTCTGGGCTCCCTGCTCTGCAGCCTACCTCACTCCGGCTGCCTTAGCCCTTGTCCTCTGGGCCTTCCTACTTTGCAGCTTCTCACGCTCTGCTGCCTTCTACCTACCTTTTCCACTGGGTTCTCGGCCTAGCAGCCCTCTACAGTCCTTTGCTACCTTCTACGTTCAGCGGCCCTGCCCCTCCGGGTTCACTCCTTACTGCCCGGCCCTTCTGGGATCCTTGCCGTGCAGTCTGCTTTACTCTGCTGCCCTAAGCCCTTTCCCTCTGGGCTCTCTACCTTACAGTCCTACTCCTGTGGGCTTACTCATTGCTTTCCTTCTCCTCTGAGCTCTCAACCTTGTTCCTTACTGTCCTCTGCTATCCTATCCTGTTACTCGACTTTCCCTTCATTTCCTTCTGCTAGTTTGCTATCACCTCCTTTCCTGGATTTGTCTGTAGTATCTTCTCTTGTACTGTTTGTAGACCCTTTTGTACAGAGCTGGTCTGTTGGTTCCCATCAGTCAACCTCTGCCCCTTCCCTTGTCTCGTTTCTACATTACAGACACCCATAGCTGCTGTTCCAAGTCATGAGCAAACAGCGTGGGCCTCTGTTATAGCAAACTGTGCAGAAAGCTAGAGTATTTCCAAGGTTCGTGGAATACTCTTTTCCTATATCTGCATACACCCCAAGAGGGAATTCATTCTGTATCTTTTCCCTTGCTACTCTTGCCTACTCTTCGTTCGCTTTCCTTTCCGCTGTGTGTGTTCTTATCTGTCCACTTTATTTGGCACAACCACCCAAACCCTTTCTGGGTGTCCTGTGCCACTCTTAATAGAGTGCCATCCCTGACAATTACACAGCTGTTTAAAGATAAAAAGTCAAGCTCACAACGAATTGCAGCAGTCGGAACACAATTAGAAGAGACTGCACTTTATGCCAAATCAATCCCTTGATTGTACTCAAGTCATAACTGGGTAACTTGTGGGATATCTCCAACCCATAAATTAATTTGGGTACTACCTTGATGTTCTAATATGTAATCGGGGTGGGGGAGCAAAGCAAATCTCCCAAATGCATTGTTGATCCTCTTTATCTGTGAACACATTAGAAGTGTTTTTCTCTGTATATTCTGGATAATCACATCTTTATTTGGCATGCAGAAATATAAAAACCTGGATACATCAGGTCATGTACAATTTTATGGTTACTAATTTTCCAAATAAAGCCATAAGGGTTCCTTTATGTAGAAAGCCAAGTAATGTTATGTTTTCATCGTATTTATCACCAGATCATTTCCTAATGTGTATTGCCAGTCAACATTTGGAGTCCTATCTGGATGTTATCCAGGAGCCCAACGTTGTCCGCATATGCTACCCAGCATACTTTCAGAGGCTTTAGTCTATGGGATGTGAATGCTGCCTTTTGTAAAGTATCACCCATGTCTGAAATGCACGGTTTAAAGAGACAGGGTGCAAGCATGCAACCCTGCTTCAGTTCTCTGGATGTTGATATTTTTTTGGTGAGAAGGGACTGAAGGTTGAGTCTAACTTGTAATGAAGTGTCTGTGTGAAAATATAGGAATTTGTTCAGGAGACCAGACAGTAAGCCTCATGTCGCCAACTTATGCCATAAAAGATGCCTGTTATCCATAGCAAATACTAAAGAGTGATCTCTACAATAATGTATTCCAAGATATTTTCTGGAAGCTGTCAGTGATTTAGCACAGTACCCACCCCTTTGCGAAAAACCGATTTGGAACTCCATGAAAGGGCCTGATTTTATTTATTTATTGGATATTTGTAAGGCACCTGTCCAAAAAATGGTGTTCCAAGCAACCACAAGACATAAAAGGGTGGGGGTGGAGGGGGAACAAGGGAGAAAGATAACAATAACGGTCCTACTAGACCATGTGACATTAGGATCGTGCAAGTGGAGAAACCAGAGGTGCGAGGGAGGGAGACAGGGGGACGTGCCAGTCTGCACGAAGGCCAAGTGCTAGGCTGGGAAGGGAAATGTAGGATATAGAGTGCAAGTGAACAGAGGGGCGAGGGGGGAAAGACGGTAACTGGGACTAGGCAAGTGTGTTAAGGGGAGGTCAGGAGGGCAAGTGCCAGAGAATTGCAGGGGGTACAGGGCCACATGCTAAGCGCGAGGAGGGGGGGTGGAATAGGCGGGGGGCCTGGTGCCCTGTAGAACTCAGAGGGAACTAGGCAGCCAGTCACTGCGGCAGAGAGGGGTGTTAGGAGGGGAGGGGGAGAGGGAAGGAAGAAGAGAAAAAGATGGTCTTGCAGGAGATCCAGCTCAAGCCTGAGAGGGGCAGGGAGACCATTTCAGAGGGAGGCTCCTGCGGAGGAGAGAGATCTACCGCCCAACTCTCTGCTTAGAGAAGTGTCTGGGCTACAGAGAGTTGGTGCTAGAAGACCGCAAAGGGCTCTAGCAGGAAGGTATTTAGGGAGAGAGAGTTGGCCGATGCATGGTCCCAGGCCCCAGAAAGCCTTGTGGATGATGCAGATGGTCTTGAACTTCATCATAGCAGCAACCGGGAGCTAGTGGAGAGATTTTAGGGCTGGAGAGATGCAGTCCCTGGGCTTGAGGTCAAGGATAAGTCTTGCAGTCCTATTCTGGATTAGTTGAAGGGGCGAATGGAGGATAATGGAAGTGAAGGGAGGATAAAGAAGCTTGAGGAGGAGGCTGTTGCAGCAGTCCAGCCTAGAGAGAACTAGAGCTCTGGAGACATTGAGTTTCTAGGGGAAGGTGAGGAAAGGGAGAATGCTTCTGAGGAGGTGCAGCTGATACTGGGCCTTCTTGGCAAGCTATGCCATGTGAGGAGAGAAGGAGAGTGAGGAGTGAAAGATGACACCAAGGTTTTTTGCCTCACAAGCATGTGAGGGGAGGGGACACATAGAGGGGGCGGCCAGAGGGGAGGATGGAAGGAGGGAGCAGGGGTACCAATGAGAAGGATCCCAGTCTTACTGGCATTAAGGCAGAGATCATTGACAGCATACCATGCCTGACTAGCAGTCAAACAGTCCGGGGTGAGAGAGGAGGAAGAGGAGATAGTAGAGGGAAGCTTGAGGGAGAGCTGTGTGTCGTCTGCATAACACAAAGTGAGGAGGAGAGAAGGAGGAGATCAGGTGGGCCAGAGGGGCAAGGTAGATGTTGAAGAGCCACTGCAAGCAGATAGAGCCTTGCTGGACGCCACAGGGGCGCTGATAGGGGAGAAAAAATGGCCCAGTTGAACCTGGGAAGGGCAGTCGCAGATGAATGAGGTTAACCAGTCAAGTGCCAGGCCTGTGATGCCAAGGGTGTCACAGAGCCGATTTATCAGGGTGGCATGATTGACCGTGTCGAAGGCAGAGGAAAGATCCAGAAGGATAAGAATGGAAGGAGAGTTGGAATCGAGATTTGAAAGCAAGTCTTCACCAGTGTTCATTAAAGCAGTTTCCATGCCTCGGCTGCTCTGAAGCAAGACTGGAGGTCGTGAAGACAACCAACAGTTTCAGGATCAGTTGGGAGATGACCAGCTCCTCCAGGAGTTTGCCAAGGAAGGGGGTATTGGAGATAGGGTGGTAGTTAGCAGGGCAGGAGGGGTCGGCAGAGGGCTTTTTGAGGAGAGGATGCAGAAGGGAGTGCTTGAGAGGTAAAAGGAAGGAGCCAGTGGCAAAGGAGTGATTACAGAATTCGGCCCAGGATGGCGCAAGGGATGCATTGTCGTCCTTGATGGTACTGGTGGAGCAGGGGAGCACCTGTTTGGAGGAGACTTTCATAGCGAGGACTTGTCTAGAGACCTCATCCATGGCTATGGGTGAGAAAGAGGAGAGTAGGAGGGAAGGGGATAGAAGAGGGGCCAAGGGGGGCCTGAGCGCTGGGGAGGGAGGAGGGATGTGAGTAGAGGAGAGTGAAGACAGGATGTCCTGAGCTTTGGTTGAGAAAATGGGAGGCCAGAGAAGTAGAGGGTCAGGAATGGCCGGGGAGAAGTGGAGACTGCAGAAGGATTGGCAAGTTCCTTGCAGATTTTAAGCAGTTTGCCAATGTTGTTGGTGGCCCCAAAGATGCAGGCTTGGATATGGGCCCTCTTCTTCGAGCGGATGGAGAGTCTTATTGCCTTTGGAGCAGGCGACAGGTCAGTCTGTCAGAGGATGTGCCGGATACCTGCCACTTCCGCTCAGCAACTCTGCACTTGGGTTTCAGAAAATCTAGGTTGCAGTCATACCAGGTGTTGGGCTTGGAGGCAGGCTTCATGTGGATCCTCATGACGGGGGCAAGGATGTCCAGGGCGATGGTGATAGAGAGGTGACGATTTGCAAGAGCAAAGTCAGTGTGGGAATCTGAGGCAGGAGTGGGAGGGGGAATGAAAGTGGCGGCAAAAGCAATAACTGACACTCGCTTCATCGGTCGAATGACAGACATAGAGACTGGCAATGCAGGCAGAGGCTTAGCTGGGGGACCGAATAGATCCAAGTGAGAGGACAGGAGCACATGGTCAGACCATGAGAGGGGTGTAGTAAGAGGGTTGGAGATGGGGATGTCTGCTGAGAGGACAGCATCCAAGGTTTGTCTGGCTGTGTGCGTTGGCCGGCAGGGATGAATGATGAGGGAAAGAAAGTCACAGAGTGTGGGGAAGAGTTCAGTGGCCGAATCAGGAGAGTCAATATGAATATTGAAGTCTCTGAAGAGGAGAAGCTTGGAGGTGGAGGAAAGAAGAGGAGAGGTCGGACCAATACCAAGGGGAAGACTGGACCAAAGGTCCTGTAGATGGTGGCAACAGTCAATGAGAGGGTTGGGGGGAGACGCCAAGCCTGCAGATGAGGCATTCAAAGGAAGGATAGGTCTGAGTGGGAAATATAGTAGCAGGGACCCAATCGGGGAAGATCAAGGCCCCTGTGCATCCAGACCAGTTAGGCCTGGGCTTGTAGAGGATCTTGTAGCCCGCTGGAAGGAGTGTGTCGGATGCAGTGACAGAGCTGCCAGTGAACCATGTCTCAGTGAGAGCGAGAACAACAAGGTCTAACTCTTCAAGAAGGAGACCAATATCAGAGGAGTGTTTAACAGCAGAGCAAATGTTGTGTGGGATACATTGACCCACTCAGCAGAATTCCCATCCATAACCAAGCTGCACTTCGTCAGTTAACAGCAAAATGGCTGCGCTGGCTCCTTTTGAGCACCACTGCCTCACATCAAAACTTTTGCAGCTACAAAAGGATGGCTGCACTGTTTTGCCAAGCACTATTGGGTGAGTTGGAACTGGGAGCACTCCAAGAAAGGCTGTCAGGGTGTGTTCTGGTGTGTAGTATGGAAGCGGAGTGAAAAAGCAGCGCTGCTTTGCTGCTAGCCCAAAGTTTCCCATTGAAAATGATGCAGCGCGGATGCTCTTTTCTTCTGTTCTACATTACTCTGCTTTTATCAGTGAGGCCCTGCCATGCCGATCCATATTCAGATTGTGCTCCAGCAGAAGAGAGCCTTATTCCTGAATGGCAGGCTGTGTCAGACCAAGTCTGGGAAATCAACAGAAGCTTTACTTTCAACCGCATGGAAAATGCTTGACTTTTGGGCTACAAAATGTCAAAAATCACTGCTTCAAAAGAAACCCTAGCTCTAAGGGCATATGTCAATTTCAGTGGACCTGTGTCCTAAACAGATTGCTATAAGTGAAACTGACTAGGGCTGCAAAACAATGTTTGGAAGTCAGAAGGAAGAGAACACCTTTTAAAATGGTCAGCCCAGCAGACTTCACCATGTGTTAAAATGTGCTTTTGCAAATAAGGAAAAAGCCTGTTTTAAAAGAATAATGTTAAAAGAAGACCCTATCTTGTCCTATAAATGTAAAGGGGTTTTTGCTGGGAAACATATATGGGAGGTTTTATTTCAACAGGCTTGCTGCTGATTCAAAATAAAATACAATGAAGAAATAAATGTTTTGGCTGTAGTGGGAAATCAGCCCAAACAGGTTTCTGCATGGCCCAAGGGACATTTGGGTGCTGATAACAGCACTACCGTACCCCCAAGAGAAGCCACAAGGGATATCTGGGACATATATGTGTTAATTGCTGCCCTTGAAAACTTTGAATGGACCAAGAGAAAGAAATATCACGCACTCGTCAGACTTCTGTCTGGGCTTAAGCTTGAGACAATAGATCTGGGACACCTAAGTGCGACTTTTGGAAGTGACAAACACCAGTCACTCAAGCTGGGGAAACTCCAGGGCAGCCCTGGGCTGAACTGACATTTGGTGGTAGCCTGAAAAAAAAATGGTTCCAGTGGAGGACAAAGGCCGCCCATTTTGGCTCTAAAGACTAGTTTATTAATAAAACTTTGAGACTTTTATCTTTGCAATTGGACAATGCAGAAATGCGATAGTTTCACAATCTAGATGCAATTTTGATGACTATAATTTAAGACGTGGTTGCCTTCGGTGGCATATAAGGGACAGAAATGGCAGAGAATTGGATATTCTGAGGAACTTGTATATGGTGCCAATCTGAAATTCAAGATTAACATGGCTTATGATAATATGTACACATGTATAAAGTTATAGAATTTTAGGTATTGCATTTCTCACTGAAAAGGACGAAAAATGATTAGACGGACGAAACAAAGTCCTACAAACGTGAGAATTGGACTACCATGCTCTGCGTGAAATATGTAATCTGCCTATGTCATTTCTTAAAAGGCCACAACTGTACAAATGTGTAATTTACATTAAGATTGATTTTTGGGAAAAAGGACTGTGGAAAGGCATTGCACCCCATAATCTGAGTTCCCTCCTAGATGATGCAACCAACATTGGCTGACCTATCCGGTTTTTGGGGGTAGGACTAGCTTATTTCTGCCCAACAATAAATTCTGTGATGTCACCCGTCTTATAAATAAGAGAGGCTGACGCACACTAGAGACTCTCTCGTGAATTTCCAGCTGCTGCTTATCCAGACATTCCAGATCCACCTTTGCCAGATTCCAGACTGTACTGCTAAGCCTAAGCATAACTGACCCTATCCAAGCAGGGCCAATTATCCAGAAAACCCCACAAAAATCCCAATAGCAAAGGGGAAACGCTGTGGTACCCTTGGGGAGCATCCTGTGACAGACCAGCCTTTTGCTCACTACCTGCATGCCCGCTGTACCCTTGCCATCCAGTGACCAGACTTGCCCAGCTGCTTGCTGTTAGGAGTGTCTGTCGCTATCCTGAGACCCGAACATTTGAGTCCAGAACCGGTTGACTGTCGAAATCCCCAAACTCAAGTTCGGATTGTGAGTATTTCCCCATCCCATAGCCACACATAGCCTACCCCATCTTTATACTTTCTTTGTTCCACTCTTTAAATAAACCTATCCATACTCTGATTCCTTGTTAAAACTATTAGAATTCGCTGTGCATCTTGTAATTTATCTCCAAGCGTTAGCGTCACTTTTTTTATTCATTTCTTTTTTTTAATAAAATATTTTTTATTGTTTTAAGACAACAAACACCAAAACCAGATCAACATAGGGACTATCATGTTCATTCACTATCAAAAGGTATTACACATATTGTCCATCGCCTGAGAGCTTTTACATGAGTACTTGTATGTATTGTTCATGCTCGTATCACGTGTGGCAGAGAGTCCTAAGTCCCTCCCTCTTCCCACCTTTCCCATATTTTCGAGGCTTTGTTGGGGCAGTCCCTTGCATTGTAGATCCTGCGCTCTATCATGAGGCATGTGTCCATATCCGTTATCCATTGGTCTAGCATCGGGGGGGTCTGGAGCTCCCCATTTCTGCGATATGTTGTGCTTGATCAGACCCATTGCTGTGTGTAGAAGCAGTTTTTCCCATTTATTAACATCTATTTTGATGGGTATGCCTAGGAGTAAAGCCCTTGGGTCCAGTGGTATGGTGCGGGTCAGGACTCTAGTGAGTTCGTTACAGCATGCAGTCCAAAAGGCTTGTATCCGGGGGCATGTCCATACGATGTGTATGAAGGTACCTACTTCCTCTCCACATCGAAGACAGTTTGGAGCTCGTTTCCAGCCATACAAGCGTGTCCTGGGATAATATACTCGGTGGAGTATTTTCAGCTGTACCAGGAGCAGCCTGGAGGAGATAGCGATCTCCTGGGGATGTATGAGCAACTGTAGCCAGTCCTCTGCGTCTATTTCCCCCACATCTACTTCCCATTTCGCCTTTAGACTGTTCAGTTCGGGGGTTGCAAAGGATGATATAGCGTTATATAGAATTTACTTCCCATTTCGCCTTTAGACTGTTCAGTTCGGGGGTTGCAAAGGATGATATAGCGTTATATAGAATGGAAGTGCATTTGGTAGGGATATATGCGGGCAGCATGTTGCGCTCTATGAGAGTGTATTCCGGTACAATGGTGTCTGCTGGTATGTGGGTTTTCAGGGCGTGGGCAATCGGATATAGTGATATCACTCTATACCTGGAATCTGGAATTGCGATCGCAGAGTGTTAAATGTGGCCAGTTTCTCGCCTGCAAGAATATCCCCCACCTTCAGGATTCCCGCTCTCACCCATTTGGGCCATGGCTCAAATTTCTCTATTTCAGTCAGGTTGCTATTTTGCCATAGGGGTTGTGCGGCAGTAATTTTGTTTTTCCATCCTACAAACTTGTGTGCTTGTTTCCAAACGGTAATGATGTGTGTTGTGGTTGTGTGTGGAGAGGGTCTCGGAGGGGACTGATATAGGAGGCTAAGTAGATCTACGTTGTGAATGGTGGCTATCTCGGCCCATATGTGGGGCAGTTCCCGGTCCCCATGGAGTAGGTCATTAACCACTGCTAGTTGTGAAGCCCAGTAATAGGTTTGGAGGTGGGGCACTCCTATCCCCCCTTCCCATATCGACCTCTGGAGCGTGGTTAACGCAATGCGTGGTTGGTTTCCACCCCATATGCGTTACCTGAGGAGCATCTCTACCTGGTCGAATTCCGAGTTTGGGATCTTGAGCGCGGCGTTTTGCAAGATGCAGAGAAATCTTGGGAGGGTCATCATTTTGAAAAGTGCGGCTCTGCCCATAAGAGTCAGGGGGAGGAGTTTCCAATGTTGAACATTGTTAATAAACCGGTCCGTAATCAGTTGGAGATTGTGTTTTATGTACCCAGTCAACTCCTCGGATATCCAGATTCCCAGGTATCGGAAGCCCTGTCGTTCCACCCTGTATGGGCAGTCTTGAGGGATGGCCTGTGCCCCACCTTTTACCGGAAAGAAAACGGATTTTCTCCAGTTGATTCGTAGTCCACTAAACCCGACAAAGCGGATGAGCATCTGCGTGATTCTGGGGCATGATCGTATTGGGTCCCCCAGGTATATCAGGAGGTCGTCTGCGTATAGGGATGTCCGATCTTCTTATCCCTCCGGCCATCTGAACCCTATCCAGTCTGCATTCTGGTGAAGCCACAATGCAAGCGGCTCTATCGCGAGGGCGAAGAGTAGGGGGGGGATAGTGGGCAGCCTTGTCGGGTGCTCCGACCAAGAGGGAAGGATCAGGATGACCATCAGTTTACCTTCACTTCTGCCTGGGTGTTGATGTATAACAATCGCACCCATCCCAGAAAGATCTCCCCAAATCCCATACGTCACATGACTTCCCAAAGGCTGTCCCATCGAACCGAGTTCAACACCTTCTCAAAATCTGTTGCCAGTAGGGCCAATGTTCCGTCTATAATAGGAGCATGCTCTAGTGCCAGATGGAGACGTTGCAGATTCATGCGGGTCGACTTGTGTGGCATAAAGCCGCATTGGTCGGGGTGGACCAGGGCAGGTGCGACCAGTTGTAACCGGTTAGCTAGGAGCTTAGCGAGAACTTTTGCTTCGTTATTAATTAAAGATATGGGTCTGTAGGAAACACATTGTTCCGGGGGTTTATCTGGCTTGGCAATGACTATGATGGTTGCCTTGCATAAGTCTGTTGGAAGGGCCCCCTGCTCACGGGCGCGGAGGAACATTCTATGAAGGGGGGGGCGCTATTTTGTCTCCACCTAGTTTTTGCCAGGTTTCTAATGTGAATCCGTTAGGACCCAGTGTTTTCCCTGTTTGTAGTTGTGCTATGGCTTCTGTGATTTCTGCGTCCGATAGAGCAGCGTCCAATTGTTCCTTTTGTTGTGCTGAGAGGGTTGAGTGTGATGTTATCTAGGAGTGATGGGTCAAGCGGGAGAGTTGGGCCTTGGTATAGG